>NW_028327175.1:34292191-34598441 GCF_987537825.1 Furipterus horrens
ATTTCACAAAGATGACAGTAGGAGGGGCTATGCATTCACTCAGAATTTTGGAAACACTGGAGGAGGTGCTCAGAGGTTGTGCTCACCCTGAATTCCCTCAGGTAACTCCTCTTGCTGTTCCTCACATTTGTGACTAGGTAGTGCCTAAATTGCTTTTTCCCCCCACAGTTGCCCATACTAACAAATTCACTTAATAGGATTTTAATTTTGCTGAATGAAACTGCAGAGTTTATGTCCAATGTACTAAGATGAATGGATTGTAGTGGTTATTCCTTGAGCTCAGAAAACACCAGGTGAGTGGAGGTTGGTCCACAGAACCACAGCTCTGACTCCAGATGAGGCCACTTATTTTCTATAATCAGAGAAACATAAACAAAATCTACACTGGGTTACAGTATTTCACCTATCAGATTGGCAAAACTCCAAAGTTTGACACTTGTTCTTATGGCCGAGTTATAGGAAACTGTGTTCTCACATTCTGCTGGTAGGAAGATGGTAGACTGTCGCCTAAGGGAAGGAAGTTGGCAATACCTGATAAAAGGACATCTGCATTTTTCACTTGAATCAACAATACTGTTACTGGACAAGAACCAGCCCGGAAAGGGTCTGCCTCAGGCTCGTGCATAGTGTGTGGGTTCTTGACCTCATGTAGAAAAGATTTCACAACACAGTCCAGGTGATTTTGAGAGTGTGTTTATTGAGGCTGGGGGCAGTGAAACAAATGAAAGATTTAAGGTAAAGGAGGTAACAAGAGAGCCTAAGTGGCACTCTGCTTTGGCTCCCTGGGAAAGTTATAGGAAAGGAGTGAGCCAAGATGGTCTTCCACTGTTAGCTCACCAGGAAGTCAGAGAAAAGGGGGGCCTGGGAGACAGGATCAGGAGCTAAGCCCAGGTCAGTCTGCCAGTGCCTGCTGCTTCCTTGGCTGCAAATCTCCTTGTGACCCTTAAGAGTTTAGGAGGAAACAAAAAGGCTGATGCCAGGGAAGGAGCATGGGCATGTTCTAGAGCAAGTCCACCCCAAGTCTTTGTTCCAAGGGCCTTATATCTTTTTCCTGTGGGTGAGAATCTGAGGGGAGGTTTCAGAAGGATATTCATCAGCTTTCCAGGTGCATTTTTAATATGCTGAAATGTTTTACTGAGCCTATGGCAGGGCTGGGAATATTCTTTGGTCTGTTACACTGTTTTACTTTTATCTTGGGTCTATCTGGCTTTAAATGGGGTTTTTGATATTTGTTCCCCTAACTTCATCTGTCCTTGGGTTTAGCTGCATAAACGACATTAATTGGGTCTCTATTCTTTATTTCCCAAACCAGGGAGATTTAATGTATTCTTTGGTTAGAGAAGAGAGGTATAAACCATTTGCTCCCAAGTGTCTTTGGTTAGGGGAGACAAGGTCTTGTGACTCACCAGCTACCTCTAAGTTGCTCAGCTGTTCAATTTTCATGTCTCAGTTTCCCCATGCCACTTGCCCAGGAATTTTCCTGGCTTTTTAGTATCCTGTCACAATACCACGTCTAAGAATATCTCATGCCCTGGCTGGTGTGTCAGTGGATTGAGCACTAGCCTATGAACCAAAGGATTGCTGATTTCATTCCTGATCAGGGCACATGCCTGGGTTGTGGGCCAGGTCCCCAGTTGGTGGCATGCAGAGGCAACCAACTGATATGTCTCTTACACATCAACATTTCTCTCTCTCACTTTCTCCCTTCCCTTCTCGAAATAAATAAAATATTTTTTAAAAGGAATCTATTTCAAAGACACACTGTCAAAAAATGAGAACATGTATGTTCAAGGTTATCCATTACAGTCCAGTTTTAAAGCTAAAGACTGGAAATAACCCAAATGTCTATCAATATGGACATAGCTGAATAAACTGGGGTACATACACAAAACAGAGATATTAAAAAAGTAAAAACTCAATTGTGTGTCTAAAAATGAAAAGTATAACATGTGAAATGGAAAAATGCACAGGATGAACTTAGCAGAAGTTTGGAAACTTCAGGAAAATACAAGTGAACTTAAATACAGAGCATTAGAAAGTATTCAAACCTGAGCATGGAGGGGGGAAAGCTGAAAAAAATAAACCAGCCTCGCTGACATTGGAACAGCATCAAGCTGTGTAATACACATACAGCTGGAGCCCAAAAAAGGAGACAGAAAAAATATATTTGAAGAAGTCTTGGCTGCAACATTTTCAAATTTGATGAAACTCACTCATTGAATAAGTTCAATAAGCCTCAAGCAGAACAAACAAGGGAAACCACACTATAGCATTTAATAAAAAATTTGCTGAAAACCAACCACTTTTTCAAAATATTCTAAAAGCAGCTAGAAAAAACAAACATACTACAAAATGAGAAACAAAGATAGGGATAATTGCTAACTTTTCATCAGAAACAATGTAAGCCTTAAGACAATAAAACAATATACTTTAACATCCTGGAAGAAAAAAATGCCTATCAAACTACAATTCTGTAATTAGTGAAAATATCTGCCAAAAAATGACAGCATATTAAAAACATTTCCATACAAGCAATGGCTGACAGAATTCACCACCATTAGATCTGCATAAAAAGAAATGCTGAAGTAATTGAGGTGAAAGGAATAAAAACCAGCTGAAAGCCAGGGTCCATACATAGGAGCCAAAGCAAGTAAATAAATAGATTTTATCAACTGATAAATTGTTGGTGCCAATTCAATGCCAACAGGTATCTGTAATTTGGAGTGTGGTGTTGAAGGAAAATTTATTCAGTATCAAACAGCTCAACTGCGACACAGCAGACAGCTGCTGTGTGGGGCCAGGCAGCCTTGGGGCCAAGACCCTCTCCAGCTACACGGCTCCGCTCCTCTATGGTCTGCTCTGCTTTGCTGGTCTGCTTCGTGCTCCACTGGTCAACTCCACTCTGCTCTGGGGAGACACCTTCCATGCTGCAGCTCAGCCAGGGAAACACAGGCCTTCAATCTTGGGTGGAAAGAGAAAGTGTGCTCTCTGAGCCAGAGGGGAGCTGGCTTATATGGACATAAGTCCCTATCCCTGGTCCCTGATTTGTCTGTCCTCATGCAAATGAGGACTCCAAATCCCAACAGCCTGACTGGTCCAAAAGGCACCACACCTCAAATTGCAGATACCTGTTGGCATTGAATTGGCACCAACAACCAACTCTGACTGGCCAGAGCTGCACAGCTGATTGGATGGGGAAAACCTCAGTCCTATTGGTAGAAATATGATTCCAGGAACTCCTTTATAAGGCCCGGCTCAGATGGAAGAAACAAAGCGCAGGCGGGTAGTTCAGCACAGGCTTCTCTGAATTGCAGCTTGCACAAGAAGCCCTGCACAGAAATGAATGTTAAGCTGTTTTTTAAAATTTGAGCCCAGTTAGCCACCAGGAGCCCTTCTCCTTTTTTCCCCCCTCAGGGTTCACAAATTACATGTTTGCTCATTTTTATTTATTTAAAAGATAATACTGTTTAAAGCAAAAACAATATGACATGTTGCTGATGGCACAATAGAAGTGAAGCGTATAGCAATAAAAAAGGAATAGGAGAGCAGAAATGGAACTTTACTGTTTTGAGTTGTTGCAATCTATGTGAAATATAATATGATTTGAGGACAGAATGCTTAAGGTAAAGCTGCATACTGACAACTAAAAAAAAATCACTAAACAAAACAAAAAAAGGCTCAACTCAGAGGCCTATAATGAAGATATATTTAACTCCAATAATAACAATAAATAATAGGACAAAAATAGGAAAAAGAAGAAAGAATTGATGGGACAAATAGGAAAACATACTGATAATTAAATTTAAATGATGTAGCACCAGATTAAATGGCACAGATTGTCAACCAGCATTTTTAAAAGGAAGAAGTAACTCTAAACTGCCTACAAGAAACACATTCCAAATGTAAAGACACGGAGCTTAAAAGTAAAAGATTAGAAAAGGATATGCCAGGGTAATAGCAAAAGAAAGCTGAAGTAGTTGTTACTGAAAATGGACTTGAAAGAATATCACCATGGATAAAGGACAGTTCAGAATGACAAAAAGGTCAATTTATCAAGAGGACATAATCCTAAATGAGTATGCTCCTTTTGAGGCCCTCAGAGGGGCTTTGGCCATTTTATTCCAGTAATTCTTTTCTTTGTTTTTCAACAGCGACCCCCTCCCATGGAGTTTATATTGAAAAACAACAAAAACTGTTAAAACTGTAGTGAACTCAAGGGGTTCACTGTGTGGGGTGTTCAAGGAGGAGATTTGGTTGTCACCAGGTAACTTTATTTACTTGCAACAAGTAAAAAAGATGGGATTCATATTCAAAGCTCATTGCTTATACACACTATTTGGTCAATTACATACTGTTTTCTTCTTTGCAGTAGGCTACATTACCTGTCTGGGTTCCTATCAAGCTTACCTGTTTACAGCTTGCCTGGAAAATACTGTGCTATATTTTAACATTAGTAATATGAACCAAAAGAGGCCACATACTAAACCTGACAAGCTCAGGAGGTGCTGCATGGTGGGACAGAAAATAATCACACAGGATGGTTCGAACATACATGTTTCCTAACTAAAAGTCATGGCAGGGAGTCACATCCTAGGCCGGTAGCTTCCTTAACAAAGGTCAGTCTTCAACTGAACCTATGGTCTTTCTGTATGTAAGATAACATACCTTTGAAATGTCAAATCATCTCCTTTTCCAGACCCCTAGGGGCACAATCTCGCACCAGAACCCCCACAGTACCCTTCATTGTCATCTTGTTGCCCCCATACCATCTCTAGGTGTTAATTACCCTGTATAACGCCAATGTAAAACAAGTGTGTATCTCTCTGTTTTGCTTTTTATCCAACCCCTGAGATTCCCCCGCTTCCCTTTTTACTGCCTCCCTCATCTACCACCCCTGGATCTCCTGTAACCCCCTCCCCCCCTTACATCCTCTCCTTTGATTCGAATGTATAAAATAAGCTGTAAAACTGCCATTCTCCAGAGCATTTTCTCAATCCCTTGAGCTTTAGCTTCCCGACAACTGTCATCAGTTTGGCTCAAATAAACTCTACAGGTTTAGCTGTCTCTTACCTCGGCACTTAAAACCACCTAAAACTTGAAACCCTTGTCCTATCTAACAAAATCAGCATGTAAGCAAGTATTTAATTTTTGTGAATGTATTTACTATTTATTCCTCATTAACTCTTATTTTAACGTTTCCAGACTTAGGGCTTAAAAAACAATACAGAATCTCTGTATCGCTTCCATCCAGGTTCTCCAAAAGTTACTATTTCACCCATTTGCGGGTCCAGCCAGACCTGGGGTTCCCGGCGAGGGTCCACCAGCGATCTCCGTGTGAGTCGGCTGGGGGGTGGGGGGGGTTCTACACTCCGAGATGGGGCCCGCAGGCCTGCGACTCCCTGCCCCAACCACGTCCGGGAGCGGAGGAAGCCAGACCACCCCGATCATGGGGAACACTTCAGAAAAACGGCGCAGGGGAGATGACGTCACAGCCTCGCCCCAGACGCGAGCGTGTATGTGTGCGTGAGCGCGCACGGCGGCTAGACTACGCTTCCCGAGACCTGCACGGTGCGTCCACTTCCGGAGAGTGGTGGAAGACCCGGAAGCTGCCGACGCGCCGGCGAATCCTGCCGCGACAGGTAGGCGACGGCGGCAGCAGCGGTGGTGGCAAGAGTATGCAGGGCTGCTGGCCGCCAGCGGCGACCGGCGCGTTAGTTCCCCGGCGGCGGCGGTGGCGCGTAGCGGCTCTACGGTGAGCGGCAGCGGCAGGAATTTCCGACAGGGCTCCGGACAGGAGGTTCGCAGGGCCAGCGGCAGCGAGACGGACCAGAGCGGGTGGGCACCCCGCTCTGGCCGGGGGTGGCGGCGCCATGTGGAGCGGCCGCAGCTCCTTCACCAGCCTGGTGGTGGGCGTGTTTGTGGTGTATGTGGTGCACACCTGCTGGGTCATGTACGGCATAGTCTACACCCGCCCGTGTGCCAGCGATGGTAACTGCATCCAGCCCTACCTGGCGCGGAAGCCCAAGCTACAGGTGAGCTCCCGGGGTGGGTGTGGAGGGTGTCCCCGCGACCGAACGGGGCCGGGGGCTATTCTCACCTGAGCCAGGCCAGGGCTGGGCTAGGGACTCTGGTAGTCTGATCCCTGACTTCCCTACACCCAAAGCCTAAAGACCCTGCCTGCATGGTGGCTGCAGGCAGGATCCAGACACTGCCCCCTGGAATCCCGTTACAGGGTACCCAGAGTCAGTTGTGCTCCTTCTCTGTTGATCCAGTCAGCTACACATTTTAGCAAGTTGGTTTTTTTGCACCAGACATCAGATACAGCCGTTTTTTCTTAGGTTGGAGTTGTGTCCCTTTGTGAGTTAAAAAGGAAACCTTTTCCCATCCTGTAGCACCAGATAGCTCATCCTCTCTGTAGCTGTCTGATGTGTGTATTTTGTGGCAGGGGCATTGCCAGGCTAATTTTCTTGACATCGTTTTCAGCTGAGTGTCTATACCACCACACGGTCCAACATTGGTGCTGAGAACAACGTGGATCTTGTCTTGAACGTGGAAGACTTTGACGTGGAGTCCAAATTTGAAAGGTGTGGTTATGGGGACAAAGTGCCAGTGATAGGGTTAACGTCTTCAAATGTTTAGATTGCTTAAAAGTTAGCACTCTGTATGTAACCAAGAGTTACCTTAGAGAAGCAGTTATTACCTACTGTCTTGTGAATGGTAGAACACTTTAATGGAAGACTGTGTGTGATATATAAACAGTCAAACTTTTCTTTTACTTGAAAGTGTAGGTAAGTTTGTCATTCAGGAAGCAGCTGACACCAGCATCAAATGGCTTTGGGGTGTGCAGCAGCCATGGGGATTTTTCAGAGGAGTGACTGTTACAGTCAGAAAGATAGGTGGCTTGTCTCTTCCTAGCTAAAGGTGTTTCATTTTTAACTCTGGCTCTAGTGACTTGAGATTTCAACAAGTGTAACTTAAAAAATGATGTGCTTGTCAAGAGTCTATCTTTTCTTCTACATTGTCTGGGAGGTATCAGATAGAATGAAGGGAACATGTTCTGGAATGAAGCGGGCAGTAGCTAACCCCCACAGTGTGTATGTCCCCTGCCTGCTGCACTGCCTCTGCAGCTCTCTGATGGGACAGGCTGGCTAGAAGACGTGCGCACTTGGGGTTAGCCACTGCCGTCTTTGAGTGCCGGGAAATGGAGGCTTTTCGGCTTTCAGGCATAGCTGCCCAAGCGTTTAGAAAATGTACCATAAACCCCTGTACCAAGGACTCTCAGTCATAGACAGGTGGGTTACATTTTTAGTACTTATAAACTAAAATTAGTTGGTGTGAAACAGCATAATTTATAAAGATATTTGAGTAGTCTCTGTTGTGTGTATATACACAAAGTGTAAATATACCTGTTTGAAACAGTAATTTGTCTTGTTTTAGGACAGTTAATGTTTCTGTACCAAAGAAAACAAGAAATAACGGGACGCTATATGCCTATATCTTCCTTCATCATGCTGGCATTCTGCCATGGCATGATGGGAAGCAGGTGCATCTGGTGAGCCCTCTGACCACATACATGGTCCCCAAACCGGAAGAAGTCAATCTGCTCACTGGGGAATCTGCTACACAGGTGAGAGTCTCCATCAGATTATCAGCCAAACAGAAGCTGTATTCTCACTCGTGGAAGTCACACCTCTGTGTCCTTGCACATGCAGATTAGATCTAGGACTGAGTGACTTGCAGAGTAAAGTCATGGGATATTTTTGGCAAACATGTCTGTTTTTCAGCTCAGTAATTTCCCATGGTTTTCAGGTAAATTTTATGTCAAATTGGTGACATGCATTTTAACCCGATGACATTTTTTTAATCCAGATTTTTTTCTCAGGAAGGGTGGGTGCAGGGTGCCCCTTTCTGTGGAGCTCAGCTGCAGTCATTACTTAGAGTTGGGAGACTTACTGCACTATGTGTAGGATGAACAGCTCATCAATATTTATTCTAAGCATATAATTCAAAATTATTAAAAAGGCATATGTACAGGTTATATTTTATACATCCGTAGAAAACTATAGGTACCAGGAAACATTTTGTTAATGATTCCATTAACAAAGTCTTGGATAAAGGAATTCTAGTGTTTGGGACTGTGTTGAATGGAAGGTGAGATCATTTATAAACAAGAAAGATGGCAGCTTTTCAGAAAGTTTCTGTGATGCTGCTTCCTGCACAGGGACAGGGCTGTCCATGGTTTGGGGCATGTTTTGGAAACCCTGCCAGCCTGTTCTGACCTCTTGCAGTTTGCACTCCCTGCTGTGTGTCCTTGAGAGACTCCTCACCTCCCTTTTCTCAGGACAGTATGGCCTGCTTCATGGGGCCTTCCTGGGGAATCAAGGAGGTGGTAGGTGTAAAGAGTTAATAAAGGGGTCTTTGGAACATACAAATGCCAAATGTTAGTTGTTACTATTATTTGAGAAATTGTTACATCTAAACTATATCTTTAGGTAGGGGGTAAATGAAATGGCACTGTTTCCTAGAATTTATCAGATCTGAAATAAAGATTTTCTTGCCAATCAGTTTCTTTCTGAATTTGGTTAATTGGAATGGATGCCTAGTCACTGGCACAGCTCCTTCCAGACAATCTGACATCCCTAGTTGAGAAGCAGCCTCCTTTTCAGTCCCCGTTGCACACGTAGGCCCGTTAGCTCCAGCTTTTCTACACTTGGAGTTGTCTTGGGGACCCTCCTCAGGATCCCCGAGAAGTGGGCCTGCTTAGGTGGAAGACCCAAAACAGGAGTCAGTGAGATCCAGGGCCAGATGTTGCTTCTGTGGAGAAAAGGAAGTGAGGAGTGTAGGAGTCTGGGGAACTGGCAGTCGTGGCCTCAACGCCTGTTGTGTGATCTTGGCATGCAGGTTGTTCCCAGGTGAAGGTGCCAACCACCCTGCTGCCCCACACATTTTAGGTCTGGTTTCCCACCCAGCATTGGCCTCTTTTCCTGCTAAGTCATTCCTTTTCATTTAGCAGAAGATTGAAGCTGAGAAGAAGCCAGTGAGTGCCCTGGATGAGCCTGTTTCTCACTGGAGACCAAGACTGACACTAAATGTGATGGTGGACGACTTTGTCTTTGACGGGTCCTCCCTGCCTGCTGATGTGCATCGATACATGAAGATGTAAGTGCGCTGGTCTGACCAGTGACTGTAGGATGCGCTTACTTGCCTGGCTTTTAGCATCACCCATTTGCCCTGATTTGACAGCAGAGTGGGTGGCCCCAGTGATGTGGGTATGGAGGAAGCCCCTTGGGATAGTGGCCCACCAAGATCCAAAAATGGATTGGTCACATCGGAATCTTTGAGCCATCCCTGGGACTAGAGGCCCAGAGAGGCCTGAGGTGCTGCCTGGGCACCCTCAAACCTTGTCCCTTTTCTCTGGGCAGTCTTGCTGACCGAGATTGCCACCAGAGCATTGGGTTGAATGAAACTGGAAGGGAGTCAACTCGCCATTTGTACTTAGCAAAGGTTTCCCATGGAAAGGAAGTAGGAGCACTGATGAAACCCTGTCACTTGAGTATTCTCCATTGTTAGGGAGCACTATGGCCAGTTTTAACATGATTAATTTGCATGTATTTAAAATTAACCTTTAGATCACGTCACTATTAGTTACCGTCGTTAGTTAAACATAACTATTAACTTAGATTGACCAGCTTAGACTAGTGTGTGTCTCCAGGTTTTGGGATGCCCATGTTAGGTTAAGACCTATTAGGTATCACAGTACTGACTAGTGGCGACAATAATTGCACTTCACTTGTCAGTAGTAGCTGTGGTATTGTCAGGAGGGATTTTCCTTTTATAAATTTAAATCTTATTTTTGAATACGTTTACAGTTAAAAATATGAAAGGTATACAAAGTGTCCCTCAGTAAAAGACCCCTCATTCCTGTCTGGCCCCTTACCCCTCCCACCAGGCATGAAAAGTAAATGGGTTTTTATTTTTGTACTTATTGCCTCACTGGACCACTTAATGTCAGTACACAGATGGGTCCCTTGCTCTTTTTTTTATGCTCTGTATGATGTTCCACAGTGTGGCTGGGTCCCTGTTTATTTACCCACCGCCTCCTATTGTCACTGTGGCAGAGACAAACGTAGCTTGTAAGACCCCTCTGCTTCCTTTGGGAAGGCGTGACCTAGGACTGTTGTGATCAGAAGCAACTTAGATGCCAGGTGGGATTCTCATGTAAATGCAGTGTCTGGGGCTATAATCAGTTCATCTAAGGTGACAAAACTTCACAGTGACTTTGAAAACTGTACTTCACCCCCAGGATCCAACTTGGGAAGACCGTGCACTACCTCCCCATCCTGTTCATCGACCAGCTCAGCAATCGGGTAAAGGACCTTATGGTAAGCATCGCTCCCTTCTGGCCTGAGGTGGCCTGGAGTGTGGCTGCTTCCGCGGCCGTGCAGTGATGGCTCATGTGTGTTTCTCACTTGGCATGGGAGTACTCTGGTTTGCTGCTGGCCAGCAGTGGGGTCCTTCCAAACCGCCCCCTCCTCCAGCCCCTGTGCCTTCTCTGGTGAAGGACTCTGAAGTTCTTCATTAAATGTTTGGACAGCAAGCGCACAGAGCTTGTGGAAGGGCTGCCTGTCAGTTGAAGCAGCTTGTGAATGTTATTCCATTGAATCCTAGGTTTCTGCCATGAAGGTGCAGACTAATTCAGAAAGTGTCCTGAGCAAACTCCTCCTCTAGGACTGGCCCTGCATGTCACCGCCCACCCTAGAGCCCATGTTCCCCGGGCAACCGAAGGGCCCGGGCAGAGTTGTGCAAGTGGATAGGAGCTTCGGTGCCCCTGGCATCATGGGGCAGCCACAGCACCCGCTCTCCCAGGGTAGATTGGAGGGTAACTGAACTATGGCCAGCCTTTGGCCAGTAACGACAATAACAATAGTTACCATTTAATTGACTGCATGCCAGGCATTTTGCTGAACCTTTTGCAGACATTTAGAGGTCTTGGTCTTGTGGAGGCAAATCACTATGGTCCTTGTTTCACAGGGGGCTTATTTCAGGTCACAGGTGACCTCAGGTTGAGGGCACCTCTGAGCAGGGCTGGGTGAACCACGCTTTGTTGCTGCTTCAGAGAGCCAATGTGGTTCTACGTGGCCAGCATGCTGGGGTGGGTAGTCATGGTCCCTTCTTGGCATTTACTAGTATGTGCTGTGGTACTGTATACAGAAAAAAACCTCCGCTGCCTTGCGGCATACCTCTTCAGGGGAAAGGCTAAGGGAGTAAACCCCGACAGAAAATCCGGAGCCGGAGTCCCTAAGGCGGTTTGACGTTGTAGTCAACACCGGCAACTCCTGCGGCGCACCTGAAGCCAAGCTGTATTGACTCCGTCTTTCCCTTGGACCCTTCAGCTGCGAAGAGAGGGGGGGTCTGCTGCATGGGCAACAGCAGACCCTCCATATTACCCTGCCCAGGCTCTGTAGCTTCAGCGTCATCGCAAGATGTCGATTCAACACGGGAGGAGACAGATACCATGTCACTCCCGAGTCGGACTGCACAGCCATTCTCGGCGGTGCAGGTAGACTCTTAAGAAGCTACACCATCGTCTCTCGAGACGGACGGCTGCCGACGACGACTGTATACAGACCTCAGCGATGCCAAGTTTGGCAGATCCACACCGGACAGTGCTTTGTAGCCCTGGGGGCTGCCATGGTCATCTTGGGTAAACACTTGGGAAGCAGTTAGGAGAGACAAGTCTGTGGCTGAGCCACAGGAGGATCTGGGCAGCATCCACAGAGCACCTGTGTTATTCTGGTTGCCACGTGGTTTGGTAAAAGATCTAGTGTTCAAGAGTGCCAATAGGCAGCTAGCTTTTCCCCAGGTTACCTACTGCCACCGATGGTTTGTCTCACTCAGAGTAACTTTTCAGTGCTATGTTTGTAGAACAAAAAGCCCACTGGGGTGATGGAGTGCTCCCCACAATGGGAGCCTAGACAGAGGCACCCTTGTGGGGAGGGCCTGTCCTGCTGCCTGCCTGGCCTGAGGCTGGTGCACTGCACAGGTGGCCCAAAGCTCGGGACTGGAGTCTGGTTGATCATGGCACGTCTGGTAGCTGGGCTCACAGTGTGACACTAGTGGGTATGCCCAGGACCCTCAGGGACATGGGGGGGTGTCACTGCCCCATGTTCTTGGGGGGTGCGTTCTTCCAAGGACCTGACCATTGCGGCCAGCTGTGCTGCCAGACTCTGGGACCACGCTTTCCTTTCTGAGGCAATCTCCAGCCCCCCGTTCTGTGCATCCTCTTGAGCCCAGCCTGAATACTGCCCCTTCCTGGAGCTCTCCACCAGCCCCAGATGGAATAACTGCCACTGCACTGCACTTCAGGACACTCGGCCTGTGGGTGTGAGCAGAGCCGCTTCGTCTGTAGCCCTTCCAGGAGAGGGGCCTGTGTTTGGCTCAGTGGCACATGTGTCCCTAGTCCCTAGCATGTGGTGGTGGTGCCGTTCATCCTGAGAAGGATGAGCAGTGCAGGGTTCCCTCAGGAAGAGCTGTGTGCATTGTGTGGAGTAGGAGCCCTGCCCAGTTCTGAGAGGACAGCACGTGGGTGCTAAAGCCTCAGAGGAGGAATGAAGGGAAGCTCAGCCTCAGGTGTCACCATAATGCCCAGGATGTAGAAGTGTCTAGAGTCCACCAGCCACATGGCCCTGGGTCTGAAGTCTTGGCCTCTGCTGTGCCAGGCTGTAGTGGGTGTGGAACTTAGATACAGAGGTGCAGTGTCCAGGTGTAGGGTGCAGCCCAGGGTGCACAATGGACCAACCAAGGCAGAGGATGTGGGCTAGCAGCTGGCTTCGCCCTGACTGACAGGTTCTGACCGTGCTGTGTCTCTGTCAGGTCATCAACCGCTCCACCACTGAGCTGCCCCTCACTGTGTCCTATGACAAGATCTCGCTGGGGAAGCTCCGCTTCTGGATCCACATGCAGGACGCAGTGTACTCCCTGCAGCAGTTCGGTGAGGCCATACATGCTGTTCCGGACCCGTGGACAGCAGTGTCCTGTAGTTGCACGTCCAGATAGTTTGCCCAAACTCCTTAGCCTTTGAACCTGTGGTACAGATTCATTCACGTAATTTTAATCAGAGGGTCACTCCTATCCTGTTTCCAGTTCCTGTTTTTGAAAAGCCCTTGCTGATTACCTGTAAGTTTGCTTTATTCAGAACATAGTATTTGAGATGCTACAGTTTTGCTCAGGTGAACTCTTACTATCAACAGCCTTCAGAAACCTTTGTAATGTTAAGTAAGGTTGACATTGCCTGTTTTGCTTTTTTTTTTTTCTTTTCAGGGTTTTCAGAGAAAGATGCTGATGAAGTTAAAGGAATTTTTGTTGATACCAACTTGTACTTCTTAGCATTGACCTTCTTTGTCGCAGCATTTCACGTGAGTAGGTCATCAAGTCCTTGTGGTTATGGCAGTGGCAGGCATGGGCAGCTCCAAGGATGCCAGCCCTCCTTAGCTGGAAGCCCCTCGGTTCCTAACACACCTGAGGCTCCACGGGCTGTCATTCTAGAGCCTTTCTGCCAGCTCAGAAGAGAGTGTCTGGACCTTGGGGTGCTGGCCACCTTAAGGACTTGGGACTTTTGACTGATTTTGGAGACTGTTTTGAAAAGAATTCCAAAATCACTGAGGTGAATTAATAACTGTAGAATAAGAATTTCACTATATAAGTCCTAGTATGGCGATCATGGCATTAAACACTAGTCCTCCAGGGGCCCCTGTTTGAATATGGGGTGTCCAGGCTGGTGTAGGAAAGCTGTCACCATGTGGTGGCAGTGCTGGACTCAGGTCCAGGTGGGAAGGTGAGAAGACACAGGCCAGGGGAGCTGAGCTGTATCCAGTTCTGCATGCCTGGGACTCAGCTGCCAGTCCAGCTAAAACCTTCCAAAACTGTTGAAAAATAGCATTTTTTATCCAAAGGTCACATTAGAATGAGTCTCAGGCAGACACGCCACACACTGTTGCTGTGAGAGGGGAGGGGAACATCCACGTGGCCTGTGGCCTCCCTGCTACTACAGCAGCGACGCCAGTTGTAGTGACCCCACGGTGAGCACCAGGAGCAGTACATGGGACACATGGGGTCCACCTTCTGTGTCCAGTGTCCACCTGCACGCTCACACGGGAGACAGATGCACCCTGCTGTCTCTCCTTTTCAGCTCCTGTTTGATTTCCTGGCGTTTAAAAATGACATCAGTTTCTGGAAGAAAAAGAAGAGCATGGTTGGGATGTCCACCAAAGCAGGTAGATGCCCTTGGGATTTTTGACCCATTCCCAGAGTGTCTGCTGCTGTTGATAAAGATGGGTTATAGTGTTCATTCTGAAACCTGAAGTTATAATTGTCTGTGACAAATGCTTGCTGCAGACCCCATCCCCTGTTCCTGTTCAGGGGGCCTCTAGGTCCTGAATGGTAATAACTGGGAGGGAGCCGTCTCCACAGTCTTGGTGAGTATCGTGTAAGCCTGTGTCCACAGGGGCCACAGAGGCCACGTGGCCAGGGCCCGCCTCAGTGACTGCACGATGCTGGTTCTTAGCACCCACCTGTGTCAGTTAGCCAGGCGAGTGTCTCCCGTGGAAATGACACGCCCCAGTGGGCAGTCTTGGGTGCTCCACCACCCATGTCATTCATGTCTTAGAATCTTCTTTCCTGCCCTCTGGTTTCCTCAGAGAGGATGCCCCTCCCCTACTGAGTCCCCCTTCCAGCCTTTTCAGGGGAGGGGAGAGGGGCCCACGAGGCTGTGCCCATGGAAGGCAGTGGGTGTCTTACCCCCAGGACTTGCGCTCCTGGTGAACACCATGCAGAGTTGGCTGTGCTGCTGCCCAGAGAGGCACCTAAGGCAGCAGGACATTTTTGGTCAGCTGAAGTGCTTTCTAAAGTACAACCTTAAAAAAAGAGTGCAGTTTTTAAAAGATGTGTTTATCACAGAATTGGTATAAAAACAGGAAAGTGACTTGACTATGGGAAAGCAAATCATAATGCCAGTCAAGAACCCATTTTCTCTGTATTTGCTGTGTGTTTATGTGTTTGCAAGTGAAACTTAAACATGTTACGTCACTGAGGTTGCCTTCTGCTGGGTTTTGGAACCTTTTTAATCATTTTAAACCATTTTCCTTAGTGCATGTGACCCACTGTTCACTGTTAATGGACAAAGGGGGAGAAATATCAGTGGTCCACGCACGCGCGCGCGCATGTGTGTGTGTGTGTGTGTGTGTGTGTCAGGAGTGGAGGCAGGAGTTTGCATGTGTAGGCTCTCCATGGAGGTGCGTGTGTGGGCCATATACATACAAGAGTGTGTAAATAGGGCAGGGTGAGCATGTGGGCTGTACGTATATGCAGGTATGTGTGAGCGGGATGGGGTGAGTATGGGTTTTACATGAGCAGGTGTGTATGAGCTGGGCAGGTGTGGGGGGCTATACATGTGCACAGGTGTGTGAGCCAGGTGGAGGTGGTGCATGTGTGGGCCTATACACATGCAGGGGTGTGTGAGCCAGGTGGGGGTGCTGCATAAGTACAGGTGAGTGTGAGTGGGATGATGGCCCCCCTCAGCACTCCCCTCTGTCCCCAGTGCTCTGGCGCTGCTTCAGCACTGTGGTCATCTTCCTGTTCCTGCTGGACGAGCAGACAAGCCTGCTGGTGCTGGTCCCAGCGGGTGTCGGAGCCGCCATTGAGGTGAGCTATCATCTGAGTTGCCACATGCTGTGGTCCTTGGGCCCAAGCATTCAGTGCAATCAGAACCTGCCTAACTGCCAAAGAGTAACATGTGGCCACCTCCACAGGCAGGCAAGGGCACAGCTGTTGCGGGTTGTTAACCAAAGAGAGCTCAGAAGGTGCCTTTGGGTGACCCTACAGTTTTTGTTATTAAAAGGCCCCAGCTCATCAAATCTATTGCAGAGTGTATTCTGACATGTTTAAAGTTCCTCGTGGCTCATGCTGTGCTGTGCTGGATGCCGCTGGAAGCAGAAGTATGCGGCATGGTTTCTAGAAGCTTGGTGCCCTGTGGTGGCCCTGCTGGGTGGGGCTCAAGAATGGGAGCCCTGTGGTGCAGGCAGGCTCAGGGCCAGGCCTCAAGAACAAAGGTGGGGCTGGCATACAGAAATAAGGGAAGGAGGTGGCAGCTTGCACATCCTGGCTCTCTGAGTCCCGGCCCTCCTTGCACATGGATGTCAGGTTAGGGACTGTGGCTGTCCATGCTCATGGAGGAAGATCACAGCCCAAAGACCCTTCTAGAGCCACAGCTGCATTGTGTAGACTGCTTGCTAAGGCAGTGATGTCCCTTCCATCTCAGCAAGGCAGTAAGTGGTTCCTTGAGAGACCCAGAAATAGCAGGGCTTGGGCAGAGGCTGGGCCTTCTAGTACCGGGAAGAAGGTGCCATGGTGAATTTAGGGGCAAGCAGGGTGGGATGAGCCAGCTGAGTGCAGATGAGCTGGGGACAGGTCTCAGCCCAGAGGAGGACAGCCAGTCTAAGGGTCAGTTTATTGGTGCTGAGAGGCAATTACAGCATCCACATGGATGGTAAAGCTGCTAGGTTGGCATGGAGGCCATGGGCCAGATCCCCAGGCCTGTGTCAGTAGCTAACCCAGCAGACAGAATGGGGCTGGAGGTGCCTAGTCCACAAGGGTTCGAAGAGTGAGGTTTGGTATCTCCTTGTTCTTAGAATCGATTGTAAATGTTGGTTTCTGATTTCTCCTCAGCTGTGGAAAGTAAAAAAGGCGCTGAAAATGACTATTGTTTGGAGAGGACTCAGGCCCAAGTTTCAGGTAAGTGTTTCTGCTATGCTCTCTGGGGGTTCTGTCTTCCTCCCTCTTGTCTGACCCCGTCTGCTTCCCTTTATACCACCCATCATTCGCGTGCACCAGCTTATGTGCTGGTGCATTTCATAGCTGCACCGATGAGGTGCGGGACCCTGTGAGCAGGCGACTGTCCTCCAGTGACATGAGTGCCCTCATAGCACACAGAGCAACTCCTTTCGCTGACATTGGCTTCTTGATCATAGCTAATTCAGGGTTCATACAGAGATGCCCTCATCACAGACCTAGCAGTATCTGCACTGGCAGGCAAGCCGCCTCCACACTAAGAAGGGACGCTGGTCTGACAGATCCCATGCTCCCACAGCAGTTCAGGCTGGCTTCCCAAGTAGCCACAGCCTGGGGCTTATCCCAGCTACAGCAACGTTCAGGAGCTTCCCACACAGATCAGAGCTGCGGGTTGAGCAGCATTTGAGGTTTACAGGCATGAAGCTCACTGTGCTCTGTGATGGACTTCATTTGAGGGATTTATGACTGTCCCATGCCCAGATCCTAAACAGATCAAGGACAGGAAAATCGGCAGATAGAATGCAGTTTGTTTTCTAATTTAGACCAGCAAACCTTTGTTTACTGAAAAGCAGTGTTAGAGTGTATCTGTACAAAGCAAGTGTATTCACTGAGAAACACCACCAGGGGTAAGAACAGGAAGCAGCCCGGTTAGTGAGACACATGTGGATGGGGCTGCTCCTGCCACACGGACATACACTGTAGCTCCGAGTTCAGGCCAGAGTGGAGCAGAAATGCTGCCTGCTGGTGGAGGGAGATGTGTGGTCATGATGTCCACAGCCCTGACGGAGGGGTCGTGCCTCACACTGAGTGTGGCCAAGTTGAGCACCTGCCGGTCAGCACACAGCCCTGTCACTCCTTCAGTCCTAGCAAAGCTGTGCTTAGACACCTGCCTTGAGTCACTTAGTTAACATGATTGTGTTGAATTTTACAACAGTTTGGCACCTACAGTGAGTCTGAGAGGAAAACCGAGGAGTACGACACTCAGGTGAGTGAGTGTGCCTGTCTGGCAGATGGGTGCCTTACTGTGGTGTTTACCATGGCAAGGCCATCTCCTCGGAGTAATGGCCATGACCCCAAGTGGTTTTCCAGCTTGGAAAGGTGGGGCCAGGAGGCTTCTCCCTATGTCTGGGGCCCTGCAGGTATCCCCTTGTCCATGTCTCCCTGGACATCTCTATTTTTCATAAGCAGATTTGTCCCCTAGGGGTTGGCTGTGGTTGCTGGGATCTCACTGTGGCTGGGCCTGGGCAACCCTGTGGGGAGGCCCATGTGCTGAGCCTGCTGTAGAGCAGCAGTTTGCAGTGTGACCATACAGCCTGTTCTCTGTAGAGATGGGTGTATTTATTGGCTGATGAACACCAGCCTGCATTTCAACTCACTGGGCTACGATAAAGTCCAAATCAGAATAAATACAAGGATACAGCTGCGCTGACTTGGACAGCAGTCTTGACATAATCCTAAGAGAGTTTTTCAGGTTTTTGTTCACGTTTACTCACTGATCTGTTGTAGGCTAGTTTGTTTTGGGTGAGCCAATACATTATTATCAACATCACAGTCCATATCAGTTGGGTTGTGGGTGCTGTGAGTTCTGTGGGTTTGATAAATGGTGTGTTCTCCATTACAACATCACACACGTCACACAGCTGCCCACATGTTGTCGGTTTCTTACCCTGTTTGTTTATTTTCCACCTTGGTGAGTTAGTTGCACAAAGTGTACGTTTACAGAGGTTTGAGGATTGGGCACTAACAGGAGGTATTCTGGTCCTTGCAGGCCATGAAGTACCTGTCCTACCTGCTCTACCCTCTGTGCATCGCAGGTGCCATCTACTCACTGCTGAACATCAAGTATAAGAGGTACGGGCATCACCAGAACCCCTCCACCCCCCACCGCCACACTGTCACCTGGAGAGCCCAGTTCATTACCAATAGCCATGTCCCTTCAGCCTCCAGCCACGTCTGCCCACCACTGCACTGCTACCACCGGGTCGGTTCTGTGGCTCTGTCTCCCCTTCAGTGTGGAAAGCATGGGTTCAGAAATGCTTGTGGGAGAAGCCTCAGAGTTGAAGACATAGCTGAAGTGGGGGTATCCCCTTGCCCCATTTTTTGGATCAGCAGGTGCACAGAGGTCAGCACCCACAGTACTGGTGTCTGGGGTGAAGTTGGATGCATTTGACAAGGGGAAGTCTGGTACGGTGTGTGGCTGCTGTGTTCGGGGCTGCAGGGGCTGGGGAGAGGACGGGGTGATGACGCAGCCCTGAGAGCTAGGGTTTTTCCATCTGACTGGCAGTTCTAAAGGACAGTGTCTGTCAGTGCAGAGTCTCCCACCCCTGTGGCAAGCCCAGTCTCCCAGGAAGCAGTTGGCATGTTGGTCTACCCTAACCAGGCGCCCTGCAGCACCTGGAATCTCACCAGGGCTCCAGGCCTCCAGCGTGCAGATGCCAGACCTCTTTGGGCTTCTGGGAGAGCTTGGGTGTTTACAGAGGGCTCCCACAAAAGATCATGGTTATCAGTTTAACAGACACGGATGATGGAGGTCGGGCCTTCCACAGTGACAGCTCTCTTCCTTTTCAGTTGGTATTCCTGGTTAATCAACAGCTTTGTCCATGGTGAGTTGTATATTTTTCTCTTCTAGTTGCAGCATTTACAGCAGGTACCCTCTCATTGCTCCTGTGACATGAGGTTACCTTGTAAGGTCTTCTGCCCTATCCTATGCTCTCAGCTGGGCCCCAGGATACCCAGTTTGCCTGTGAGAGTCCCGTGCAAGCTTCTCAAGACTAGAGCCCTGAGCAGTCTGTTTTCTTCTCATGGAAACATTCTGTGCCATCAGTGAACAACACTGTGCTTACACTTGATTCCTTAGGGCAAACTAAAGCAGCAACCCTTGAGCATGGAGCTCCACATGGGGCCTGCCAGCCCTGGGCTGGCTCTGACCACGGTACTGGGTCTCCATAGACAGTTAAGGGCACAAAGCACATGGGATGGGCTCCTGGAATGCCATGTTCACTGGTGTGGTTCTCCAACCTGTCAGCAGCCACCAGAGGGGACTATGTGGAACGGGAACCCTGTCCTCACAGCCCCAGGCCTCACTTGGCCCTCTGCATGCAAGACTTGCAATGATTGAGGAAAAGGAAGTGGCTCTCTGAAGTCACTCCAGCAGCCAGAAAGCCATGGGCTGCGAAGTCCAGCTCTGGGCTGTCATGGAGTCATAGCCAGTGCATGCTCTTCAGCCATGTCTTGTCTCCCCAGGGGTGTATGGCTTCGGCTTCCTCTTCATGCTGCCTCAGCTCTTCGTGAACTACAAGGTAAGACAGAGCCCCAGCCAAACGGTCACCGCATGCTCTGTGTAGCCTACCCCTGACCTGCATGTGTCTCCTCATCCCCAGATGAAGTCGGTGGCGCACCTGCCCTGGAAGGCCTTCACATACAAGGTCAGTGCTTCACGCATTCAGGGTCACATTCCTGTCACAGTGCTGGGGCATCTGCTTTAAATACAAGAGACATAGCAACGACTATAAAAACAGCAGCTCTGACTCTCATAGCAACAGATGAGGTTCTTTTTTAGCTAAAAGCCATGTTACTTGACAACATGGATCAAAATCGGGCACCCCTGACCCAGTGGCTGGCATCAGGGTGGAGTCCGTTGTCCCGCAGGTCAGTCTGCCCTGAGGGCTGTCTGGGTGCATGGTGGCCAGTCCAGAGCCTCCACCTGCTCATTTTCTGTTTTTATTGTCACTACAAGAGCCTATTGCCCATGGTGTCTCTGCTGTGAAGTGACTTGCTGGCTCAGATTATGAATGTGAACAGGGTTCAGATAGTTGTTAGGGCATCTCCGGGTGAGCCCCGAGGGCCCATTCCTCACCCTGTCTCTCTCTCACCCGGCCCACAGGCATTCAACACCTTCATTGATGACGTCTTCGCCTTTATCATCACTATGCCCACCTCCCATCGCCTGGCCTGTTTCAGGGACGATGTGGTGTTCCTCGTCTACCTGTACCAGCGATGGTGAGTGCGTTTCCTCCGATGTGCACTGCCCAGGTGGAATCCGCAGTTCCTGCTGCTGCACACCTGGTCATCCTGTGGGGACAGATACAATTTACAGTGGCCTTTGTTTGTTCTCCAAGCTAGCATTTTAGTTGCCAGTGGCAGGCCATGGAAGAAATTATTCTGACTGTCCCCTGGTATAGAAGTACTTATTCTGTCTGAATGGCTCAGCCACTGTGGGCTCACATCTCCATGGCTGAATTTGGTGCAGCATAAAGGAGGTCACTGCCCCAGCCCCCATGCTCTGCTCCTAGGAGCTGGGATTGGTCCACTGGGGCAGGCCCTCCCTGGGGGACAGTGTTCCATCCCGGGCATAGGCTTTGGCACACTTGTCCTCTGATAAGCGTCAACTGCAGAGCTCTGGCCTAATCATTTAAAAACATCAACAGGAGGACATGAGGTGAACCCCAAAATTCCTCTCTGCAGTAAACTTTTGACAATTTGATTCTTAGTTGTTGGGACTCAAGGACCTGTGTGTCCTCCCTTCAAAAGCAATAGAGCATCTGTCATGTCGTTGCAGGCTCTACCCTGTGGACAGGAGCAGAGTGAACGAGTTCGGGCAGTCCTACGAGGAGAGGCCCCAGCAGAAACTCCACACACATTAAGCCCTGGCCTGGGCTGTCAGCCGGCCTCTGCACAGCACGTCTTGGATGGTCAGCTGACTGAGTATTTTTGGATGCTTCTGGTGAATTCCTGGATGTTATACCTTCTACATTGCCAAAACCTCCGAATGTTGCTCCTACGTCTCCTGAGTCCCTTCATGTGGTGTTTGAGAGGAACAGGCTTCACTTAGGATGCCACCAGCATGAAGACTTCTGTCTCGGTCACTGAGATGTTGGATGCACATGGTCACCCTTGGCCATTGGTGGCTTTTGGCTCAGGAGCGTCCAGTGTGAGCAGCAGCTGCGCCATCACCGCAGTGTCCCCCCACCCAGCAGACTCCGGAGGCAGGGAGGTGCGGGTTTCCATCTCCAGTTGTCTGTAAGTGGTCCTTACGTGAAATTTCAAATGCCTCTAAATCCATGCTGTATAGACTCTGGGATCAAATGGCTTTTTTCCTTTTTGTTTAAAACTTGACTATTTTAAAGCTTAATGTATGTATGTTTCTATTTTAAAATAAAATAAATTTCTCTGGCTGTAACTCTTTCTTGGCCTTCTACAATGTGGAAAGCCTTTCAGATACTTCAGTTTACCCCATTCCCAGAAATGAACATGTGACACAGGTTTATTTATGTGTTTGTTAAAAGGACATATTTAAAGACCCTCTTCCTAATCTTGGCATCATGAATGTTCTTAAATATTTATGTCTGATATTGAAGACTAAATGACTTAAGTTATTTTACAGTCATGACTAGACAGATTGATGGTGTTTTTGTTATAGAAACACTCTAAGTTAGCATAGAGAGAAATAGAACAGGCGGGGCAGAGAGCAGCCACAGATTTGGGGGTAATGGGGTTAATCATGTGTTTGGTGAAATTGCGCTCTGGAGGATCTGTTTTCAAGGTGTGTGTGTCCAGATGCATAAGCACAGCAGGTAGGTGTCTATGTTCACAGCACAGACATCAGTATCTCAGCCCCATCAGCGCATGGACCAGGCTCAAACTTCAGTCTTCTCACCACTGAGGGTCACTTGGACGCTCTGGCCTCTGCAGAATCTGTGGAAGGGGCCCCTTTTGGGGAGAAGGTGGAGCTGACCGGGAGGCCTGCTTGCAGGTGAGCACATGTTCTTCCCATGCATCACTGTTTGCTGTTGAGCTTATCAAGAACCAGCAAGTTTTAATTAAGGCTTGTGAGCATCATTCGATGATTTGAAAGAACACTGTGGTTTCAAGTTACCCCTTTAGTTTTATCAGAGCACTGAGGCGGGTCCAGGGTCTCTCAGTCAGTCTCTGAGACTCATCACCTGCAAGGAAAGCACTTCTGGTCAGACCACCCATGGGCTGGCCCTGTACACACCCCACAAGTTTTACATAATGTGTTTTCTTTGGGGAAGTGGAGGTTTCTCTGTGAGGGTTCATTACACCTGTGGGCACAGCTCTGAATAAAGGTGCTCTGTGAACAGAATGCCTAGCTAGGCCTGAGGTGTTCTGCTACCCTGGTGCCAACTCAAGACAGGCCATGAAGGCTCTCAGCTCCTGGGCCCAGCTTCCACAACAATGACATCACATGGGACTTTGTTTCAAGCGTAAAACTGGCAGACTTAGAAAGTTCTCTACACATCTTTGCTGCTGTCTCATTTTCATTTTCCATATAAAATTGGTGTTGGGAGGACTATGTTTTTGCTGACAGGTTGTGCAAAGGTTCTCATAGTGCAGGAACCCAATGAGCCTGGCAGCAGAGTGTGGGAAATCCTTGAGGGCTGGCATTTGGGAGTGGTGACACCACGTTCTGCTGGCTGGTTTGTTTCTGAAGTCTCTCGCTTCCAATGGCTCGTCAGTGACTTTTACCAGGTTGCAAATCCCATTACATATGGACAAGTCTTGTGGCTGTTGAAGTCACGTTCTTTTAATAGAAATGTTGAACCAATAGTTCCTTATAAAAAGCTGTAGTCTTATGTGTTAATAAGTTACTCACATGGGCCACTTCAGTGGCTGCTTCCATATATATATATATATACGTGTGTGTGTGCGTGTGTATTTTTTTTTTTAAGTCCTCACCTGAGGATATGTTTATTGACTTCAGAGAAAGAGAGAAACATCCATGTGAAAGAAACATCGATCAGTTGCCTCCCACATGCGCCCCAGCTGAGGACCAAACACAACACCCAGGTATGTGCTCTGACTGGGAATTGAATCCTCAGTCATTAGGTGTACGGGATGACACTCCAACCCAGTGAGCCACTTGGCCAGGGTCTGCCTCCATTTTTTAAGATAAACAAGTTTAAGTCAAATGAGTTTGATATAAGACCTTAAAATCCCTTCTAGCTTCAGGACTGAGCATTTTATTCCAACACTTAGTAGACTGTCTCAGAACCCTTAGAAGCTGTTGATTATTGGGTAAAAATGGAAAACTAGAAAGCAGCCAGAGCCTGGAACCTGACAACAGCTCCTGATTTGAGCCAGTGGGCTCCATACCTGGGCAGGTGGACCCCTCAGCACACACACCCATATCACAGAAGACGTTCTTCAAACTGAACACCTTGACCCTGCCGATATTGCATCCGTGCAGAATACCATACTGAACATTTGGGGCCTAGCTTCTTGGCTCAAAAATCTCTGACCATCATCCATATTGCTGGCTATGGCTCATTTGTTGTGAAGAAACCATTGTTTATCAACTATAGAGAGACATTAAGGTTTTGTCCATTTTGGCTTTTAGAAGTAGTTACCCTGAGCGTTAGCATACATGTCATGTAGGGGACATCACAGTCATTTCTTTTGGGGATGTATTGGGTGTGATAGGAGCGCCGTGGAGAATGTGCTTCAGGTAAGCAGAGCTCACAGCCTCCAGCGCAGCCTTGGTCCCACCTGCATCACGCCCTCAGAGCCCGTGGCAGGTGTCTGTGTGTGTGTGTGTGTGTGTGTGTGTGTGTGTGTGATCTTTTCAGGGTTCTGGACACTAATGGTGTGGAGTACTTTTTCATGTTCTCACTCGTCTGATCTCCCCTTTTAGGAAAGTGCCAGTATTTTCTCTATTTTCTATTTTTCCCCTATCATCATACATTGTGAACATCATTACTTGGTTTGTTTAAAGCTGCCTTAGTCACCTAACGTGAGACAGAGCATTTCCTGTTTTTCTTTATTTTTTTAATTTTTTTGTTATTTTTAGAGGAAAAAGGAGAAAAAGAGGGAGAGGAACATCAATGTGTGAGAGAAACATCTATCAGTTGCCTCTCACAAGCCCCCGACTGGGAACCCAGCCCGCAACCCAGGCATGTGCCTGACTGGGGCGAACTGGTGACCTCTCAGTTTGCAGGCCGGCACTGTTCCACACCAGCCAGGGAACATTTCCTCTTTTTCTATTCCTGATAGTCATTCCAGTATGATTTGTGAGGCAGCTGGTGAAACCACTTGGACCTCAGGTTTCCCTTGTAGGTACGTTTTGACTACTGACTTATCTGGTGTGATTGTGGTTAGAGTACTATCCAGGTATTCTATTTCCTCCTGAAGTTTTATTGTTTTGTTTATTTAGAATATTTGTTCATTTGATCTAAATTGGCACAAAGTTGGTCAAAACTTCCTATTGTTCTTTTATCCTCACCCGAGGACGTGCTTATTGATTTTAGAGGGTGAGGGAGGGAGAGAGAAAGGGAAACATCAATGTAAGAGAGAAACATCAATCTGTTGCCATTCATATGTACCCTGATTGGGGACAGAACCCACAACCTAGGCATGTGACCTTGCCATTTACAGGATGGCACTTCAACCAAGCCACACTGGCCAGGGCCTGTTGTCTTTTATAATGTCTGTAGCAGTGTTTGCTTATACTTCTGTGTTAGTTTCCCGAATCTGCCGTAACAGGATACGACAGACCGGGTGACAAGCAGTTAATTGAAAAGACAGCAGTACCAAGTGTGGGTGAGGGCATGGCGCCAGTGCAACTCTCAGCCTTCACTGTGCTCTGACAGCGATCTTTCTACAAAACTGTTGGCTCAAACAACAGACCTTTATTGTCTCCCAGTCCTGGAGGCTGTAGGTCCAAGATCAAGGTGTTGGCAGTGCTGGTCCCTTCTGAGGGCTAGAGAGGACCTGTTCTGTGCTCTCTCCTTGGCTTCATCTTCACTGGTCCTCTCCCTATCTGTGTGTCTGTCTACAAATTTCCCATTTTTATGATGATACTGTCATACTGAATTCGAGTCCACCCTAATGAGCTCATTGTAACTGGATCATATGCAAAGCTCCTGTTTCCAAATAAGGACATATACACCAGTTCTAGAGATTAGGGCTTCAGCGTATGAATTTGGGGGGATACAAATAGAAGTCCATAACAACTCTGCATACTTATGTGTATCTTCTTTTTTCCCTGACAAATCTGATTATGTTACTTTTACTATTATTGGTCATTTCAAAAAGAATAGCGGGTTAACTGTGTTGATTGATTATATTTTGTTTTCTCTCAATTTCTGCTCAGATTTTTATTGTTTATTTTTATATTTATTGGGTCTACGTTTGGAGATGGCTGATTAGCTCATTAATTCTGGTCTTTTCTTTTTTTTCAAACGAAGCATTAAAGTTCTGTTTTGGGAACTTCTACATCTGGACAAAGAGAAGCAACAGGGTTTACGTTCCATGTGAAATGACAATAGCTAGACAAATATATGTTATTGCAGTCCTAAAGAGCCTGAGCATCTGACAAGAGAGAGGCAGTGACCTCTGAGAAGCAGGGTCAGTTGCCCACCAGGTCCAAGCTTCAGTGTGTGTACTGGGCAACCCAGCAGTCTCCCCGAGGTGAGGAGACAGCATTGGGAGATGGTGCTGGAGGGGAGGGAGAAGTTTGAAGTCCAGCAGAGGGTCCCTTGAGTATTCAGCTGGTTACTGGTCAGGGCGTGTGTGTCAGAAAGTTAAAAGTCTAAGGAGGGAACTTCCCAGAAGGACTAAAAGGAATGATCTGTGGGACTCAACAACAGCCAGAGTGGAAACCTTGTAATTCAGAAGGTACGAGTTACAGGACTCAAGAGCTTGTCCTCTGTAGTTGAGGGGAAAAGCTTAACAGACTAAGCACTGCTCTGGTCCCACCAACAAAGCTTAAGTACAAGATCTAAAAGGTTCAAGTTGTTTCCAAAGATTTTAAGTGTTTCTCAGTAAAAAGCTAAAAAATATTCCTAGGAATACAAAAATGTCCTTCACCCACAAGAAGAAATTCACAATGCCCGTCTGCATCCAAATTACCAGATATGCAAAGAAGCAGGCAATTAACAGCCCATAATGAGAATAATCAGTCACCTGGAGCTGACCCAGAAATGACAAATGTGATAGAATTAGCAGACAAGGATTGTTAAACAGTTCTTAAACTCATTCTACATGTTCAAGAAGGTAGAGGAAAGGTTAAAGGTGTTAAGTAAAAATATGGAAGATATAAAAAAGATCCGTATCAAACTTCTGCAGATAAAAACCATAAGATGAAAAATATATTGGATGGTATCAGTGGAATATTAAACATTAAAGAAAAAAGATGGATGAATTTTAAGACATAATAGCAACTATATGAAAAGAAACAGAACTACTGAGAAAAATAAAAAAACAGAGCATCAGGGAGCTGAGGGAGAATTTTGAGAGGCCAACTGTGTGTGTGTGGAGTCCCAGAGGGAGAGAAGAGTCAGAGGAGACATATTTAAAGAAATATCTGAAATTGTGTCAGATTTCATTTAAAAAATATAAAACCACAGATTCAAGAAGCTTACCAAAAACCAAGCATAAGAAACAGGAAGAAAACTGAAAGGTGCATCATAATGAAATTGCTGAAAACTGATAATAAAGAGAAAATCTTGAAAGCGGCCGAGAGAAAACATGGCATACAATGGACTAAGGAAATGGTGAGACGGTTTCTTGTAAGAAGCACTGCAAGCTAGAAGACAGTTCTCAATTGCTGAAAAGAAAAAAACACAAATCTGCTAACTTAGAATTCTTTACCCAGTGAAATATATTTGAAAATGTATTTTAAAATTGAGGACTGTTACAGACATATAAAGTTAGAAGAATTCATCACAGCCAACCTGCTCTACAGGAATTGCCAGGGATCCTTCCAGCAGCAGCTGGCAGAAGTCTGGCCCACGAGTCAGAAAAAGTAACTATGTTGGTATATGTAGAGATTGTTTTCCTATTACTGAAATTATTTTCAAAGATAATGGACCACTTAAAGCGAAAACAGTATCAGTGTTTTGTGGAGTTCATGACACAGAAGTGAAATGTGTAACAACAATAGCAGACATTCAGGCAGGGCCATAGCAGTAATTGTTGTAAGGATCTCCTACTAAACATGAAGATGTGATACAACCAAAGGTAGACTGAGATAAGTTAAAGATGTATACTGTCAACCATACAGCAATCTCTAAAATAAAACAGTTGCAACTATTAAGCCACTAAGGAGATAAAGTTAAATTATAAAAAAATACTCAATGCAAGAGAAGGTAGGAAAATAGGAAAAGAAGAACAAAGAACAGGTGGGACAAATAGAAAAACAATAGAAATGCAGATTGACCTACAGCCAAGATTGCCCTAACCAGCAAAGCTATCATTTAGAATAGAAAGGTAGATAAAGAGCTTCCCAGACATGAAAAAACTAAAGGAGTTCATCGTCACCAAACTATTATTATATGAAATGTTAAAAGGACTTATTTAAGAAAAAGAAGATCAAAACAATGAACAATAAAATGGCAATAAATACATACCAATCAACAAATGAATCTAAAAAACAAACTAAGCAAACCAGAACAGAGACAGAATCATGGATATGGAGAGTGTTTTAATGGTTGCCAGATGGGAGTGGGGTGTGGGGGAGTAGGTGAAGAGGCGAGGGGATTAAGAAGCACAAATAGGCCCTGGCTGATGTGGCTAGTGGATTGAGCACTGGCCTATAGACCAAAAGGTTTCTGGTTCAATTTCTGATCAGGGCACATGCCTGGGTTGCGGGCCAGGTCCCCAGTTGGGGACATATGACAGGCAGCCCATTGATGTTTCCCTCCCTCACTTTCTCCTTCCCCCCTCTCTAAAAATAAATAAAATATCTTTTTTAAAAGAAGTACAAATAGGTAGTTACAGAATAGCCATGGGGATGTAAAGTACAGTATGGGAAATGGAGTAACCAAAGAACTTATATGTATGGCCTATGAACATGAACAATGGTGGGGTGATTGTCTGAGGGAGTGGGGAGTGCTGGGTGGAGGGGCACAAAGGAGGAAAAAACAGAATAACTGTAATAGCATTATCAATAAAATATAATTTTAAAAATGTAGTAGATTGAAACCTACCTAGCCTTATCACTAATCATATTAAATGAAAGTTGTTTAAACACCCCAATTAAAAGACAGATTGCCAGATTGAATGGAAAGGCAAAACCCAATTAAATGCTGATAAGAAATTCACTTGAAATACAAGGACACAAATAGGTTAAAAATAAAACATTAAGAGAACATTCACCATAAAAAGAAAGCTGGATTGTTAATATCAGAAAAAGATTTTAGAGAAGGAACATTACCAAAAATAAAGTTCTTTCATAAAAATAAAGATATCTTCATCAAAAGAGTGTAACAGTTCTAAATATTTATTTACCCAGTGGCAGGGCTTCAAAATACATTAAGCAGAAATTGTTACAGGTGCAAAAAGAAACAGGGAAACCACAATGACAGGAGATTTCCATACATCTCTCAGTAATTGATAGAAGAAGTATACAGAAAGTCTGCAAGAACACACAAGACTTGAGCACTGTCAGCCACATGCCCTATTTGAAGACACCCAGCTTCAGAAGGATACACATTCTTTTCAAAAGCTTATAGAACATTTATCAAGAAAAACTATTCTGGGCCATAGAACAAGCCTAAATAAAGTTAAAATTACTTGTCATACAAATTATGTTCTCTAGCCTCAATAGAATAATTAAAGATCTCTGGGAAAATATTATAATTACTTGGAAATTGAATATCACATTTTGAAATAACCCCTGGATCAAAGAAGAAATCAAAAGGGAAATTAGTACTTTGAACTAAATGAAAATGAAAACAAAATATCAAAATTTGTGATATTTGGATACATGATCATACAGCTAGAGCAGAAAGTAGAAGTTCACTGCACTGAAAACCTAGGGCAGAGAACATGTTTGTGTCCTCAAAAGCCACCTTGAGAAACTAAAACAAATTAAACCGGAAGTAAATACAATAAAGTAAATATTAGAGAAAAAAAATCAGTGTAATAGAAAATAATTAATGAACTCAAAAGGTTATTCTTAGAGATGATTAATAAAACTGGTAAACCTCCAACCAGGATAATTAGAAAAAAGAGATAAAACACAAATTACTGTACCAGGTGTGAGGGAGGTGACATTGTTACAGGTTCTACACATATTTAAAGAATCGTAAGAGTATATATTATGGGTAATTTTATGCCATTATAGTCAACAAGACAAAAATGGACAAATTCCTTGAGAGAGACCAACTATCACAGTTCACTCAAGAAGAAACAGGTAACTTGAGTAGCCCTCTATCTACTTAATAATTTAAATTGGTTATTAAGACCCTCCCACAAAGAAAACTCCAGGCCCAGAGGAGTCACAGTGGAGTCCAACTGACAGGGAGGAAGTAATACCAGTGCCACACACAGTCGGGAACAGATGATGGCAGGCTTCCCAGTTTGGCCCATGAGGCCATTTAACTTGGATCAGCCCTTAAACTTCAGTGCTGTTATTGTCAGTGTTTTACCTTGCTTTGGGTTTTTTTGTTTGTTTTTGAGCCTCACCAGTCAAATCTTCCTTTTATTTTATACATGTGTATGTTTACTTGTTCACATTTCTTTCCTTTCTTCAGAAATTCAGCTCCTTGTACATCCTTCACAATTTATTCAGATAGTCCTGGCTGATGTGGCTCAGAGGTGAAGCGCCAGCCTGAAAAGCAGAGGGTTGCCGGTTTGATTCCTGGTCAGGGCACATACCTGGGTTGCTGGCCAAGTCCCTGGCCGAGGGCGAGCAAGAGGCAACTGATCGATGTATCTCTCGTACATTGATGTTTCTCTCCCTCTCTTTCTCTCTCCTTTCCCCCCTCTCCAAAAGTAAATACATTTAGAAATCTTTTTTTTAAAAAAAGATTTATTCAGATAAAATGTCTTTGTTTCACCCTCATTTGCAGAGAGACATTTTTTATGGGGACCACTTACAGACAGATGGCGAGTTCCCCTGGTTACCTAGAGGTATTTTCCTAGAGTCACTGTCATTTGTGTTGGTGATTTGTCTTCTTCCGTCTGAATTTAAGATGTTCTTTCTGACATTTTCCTAGCCCTTTCTCTCTATTCTTTTGGTATGTAATGTACTTATTTTAATGGCACTATCGTGTCTTCCATCAACAATAGAAAATTTCAGCCATTTTCTCTCAAATAGTGCCACACTTTCCTACTCTCTCCTGCACTTTTGTTCTAATCTCAACCTCTTCCTGTTTCATCCTCCTCGTCTCAGCTGAAGTCTGGAGTTTTTTTCAGTTACACCATTTTCCGTGTTGCTAATTTTCTCTACGTTGGTACTTAGTTCATCTTACTGAATGTTATTCATTGATGTATACATATGATTCTAGGCAATCTGTTTGACTCTCTTCAGATTTTCCTAGTCTATTTTAATAGCCATGCTCTTTAGTCATACCCTATTCTCCCGCTTTTGTTTTCGAATCTATGAAATAAATTTGCATTATACTGTACACCTTTTTAATTGCTGCAGAATTGGGACATCTGCTTCGTTATGTTTTGTTTGTTTCTGTCCACTGTCACTCATGGCACTTTGCTTTCTTGTGTGTTGGAGGATTCTGATGGTGTGTTCATAGGTTAAACTTCATCTGTGGGAACCCCCAGACCTAAAATGTGGATGAGTCCTTCCAGAATGATTGTGTAAGTCAGATCTGCCTGGGGCTCTGTGGACACAAAGTGACTGTAGCTTTTTCAAGGGTCTTGGTTTAAGACAAGCATGTGGGACAGGGCGGGGAGACCAGACAATGTACCTTGTTGAAGGCCAGAGGAAAAAGCCTGGGTTTATTCTAGGATCGATGACAGGCCTTAGCACAGGTATTAGCAGGATGTGACCTGCTCTTATTCATGTTTTTCAAAGCTCCTCCTAGATGGCCCTGGAGAACGGCTAGCAGGAATGGAAGAGATGGCAGTGGCTAATGTGGCACATGCCACAAAGAGGAATCAGGACATTCCCTGGCATGTGGCTTCAGTCTTGCTTTCATCTTAAGCAGTGACTGAGTTTATCTGTAAGGAAGTTCAAGTTTAGATACTCCTTTTCTAAAATCACTGACACTCTTCTCAGGCAAAACCCAGAAAGAAGCCCTGGCTTTGCAGGCATTACCTCCTCTCTCTGTCCCTATCCTCCCCTCACACCTGCTGATGGGAACAGACTGCCCCGGGGTCATTAAGTTGCCCAACCCTGAGTTCCTCTGAGACCCTGCTGAGGACACTGCTTCCGAAGGGCCTCACAGAGGCCCCCCGTCCCTGTGCCTCGCTCACAGGAAACAGGCATGTGGCAAGGCAGGAAGCATGGTATTCACAGAGGGAGTGATTAAAAGACTTAATTCAGTAAGTAAATGCCACCTTTTGGCATCCCAGTGGATAATTTTAACTTACTGCTTCCTTAAATTTCATCAAATACCTCTTAAGAGTACAGAAATGCGAACGTGGGCGGCTGGAACTGTTTGCCAAGGTGCCGAGAGTCAACATGGGCAGCCGCAGGGGTTTTGAGCCCTGTGCATTTTTTATTGGTTATCATAAGGGGTTTTAAGGTGCAAGAGAAAGTACACAGAAGATGGAAACAGATCAGGAAGGATTAATGCAGTGAAGCTGCCAAGGGGGAGATCAAAGTTCTCGTCCAGCTAAGAAAGTGGGAAAACATAACAGTTTTCCCCAGGAGCTGCCAAACTTGGGCGAGGCTGCAGCATCTGAGCTCCCATGGACTCCCATGACCCAGTAGGGCCATGTCCTCCGAGTCCCCACCTATACACTGCCTTTCCTAGCTATGCCACATTCCCAACACTGTCCTGGGGCACTGGGGAAACAATCCCCTTGGAAGCCTGGGTTCTGTCCAGGCTCTGCCCCAAATTATGGGGGATTTTGAGGAAGCCACCACCTCTGAACTTGTAACAAAGCACAATGGCACTTAGCTACCTGCTTCCTAGGGCTGTTCAGTGATAATGAACTTGCTAATGTGCACAAACTTGAGTGTGAATTGTAAAGCTCTTTATAGACAAAGACCGTTGTTCATAGTTACTTATCTTCACTACTAAGAATTAAATGTTCCAGGAACCTTTTTGTCCTGACAAAGCAGGCATAGAGTAACCACTGTTTTATTACTGTTTTATTGTGTTCACAGAAACCTGCCTAGGCTCCTGACAGATAAACCCAGGACAGAAAATGAACTGGGGGTTGTCGTGAGTCCCCCCACCTTCAAGTTGGGTAACAATAGCAGCTGGAATAATGGGTTAAGACAACCTGGGAGACAAGACAGACAGACACAGAGGTTCTGTAAGACAGCCCGCCTTCACCCAACCCACCCACCCACCCTGGGACTCCAGTTCTCAGGTCCATGCCACTGTGTCCTCTGCTCCACCCCCTTTCCATTGGGGCCCTTGGCTCTCACGCCCTTCTTTGCTTCTCCAGAAAACACTTTCTAAACTCGCCTTAAGACTGTCCCCTCTTTTCAATCCATGTCTAGTTTGAATGACAGCTCTCCTGACATTATCTCTCTACTTCACCAACATTCTCTGAGCCAGAACATGCCTCATGGCCCAAATGAGGGTCCTGGTGTCGCAGCCCTGAACTCTGGTTCTGCCAGCTTCCCATCCAGACCCTGTTCCTTGATGCCCCTGCCTCCAGCCCCGACATTGTCAAGGACTATGAGAGAGTCTTATCTCATCTACACACCTATCAGAGTGGCTACAGTAAAAACTAGTGACACCACCAAATGCAGGCAAGGACACAGAAATGACAGTGTTGAATGCACCACTGAACACAGGTGAGAAAGTGGCATCCAACTACCCACATATGTACCAGGGTCAGCATCCTGGCTCTGGCTTAGTGTTGACTGAGTTATGGGAGGTTAACCACTGGGAGCGCTGGGAGAGGAACCTGAGGCTAAACTTGTTCCTCTAACAGTTGTACTCTCTGCCATGCTGAGTGTCCTGGGCAGAATAATGCCCCCAAGATGTCACATTCTGGTCCTGTAACCTGTCATTGTGATCTCACTGGCACAAGGGACTCTGCAGATGGGATTGTGTTAAGGTTGTTGAGGTGCGGAGGTGGCCCTAGATTATCCAGTTGGACCAAAATCAGCCAATCCCAGGGTTCTTGAGAGGTGAAAGGGTTGGGGAGGAGGTTGGAGTCCAAGAGCTTGGAGGCTCTTCCAGCGTCTTGTCCTCCTGCCTCGTGCTGGGTCTGGGATTGTGCTGGCATTTCCACAGGGCATACTGTTGACTGGGTTTTGGTTTTACACTGCTTTCTGGTTAGGTTCATAAAGACGGTATGTGTGCATCTCATTACATCACACTGCATTCATCTGGCCTCCGTCCTGCCTCTCTGAGCCCTGTTTGGATCCTGATTATGCAATCTGGTCTTCCCTCCTCCTCCTGGCTGTAGATCTGAGACATGTGTTTTCATCCAGAACGCTGACAAGAGGGTGCCCAGGTGGGGCGTGCACTGGGCACTAGGTGTGCTGTACAATGGGCATGTAAGGGACAGATAAAAGTGACGCTCAAACCGGTGAGAAATGATTAGCAGCAAAAGAGAAATGTAATCTTGAACAACTGTAACTTAGAAATAGAGGGGCTGGAGACATAAACAATCAGAGTTAACAGAGTGTGAGGGACACCCATCATGGAATATTTATCACCTGAGAATTATGCATGGTCAGCGAGTTAAGGAAACTTATTCATGAGTTAATTACTACCCTTAGTTGATTCAGTCAATCGCATTAGATTGTAACTCCTGAGTATCCAGTAGGGAAAAACAGAGGAAGGGGAGGGGAGGAAAGGGGCATTTTACTCACAGAAAAACAGTCAGCTCTGTCTTTGGCAAGCACCTTAGAATTGGCTTTCGGCTGCACCCAGAGCTGCAGATCTGTGAATAAACAACTGCCTCGGTTACTGCTAAAGGCCTGTGTCCTGGTGTTTTATGGTGCGCATTTCTCACAGGCACAGGCACAGGCAGCACCAGAACTGAGTGCTAAGGCTCATGCCCCACACAGTCCTCCTCCCCTCCCCTGAGCCCTGCACAGGAACCAACAACCTCATCATTTATTTAGACATCTTCCTGGGCTCAAGTCACACTCGCTGGTCTGGAGTTTGTGGAATTCCATTTCCCTCCCTTTGCTCAGATATCTCCTCTTCAGTGTTCTCTGGAAACACTCATGGACTAGGAGCCGCAGTGGGCAGCACTGCAGGGCAGCTCCCGGACACCATCCAGCCAGAGCTTCCGACTCTCCCCTTGGGAGGAACCCAGTGTCCTGTTACTGTGCACATTGTTGCAGATCTCAGGATTTCAGTCATATTCATTATCTTCAAGTGAACACATGGTGCATCAACATCCTCTGGCACAGAATCTGCTCTGCTCAGTAACTTCCAAGTGTAATGGGTAGCCCATCCAAAACCTCCCAGAAGACCTCAAATGGGATTTTGTGGTTTTATTTTCTTAAGCCAACAGTGCCACTTTTGTTTTTGGAACGTTTATCATGTCTTATGAGGCCAATGATATAAGACCATCACATACCTCAGAGACAGAACAAGGACGTGGCACAAGTCACATGCCTGTCACTTTCTGCCTCGGTTTCATTTTTTTTTTTTTAATCATGTTTCTACCAGAGTAACTTGATTACTGGGAAAGAACAAATTTCCTGAAGCAGCCCCAAATCCTCCAGCCACAGGAAGGAATAAGTGCTCACTCCATGGACTTCTGGAACAGCAATCCTTCATCCCCAGGATACCCTGAGGGCATGATAAATCTGAAACACCATCTGTCTGTCAAGGGGGAGAGCAGAGCAGAGGCCTGTTTAAATGCTAAGGTGATGAATAAAAGCAATTTCCTGATCAAATTTCTTATGGTTGTGAAAGGTTAACATTTGTTTAGCCTGTTCAGATCTGTCACCTCCACAAGCCTTCTCAGACCTGGAAGCTTCCCTATGTCTTAGTGATGCAAACATGAACATCCCATAGTGTCTGTATTGGGATGGGATCTCATTAGGGTGACTCTGAACTCTTGTTCATATGATCAGCTGTTGTCAAAACTATCCTCCTGTCTTTGGAGAGGGGTGAAGGGTTGTGGAGGGTCTCTGCCACTGAGGGGTAAGGTGGGACTCTTGGCTCTTTCTGGGGCTGAAAGGCTGTAGGCAGGTCCCCACCTGTCCAAGTCTCACCTTCCGCCCCCTGGATGGAGGGCACAGAGCTCTCAGAGCTCAGACATGAAGGGGTCAGGCAAGTGTGAGGAACCCACAGACTGTGCCGTGCAGGGAGCCTGTGGCTCCACTTTCTTCCCTTTCTTGGCAGACCCACCAGATGCGTGATTAATAGGGAATTGATTTTGGGTTTTTGGTTTATGATCAGAACAAGAGAAACCTTAAAAACCCAACAGAACCTACAGGCTTTGGCCAAGGAGACCAAGTCAGTGTGCGCGTACTGTTGCTGCCCGCTGCCATTGCCCACTTCCCGCATTGAAAAAAGCTCCAGGAGCACCACTGGGTGCCCACTGAGGACGCACCTGCGCCTTCGATCCCCCCAGGCCTGCCTGACAGGAGTGGTGGGGTCCAGTCTCTCCTTTGCACATCATTATATATTGTCCTGCTCTTTCCAAACCCCTCTACTGTACGCCAGGGCAGCCCTCTGTGCCAGAGTCACGCCCCACGTGAGAAAATGACAAACCAGAAAGTCATTTCCCCCAGGAGTGCAGAGTGCACCAGGTCCGCCAGGGCCCTTTGGGGTAACCCCAGCGCTGTGCGACCCTCGTTGTGAGGCTGGGAGGGGACGCAGGGCACACGGGTCGGGGGGCTGCCCGGTGCTGCTGTGCAGTGGGTATAACGCGGGGCCTCTTTAGCACCTGACGCCAACACCAGGGACGCCCCACCCCGGGCCGGAGGGAAAGTAAAGGGCCAAGCACCCATCATCGTGCGCGACCCCGCCCCTTCGGCCTGATCAGGCCCCGCCCCTCCTTCCCCCAGCCTCGCCACCTCCTCCTGGACCCCGCCGGCCCCGCCCCTTCCTTTCCACAGACCGCCCTCCTCTGGGACCCCTCCTCGCTGCGCCAGGCAGTCGCATCTGATTAACGCAAGTAGGGGCCCTGCAGGTCTGCGATGCCGCGTGCGCCCCGGTGCCGTGCAGTGCGCGCTCTGCTGCGGGGCTGCTACCGCGAGGTGCTGCCTCTGGACACCTTCATGCGGCGCCTGGGTCCCCAGGGTCTGCGCCTCGTGCAGCGCGGGGACCCGATGGCCTTTCGCGCGCTGGTGGCCCAGTGCCTGGTGTGTGTGCCCTGGGACGCGCAGCCGCCCCACGCCACCCCGGACTTCCGCCAGGTGAGCTGCCCGGGGACCCTGGGCGGGCCTGCGGGGTGGGATGAGGTAGGTGGGACATAAGGCCTGATGCCACTGAGCTTCGGCTCCCAGCGACTCAGGACCTCTCCCCGGCAGGTGTCCTGCCTGAAGGAGCTGGTGGCCAGGGTCGTGCAGAGACTCTGCGAGCGCGGCGCAAGGAACGTGCTGGCGTTTGGCTTTGCGCTGCTGGATGGGGCCCACAGCGGTCCCCCCGTGGCCTTCACGACTAATGTGTGCAGTTACCTGCCCAACACAGTGACCGAGACGCTGCGAGGCAGTGGCGCGTGGGGTCTGCTGCTGTGCCGCGTGGGCGATGACGTGCTCACCTACCTGCTGGCACGCTGCGCGCTCTATCTGCTAGTGGCCCCAAGCTGCGCCTACCAGGTATGCGGGCCACCACTCTACGACCTCTGCACCACAAGACAGGCAAAAGGGACTCTGATAGGCCTGGGACCCACGCTCCAGGCTTGGAATGGCGGCGGCGGGGAGGCCTGTGTACCCCTGGGCTGCCGCTCAAGGCGGCGGCGGAGCCATGCTGGGGAAAGTCCGCTTAAGACAAAGAGACCCAGGCGCGGCCCGATCCCAGAGTCGGATAGGGGGCCAAATGCCAGCAACTTCTGCACGGTGACGCCTACCAGAGCCGCCCCAGAAGCCGCATCTGGAAAGAGCGAGCCGCGCAGGACCCGACGCCCCTTACCACTGCTGGGCCGCGAACACGAGGCCGGCTGCCCATCTTCTTGGCCAACAAGTCCCCAGGCCTCTCCCAGTCCCGGAGTGGTCGCTGAGACCAAGCAGTTTCTCTACTGCTCGGGTGTCAAGGAACGGCTGCGCTCCTCCTTCCTGCTCAACTCTCTGCAGCCCAGCCTGACCGGGGCCCGGAGACTCCTGGAAACCATCTTTCTGGACTCAAAGCCCCTGCAGCCTGGGGCTTCCCACAAGAAACGCCGCCTGCCTGTGCGCTACTGGCAGATGAGGCCCCTGTTCCGGGATCTGCTTGGGAACCATGCACGGTGCCCCTATGGCGCTCTGCTCCGGAAGCACTGCCCGTTACAGGCCGCGGCCACCCCGGAGGCAGTGGGGTCCAGCGACAAGGGGTGCAGTGGAGTCGGCGTCTCTGTCCCGGAGGATGCTGACCCGCAGCGCCTGGTCCAGCTGCTCCGCCAGCACAGCAGCCCCTGGCAAGTGTACGGGCTCCTGCGGGCCTGTGTTCGCCGACTGGTGCCGCCAGGCCTCTGGGGCTCCCGACACAACGAGCGCCGCTTCTTGAAAAACGTGAAGAAGTTCATCTTTCTGGGGAAGTATGCCAAGCTCTCCCGTCAGGAGCTGACCTGGAAGATGAAAGTGCAGGATTGCCCCTGGCTGTGCAGAAACCCAGGTAAGGAAGTGGGTGTAGTGACCTGCAGGCCTGACAATGAGCAGATAGGTCACGTGGGGTCAGCCTGTGGCAACAGGATGAAAGCATCTGAAAATTCACGAGTGTTCTCGAACCTTATCTATAATCCCTTTTTTGACGTCCATGTTTATCACCATGAAATAGTGCCTTGCTGATAGAAACGGGTTGGGGCTAGAACCCACTTTGCTGGGGGATGGGTGATAAAGCTCCAGCTTCCTGGATGCATCAGTCAACCAACATACAGATCCAAACTTTAAGTTCAATTGTGCAGGTGCTATGCCAGGGCAGGGCAGCTGAACGAGTAAAAAGATTGTCTCCTGCACAAGTACCCTAGCCCCATCTTTAGGAAGGAAAGGATCACCAGGGAGCGGAGGGAGCAGCAGCACGCTCTCCTGTGTCAGGGAAGTAGATGGCTGCTGCGGGTACTTGCAGGACGTTTTCTGCCAAGCTGGCCCACGGTGTCCCTCTCTCCAGGCCCTTTGGTCTTCTGAGCTTGATGATGAGGTTCCTCCGATCCAACCGCAACTCAGCCCCTTCTTGGCCAGCATCTTCCTCATCTGCATACCAGTTCCAGGAGCAGACAGAACCAGCCACTCTCCCTGCTCCCTGGGGTGGAGGAGCAGCCATGAGAACAGACCCAAGTTTTGCTATTTGAAACCCCCCACCCCCAACTCCTGAGACATTTAGCACTTTTAGAAGAAAAATGGTTCAAAGCTCTCAGTTAAAGCCAGGCTTGCCCACCCAGATGTATGTTACAGCCTCTTGGTGGGAGGTTAAAAATGCCCTTCCCCATCCCCAAAGATACCAATTGTCATGGTGTCCATCAGTGGGGCACACCCTCTCAGATGCCCAAAAGACCCCAGGGCCAGGTGATTTGACAGCAACTTTTATTTTTTTGTTTTATTTCATTTTAATTATGGAAAACACCATATAACATGAGATCTATCTCTTAACCACTGTTTGCATGAATAGAGCGACATTGCTGAGTGTAAGCAGGACTGCACAGCAGATCTCCACAACTTGTTTAGACTGCATGACTCATACACCCACGGACCTTGTGGGCAGTGTGGGTGACCCTCAAACGAGTCAGGCTCAGTTAAGTTAGCTGTCACACAACTCATTTTACTCAGGGCTGCAGCTTGCCTTGCGAAAGGAGTGTTTGACTTCTGTGCCTCTGTTCCTCCATTTACAACAAAGCCCGATGCCAAGCTGGTGTTTTCCCAGGCAACTGGGACCTCCACCGTGTCCCTGCTCACTCCCTGGGCATTAGCTTCTTTCTGTGGCTGGGCCATGCCAGTTGCCTACTGGTTGAATAATTGATGTGTGGGACAGTCTTGGCCCCTGAGCCACCTATTCTGATCACAGCTGTCTATGGTCACTCCTTTCACCCTCTCCTGCTGGGATGCCCCTTCCTCTATGCTGGCCATCTGCCCTTCCGGGCACTCCATTGACAGCGTCCAGGCTCCTTTGTTTCTGTCTAGCCCAGTCTTGACCATTGTTGTTGACTCCCATCAGCAACCTGATCACTGTCCCCAGAGGCCAGACTGTTGAGCTGACCATATCTGCTGCAGAGTGTTGTTAAAGACATCTCACAACAGATTCCCGACGGAAACTCAGGACCTGCCACGGCTCCTTGCGTGCATACTCACTGCCTCTCCCTGGTCTGTCCTTGGGCTGGTGGCAACACTGTCCCCTAACGTGGGCATACCCGCTGCTGACATAGGTTGTACCCTGCCTCCCGCTAACATTTGACCACAGGATCACTTTTCCTGAACTGCCTTCCAAGTGTGTCCCTCCTGCCAAGTCCTTCACCTTCAGAGTGGAGTCTGGGTGGAGCTTTTCCTAGGGCTTTGTTTTGAATCCTGTCAGTTTTTCTGATGGGTATATCCTTCTACTCTCAGGCTTGTTCTGTCCACCTCTGACCTCAGGTGGGTGTCTGGTTGTGCGTTTCCTGTGGTCCTGCTCAGCTGCACCTGTGTTCTGATGGGTTGCCCATGTTTTCATATCAGCTACATTTAAGTATTTTGTAGTTTCTTCTGTCATTTCTTCTTTGACCAGTGAGTTATTTAGATATATATTTTAGACTTCCCAAATGAATGGACTTGTTAAGTTATGTTTTTGTTCCTGATTTCCAGCTCAGGTGTGTAGTGGTCTGAGTAACCCCAGTGATGTGAAACTTGCTTTGTCATCTTGTGCATGGACAGTCTTCACCAGTGCTCCTTGTGTCCTGGAGGCCCGGGTTGGTGGCTGCGTTTGCTGTATCAGACTTGCTGTATGCTATGAGAACTGTGCGTGTTCTTCTGAGGCCAAGTGCTTATCTGTCTCACTGGGGCGGTTTGTCCAGTTCCTCCTGTTTGACAGTGTGTGCATGGTTTTATTAGGTATGCACACGTTTGAGAAGTTTTATCTTCCTGATGAATGTCAACTAATTCTTTGTACCTTAAGATCTGTTTTAACAGATTGGAGAACAGCTGCACTGGCTCCCTTTTCATTAGTGTTTACCTGTTGTAACACTTGTCATTCTTTAATTTTTATTTTCAACCTTTTCATATCTACATAGTTTAGATATGTCTTACTAATAGCATATCACTGACATTTTAAGTTTATTTTTGATCCAGTGCGACCATCTTTGCCACTTTCCTGGAGACTCTCGATTTGTTTTCACTCTTCTTATATTCTCTGTTCTCTTCCCTTAGTGGCTTCCCTTCTCCTGAGCAACATCAGGGCCTTAGCATATTTTAATCTGGCCACTACCTCAACGTGTATGCTGTCCCCCCACTAGCCTGGTTATGTTTCAAATTAGACACTGTCATTGTTCTCCATGTTTAATGTGTATTTAGCTTTATCCCCCTCTCCTTTTGTTCCCCATCCTATCTTCTCTCCCAGACCTGCCTCTGGATCCCTTTTATCTCCTTTACATGTGTCTGTTTGTGCCATGGCTCTTGTGGCGGCGCGGTGACACCCATGGTCCTCTTCCCATGATGTTTCACAGAACAGAATGTCCACAGAGGAGGACAGCAGTCTTGATGTGTGTTCAGAGTCCCACAGCATGTAGCACCTCTTAGCTGGCATGTGATTGCCACCACTCACCAGGTTGTCCAGCCTGAAGAACCCCAGGCATTTCTGGATCTTGCTGCTCAGTGAGGATGCTAAACATCATGCCTCTGCATTCTCCATTCTGCCTGTGCAGCAGGACAAGTGGTGACACTTCACACCATCACTGCCCAATAGAACTAGAACGTGAGCCACGTGTATAATTTAAAATGTCCTAGTAGTCACATTTAAAAAGTAAAAAGGAAAGGTAAAACTAACAATATGTTTTATTAAAGCCCAATATATCCAAAATGTTGCCACTTCAACATGCAGTCAGTTAGTAGACACGTCATTGATGAGGTGGCCCGACTTCTTTCTCTGCTTGAGTCCACGAGATCCAGAATGTGGGGCACATCTAGTCCAGACCTGCCATTTCATGAGGCCTATGGCTGCCGTGAGGGGCCATGCAGGTGGGCTGAGCATATGCCTCTCATTCCAGGGAGTCACTTTGTCCCGGCTGCAGAACACCGTCTAAGAGAAGCAGTCTTGGCCAAGTTCCTGTGCTGGTTGATGGGCACATATGTGGTCGAGTTGCTCAAGTCCTTTTTTTATGTCACGGAGACCACATTTCAGAAGAACCGGCTCTTCTTCTTCCGGAAGAGTGTCTGGAGCCAATTGCAAAGCATTGGGATCAGGTATCACAGACCATTGCGCAGCCTGTTTTCCCCCCATCTGCAGAGGCAGCCCTGGTTCCTGCTCTGGGCAACCTGTGCACCCCACCTCCACCCCAGGACCCCTCACCCAGCTGCGCCAGGGGCCGTCCTAGCCCACAGGAGTCCTGCACTGGCATGGACTCCCAGAGCCACTCTTTCCTTACCTGTAGCACCAGGGCTTTGAGCGAGATGATCTCTAGGGTCTTGAAATCAGGAACAAGGGTCCAAGAAAACCACTTATCCCTGGAGTGTGGTCAGGTTCTATTTTAATCCACACAGAATAACTGGGACTTGTGTCACCTTTTTAACAACTCACTGTGGGAAGTGTCTGGGGACAGAGGTGTCTGCTGTGAGGCAGAACCCTGAGGCGGGAACTTCCAGAGGATTGACTTGCCTCTGTGTGGATTGTCTCAGCTGGTGAGCAGCTGTTATGGGTCCATTATGCAGGGTGGTGGCAGATGCAAGCTGGATTGGGATCCCTCAGGGTTAGGAGCATGACAGTCTGAAACCAAAGCCCTCCTCCTCGCCTGGCCAAGGTGCCTTGTGTCCTCAGAGGGCTTAGCAAGGACCCTGAAGTGACCAGATCAGGGCTCCTATGCTCCATGCACATTTGGGTCAAACCCTACCCTGAGCAACACGTCTCTGAAGGAAGGCAGTGAGTCCTGAACCAGGAGCCCGGTCCCAGCCCTCCCGTTCCTGATAGGGTGCCTGGAAGCCTTTTTCATGGGTCTGAGTTGATGCACAGTGTGTCCTGTTTAATAATTTTTAGAAATTCATGGCACGTGATCTGAAGTGGCCATTTAGACCTTCACCATGCGGACCATTGCCCTGCCCATTGGGTGTTCAAGTCTGGTGATGGGCTGCACCCTCCAACCTCCCTTCACTACTGGGGCCAGAACCCAGGGAGCATTCTCAGCCTCAGGCCCTCCCTGTGGGGGATTTCGGGAAAGACTGGCAGGGAGCTGGGAGGTGCCTAGGGAGACAATTCTGACCCTTGTGGGTGGCATGAAGTGGCTCCCCTGCACATTCCATGTGGCAGAACGTGGGGTCTTTCTCCCAGCGGTTCTGTCCTATTCCAGCCTGCACTACCCAGGGCTCTGTACCAGAGGGAACCAGGTGTCTGGGCCCCTGCCACAGAAGGTGCTCTAGCAGCATCTGGTCAGTGGGTTGGTGCAGCCTCATGGGCACAGGCACCTCCACACGTTGACCCATGGGTTCTTCTGTGGCTGCCGGACAATGTCCCATGAGGTTCTTTCTCTGTTTCAGACAACACTTCGATAGGGTGCAGCTTCGCGAACTGTCAGCAGCCGAAGTCAAGCGACATCAGGAAGCCAGACCCGCTCTGCTGATGTCCCGACTCCGCTTCCTCCCCAAGCCCAGTGGGCTGCGGCCAATTGTGAACATGGACTACATTATGGGAGCCAGAGCCTCCCGCAGGGACAAGAAGGTCACCACCTTTGTTTCATTTTCTAAGCAAACTGCATTGAAACCCCAGGCTTGGCATCCAGGTAGACAGGTGGGGAGGCATGGAGGCGGGGCATGGCGAGGTGGGCAGAGTGCCATGGACAGGCCATGTTCTTGGGTCCAGTGAAGGAGCTTATAGGAAGGCCAGCCCTAGAAGCTGCTAAACAGGCTCCAGGAACCCACAAGTTTCTCTAGTTGGATATGTGACATGAGGGACTGACATGGTACCTGTCGTCCTGCCGTAGCGCCAGGGATGTTTGCTCCCCAAGATGCAGGGACAGAAAGAACTAAGCCATTCAGCCTCCCCTCTAGGTTCCCGGACCCTGTAAGAACCCATCCTGTGGTTAGCACCCCCTTCCTCCTGTGGCATCTCTGTATCGCCAGCAGTTCTGATCCCTTCCGAGTGCCTCCCTAGAGCATTTGGGAGTGATTTAGTCCTTATTGGTATCCCCCAAAAAGAAAGGGAAACTGTCTATGTGGATTAGGGATCTATTTTGGTCTGTGAGTAAATATGAATTCCCCGTCTGTGGGGGAGGAGGGTCCCTAGGAGGAAGCACACCTTTCCATGTGCAGTAGGGTGGGGGCCAGGTGGGAGAGATGGCCCTGCGGGTAGCTACTCAGCATTTTTCCATTCTGCATTTCTGGGATTCCAGGATGGGTCTCTGGGGATGCTCTGGGGCCTGGGGTGGACCTGGACGAATTGATCATCTGTCCCTTTCAGCATCTGAAGGAAGCCAGGTGGGGGTGGGGAGGCAGGTTGCAGAAGCAGAGCTTCCCCTTGTCCCTGGGCCCCATAGGTGGGATGGAGGCAGCCAGGCCCCAGGTCCCCTTGGCAGGGGGCATCCTCTGACAATGCTGCCATCTTGGACTGGCTCTGCAGGTGCAGCATCTCACCTCGAAAGTCAAGACACTGTTCAGTGTGCTGAATTACGAGCGGGTGCAGCGCCCTGACCTCCTGGGCGCCTCCATGTTGGGCATGGATGACATCCATAGGGCCTGGCGTGCCTTTGTGCTGCGCATGCGGGCCCAAGACCCAGCACCCCAGCTGTACTTTGTCAAGGTAGGTGCCCCTCACCCCCAGTGAGCTCACTTAGCACCCTGAGGCTCACCCACCAGGTGACTCCACATTTTGGGCTCTGGCCAGGATGCTGGGTGGGGCCACCCTCCTCAGGCCTGTGTCTGCCAGGGTTAGGTGCCTGCGGTAGAGCTGCAGACTTTTGGGAACAGGGAGGGCAGGCAACCTCATCTCCATTTGGGAGCACCTGGCCTCCAGGGCAGAAGCTTTGAGCCTTCCCTGCTGGCGTGGACTCTGCTGCTCTGCATCCCAGCTTCACAGGGGCCCCTGCTCTTGGGGAAGCTATAACACTGCCACCTGCTCAGGGTGTGGGGGATCTCCCTGAGAAGGAAATGCACCTGGCTCGGTTCATAAAGCCAGGGTGCCCAGAGCCCCAGCCATCTGCCAGGGACCTTCTGCTCATCAGCCTGCACTCAGAGAGAGACGTGGCCCCACCCTGGAGTGTCCCTGTCTGGGGTGTGGAGAGAGGGACCCAGAGCCACCCTGTGATGCTCAGCCTGGGGGATGTGGGAGTATCTCAGCAAGAGCCTCACGATGGGGCGAGTATGTATGGCTGGGAAGGGTGTTCAGGGGCTTCCTGGTCCTGCCACGTCTGATCACCCTAGGATTTTCTAAGGACAGGCTGGGACCTCAGCTTAGCAGGGCAGAACAGATAGGATCCAGGGTGCAAGGGGCCATGGTGATTGTGTGAGCAGCCTGTAAACACATCTCTATCCATGTAGGTGGATGTGACGGGTGCATATGACACCCTTCCTCAGGACCGGCTGGTGGAGGTGATCGCCAATGTGATCAAGCCCCAAGAGCACACATATTGCCTCCGCCAGTATGCTGTGGTCCAGAAGACTGCCCACGGACACATCCGGAAGTCCTTTAAAAGACACGTAAGACCCATGGGTGTGTGCCATGAGGAGGTGTGTCCATGACATGGATGCGCCTGCCCCTGCAGTCTGGCGCTCCCCCATGGGTGCTGAGAGGCACATCCCACGCTCCCAGTCTGGGAGGTGCCTCCATCCTTGTCATCCTCATGTGCTTATTCATGTCACATTCAGTCCTCTCTTCAAGCCACTCCTGCCTGCTGTCCCTTCACAAGGCCCCTGGGTTTGTGCAAGGAGGTGGCAGCAGAGCCACACATGTGTTTTTTTGGTGTCCCCATGGCTGCCCCCCAGCAGCCCAGGCCTGGCATGAACAATTGTCATGAGCATGTTGGGGAGTGAGGGCACCCAGCCCCTCCCAAAGCTACACCATAGGGATGACCTTTCATATCCACCCTTCACATGGGCATCTCTCACGCGAATGCCTTTTTGAGCCTTCTTTCCACTCTGTAACAGGCTGTCTACTGTTGTTGCTGATTTGTGAGTGATCTTTGTATGTCTGGGTCAGGTGTATGCCTTGGTTTTTCTCGCCATTTTAGTCGCAGGTGAAGTCTTGATGACCAGGCGTTTTTAATTTTAAAGAAGTCTGTGCTCTCCATCCTTTATGGCTGCAACTGTGTTCCGTTTGAGAAACCTGCCCCCGAGTCGTGATGCCGTTCTTACACATTTTCCTTCAAAATGTTTACTTTTTCAGCTTTCACAGTCAGGTCTAGGGTCCATTTTGAATTAATTTTTGTGTATGGTATATTTAACCTGCTCTGTGTCTGCTTAAATCCAGATTTCTCATGAACCTGCCTTCCACTTCACTAATCTTCTCTTTTTCTGTCTCTAATCCTCTGTTAAATCCACTTACTGAATTCTTAAGTCCAGCTATCCTGTCTTTCAATTCTAGAAATGGCATGTGGATTTTCTCATACATTCCAAGTCACTGGTAAAATTCCCCATCTTCTCCCCTATTTTATTGACTCTGTCATCTGTTGATTTAAAAATTCCCTAAATGTATAGCCACCTCTCCCATAGTGGGTTCTTCTCAAGCGTGTCTGTTTCTCCTGTTTCACATGTAGTTTGGTCACATAGCCTGTTCTCTAGCATGTTTTGTTTTGTTTTTTTCATGAGATGCCAGACTTTTAAATAAAAAAATTTTAAAACAAGTTCTGCATAATGTTTTCCTCCAGAGAGGATAATATTGTCCTGACAATTGGAGAGGTGGACGGCCTTAATCCTGCGAGGGTCATCTTTAAACAGTATGGGACTGGTCTCCTTCATTTTGCCCCTTCCCTTGCTGTGGCCCTCTGCTGTCTCACCTGAGAGCAGGTATGCAGCCCTTGGGGGCCCTGGGCTCACCTCGGCCCCCTGAGCCCCCTCAGCCCCAGGTGACTGCTGCGACCACACTTGCCACGGCTCCAGTGTCACTTCTGCCAGGTTTCCAGTAGCCTCCCCAGAGCTCCTGACCTTGGAGTTTGGCCAGGACTGGAAAAGAAATCACTCATAGTTTTGACTCCTTTCTCTGCAGCCCCCTCCTCCCAGGACCTGACCCTCAATCCCAGCTGCTTTGATGGCCCTGAAACCTGACTGTCTTCAGTCATAGCCCCCCACTTTCTGCTCGAGCTCCACCTCCCTTGGTTAGACAGACCTCAGGAAGAGACTGTGGAATGTACTCAGGACTGGGACCAGCAAGTCCACCTGATTCCGGCCTCCAGCTCCCCTAAGAAGCTCTCGTCTGCATTTTATCGATGGGTGTAGTGGTCATGGGGGAGGTGACTGGAGGTGATGTCCTTATGACTTTGTAGCACTCTCTGGCTCCCCAGCATCTCTGTTCTCCCTTTTCTGAACACAGGCTGCATGGTGGAGCCTCCTTCAGTTTCTCCCATTCCTGCCTTTGTCTTCCATGATGTGACTTATGCTTGTTGGTGCCCAGGCTAGGGCCCGCGGAGGGAGGCATCCACCTGTCTCACCACCCTGTTCTCTTTGCTGGCAGGTGTCCACCTTCACGGACCTACAGCCTTACATGAAACAGTTTGTGCAGCAATTACAGAAGATGAACTCGCTGAGGGATGCTGTGGTCATTGAGCAGGTTGGTGAGAGCAGACGCCCAGCACACTGCTGGGGGCAGGGCCATGGGCGTGGGGAGGCCACCCTCCTCAGCCAGCAGACTTGTTCTGCCTTCAGCCGCCTCGCTGAATTCTGTGCTGCTGTTCAGCTGCTTTGTTAGGATTTACTAAAGACATCTTCTCCTTCAGTTTTGATTTTGAGGCCAAAAGAAAGCATGTCTTCTTCCTTTAGGGAAGACCCGTTGGATTTGACCCATAGACCTATCCTGAATTGACCCATCAGGTGGGAAACCCGTTTTTCTTGTGCGTAAGCAGAGATTGTTCCTGAGTTTATGCCTTTTTGCAGAACCAGTTTTAGGGTCGAGCTGATCTTGCAAGTAGGACTCTGAGACCTCCGGACGCCTTTCTTTTGACCACCAGGGCCCCACCATGTGCCTCAGTAACAGTGTGTGGCACAAGCCGCCTGGGCCAGCAGCCATGGGTCTGAGCCCCGCCAGAGCCACAGATGACCCACGCTGTCCCCACTGGTCTGCTACCGCCCACCCCTTCAGTCCCCACGCATCTCTTGCTGGCGTCTCCAGCTTGCTCGCACGCATCTCCCACTTGCTTTTTCAGAGCTGCTCTCTGAACGAGGCCAGCAGCAGCCTGTTCGATTTCTTCCTGCGCCTGGTGCACAACCATGTCATAAGGATCGGGGGCAAGTGAGTCAGGGCTGCCTGCTGCCACCTTTGTAAAAAGGGTTGTACCACATGTGGACAGTTCATGGTGGGGCTTCATGGGTGGGTGTGACAGATCCTGATTCCCCCCCCCCCCCCCGAGCAGGGGTGGCATGTGATCTATGGTCTTTGTGTGTGTGGTCTGCACGTATGTTTATGTGGTTTGTGCAGTGTGTCTGCATGTGTGTGTGGTCTGCACGTGTGTCTGTGATACAGCATATGCTCCACACTTCTGCCCACGTCTTTCCCCAGGTTTTACGTCCAATGTCAAGGGATCCCCCAGGGCTCCATCCTGTCCACCCTGCTGTGCAGCTTGTGCTATGGAGACATGGAGAGAAGGGTGTTCCCTGGGCTCCAGCAGGACGGGTAACAGGTTCCCTGTCATTGGTCCCCTTGGTTGATTTTGCCCCCTCTTGGGCTCTGGTACAGACAGGGCTTCCATTCATCATGGGAGGTTTCCCTGGAGAGAGTGAGCAGGCCTCACCTGTAGACTGTGGGGACTCCCAGTGCACTGGGGATTGAGGTGTTTCCAGAGGACCCAGCCGATGGCTGTGCTGGCCTGACTGCAGGGCCCCTGCCCTCTGTCCCCAGCCAGTACTGAGTCCCACAGGTTACTTTCTTCTTGTGTGTGTGAACTCAGGTGTTTAACACCCTTTCTCAGGCACCTTTCCCTATCAGGGTGCTCCTGCGTTTGGTGGACGACTTCTTGCTGGTCACCCCTCATCTGACACAAGCGAAAGCCTTTCTCAGGTAAGGGCCTGCACACACCCCATGTGTGTCTCAACAGGTGCTTCTGTGGTTACATACAGCCTACCTTGCTCACATAAGAAGTAATCTCACCTCATGCCCAAGCTTCCCACGGCATCCCAACATCTCTGCTGAGGACATGTGGCACAGTCGTGCTGTTCTGGGAACCTGGACATGCACAGCAGGGGCCTGGAGCTGACAACACAGCATCAGGACTCAGGTGTCCCCAGAGGGAGGGAGCAGGCGGGATCAGGCATCTGGGCTGGTCTGAGTCCCCGGAGGCTCCTTGGAAGTTACACACACGCAATGTGCTGGACAGCGGAGGGAGCAGCGAAACCTCCTCCGGGAGGCCGTGCCCATGAAGGGGAGCAGGAGCCAGCCCTTTGTGCTTGTCTGCAGCTTCTAACATGGAATCACTCTTCTTTGCGGTGGGCATTGGGAGAGGACAGAGAAGCGGTGCTTGCTAAATGCACAGGGATCACTGGGGTGTTGGTGTTACAGTTCATTGTGTTCAAACTACAATCTTGCAGACAGGGATCCTTGCCTTAGAACGTGGCCTGCAGAATGTTGGGCCTTCCAGGGCCCCAGGAATCTGAGGCTTGTTTCACGGTGGTTTTCCAAGGAAAGAGAATGATAAAACCGAACCCTCAGAAGTGTCTCTGCCTGAGGGGCAGTTTGCTTTGGTTGCAGGGTTGTCTTTGGAGAACCCATCTGATGATATCCACGTACCCCAAACCCCCATGTCTGCCCCCAGGGAGTCCTCGGGGCTTGGAGGGTGTGCAGTGCTGCTGGGATGTGCTGGGCCTCACTGCTGCACACAGTAACCCCGCACAGGATGACATGCGAATGTAAATTCATTCAAGTTAAATCACACAGAAAATCCAGGTCCTCAGGCACCAGCCATGTTCAAAGACACTGGTGACCACACATAGCCAGTGGCTGCCAGAGGGGACAGCGCAGACAGGGCATGGCCTCTTTGTTGGCACGTCTGTGGGAAAGCACTGCTCTGAGGGGGTTGGACAGGGAGGCGGCTCAGTGTATACGCTGGGTTCCCCCCCAGGAGCTGGACAGCTGGGGACGCGTACAGAGTTATTGCAGGGGGTCAGCCCATGCAACACTGGGGACTGGCGAGGCAAGTCTGAAATCCACATGCAGCAGCAGGAAGGGCAGGAGCTCAGGCTGCCACCCACTGAGGTCTTCCTTCTCAGGACACCCGGTTCTGCCCTCGGGCCCTGCCACTGATCGGTGTGTGTGCTCACTCCTCTATGGAAGTTAACCTTTAAGGCTGGCTGAATGTACATGTTGATCTCATCTACCAATACCCCAGCAAACCTGGGGATTGTGGCCTCTGAGTGGACACAGCTAGTGATTGCCCTGCCTGCCCTCCCACCTGGGCTTTCTCGGTTCTTAGCCAGAAACCTGAGCTCATTGCTCACCTGTCTTACCTGTGAACAGGGTCATGCAGAATCTGCTGAGGATTCAGCCCTATGGTCCCCTCCCCTACTACAATGGCTTCTGCCCTTCCTGGTGGCCGCCTGTTCTCTGGTCATTAGCATCGGTCATCCAGAGCTTTTGCAAGCGCCTGGTGGCCAACAGAGTTGGTGTGGCCGCCCCTCAGTGCCAGCCCTTGATCCCTCTGCCTTGGAGTTTTATGTAGCATCGAGCCAGTACTTCTGAGATCATGGGTGGTGTCCCTCTCTTCCTAGTGGCTGATGTGGCCCCTCTGCTTTAGGACCCTGGTTAAGGGCGTGCCTGAGTATGGCTGCATGGCAAACTTGCAGAAGACAGTAGTGAACTTCGCTGTGGAGGACGATGTCCTGGGCGGCGCAGCCCCCCAGCAGCTGCCAGCCCACTGCCTGTTCCCCTGGTGCGGCTTGCTGCTGGACACACGGACCCTGGATGTGTTCTGCGACTACTCCAGGTAAGTGCACCTGGCCAGGTGTGCATGGATGGGCCAAGTCCCAATCCTGCTGCTGTGTGCAACAGGAGGCTGTGGTCCCAAAAGGTAAGAGACTGAGGTATGCTCTCCCCCTCAAGACGAGGCTGGAGCATGTCTTGTGGGGGTGAGGGAACTTTCCAGATGAGCAGTTGTCTGGGGTGTTTTTGATAAAAGGAAATTGTATGGCATACTCGGGGACCGCAGCAGGTAGATGTGAACATAACACCAAGAAGAAATCTTATTCTGCCATTAAAACTGTTTTCAAAGGATATTTAATAAAGGGAAAATAAGTAAATTAAAAGATAAGATGTTTAAAGCTGATAGCATCCAGGGTGTGACATGTGTCATAACTGTCCGTCTTTGGAGAGTTACATGTCAGCTGGGTCAAGCCAAGAGGATGTAGGGTGGGTGTCCTCTTCCAGGCATGGTGTGTAGGCTGTGTGTGACAGTGAGGTGGACACGTGTGTCATGGGACACTGCCTTTGTGTTGCAGCTATGCCCAGACCTCGATCAGAGCAAGTCTCACCTTCAGCCAGGGCTTCAAGCCCGGGAGGAGCATGCATCGAAAGCTCTTTGCAGTATTGAGGCTGAAATGTCACAGTCTGTTTCTGGATCTGCAGGTGAGCATGCAGCCAGCAGACTTCAGAGCTCAGAAGGCCTGCTGCTCAGTCTACATGCAGAAGTTGGTTTATAGGTCCTGTTGTGTGAGTATGCAGATGTGTGTGTAGGTATGTAGGTGTGTGTGCATGTGTGAGTGAGCATGCATGTGTGTGAATGCATAGGTATACGTGCATATGGGTGTGAGTATGTACATATGGAAGTGTGCATAGATGCATGCAAGTGTGCATGTATGCCCACGTGTATCAAGGGCCCCTTCATCTAGCTCCCTCAAGCCCCATCTTCCTCCACCCTGAGGCCCCTCTTAGCAAGTTATGGGGATCCAAGGCCTTGGTGGGTTCAGGCTTTAGAGCCTCAGGGCCCCAGGATGTCATCCTAGCCATTCTGAGCACTCGCCTTCTCACCCCTTCCTGCCTGGTTCCCTCACGGCCCCACAGAGTCCTTACTCGACCCCAGGCAGTGAGGGGCCACCGGGGAGGATGCGGTGGGATGTCAATAGAGAGACAATGGTAAGAGATGTAAATTTCAGACATATTTCCAACATTTCCTTTCCTTCTGGCTCCAGGTGAACAGCCTTCAGACGGTTTACACAAATGTTTACAAGATATTCTTGCTGCAAGCCTACAGGTGGGCTCATTGGCTGCGCCATCACGGGGAGGGGAGCACACACAGCCACACAGTGCCTGGGCCCTGCTTTCCTGCAACCTAGGGGCAGCGCCCTCTCCCTGGTTCCCCAGATCTTAATGTGGAAACCTTTAGTTTATGAGAAAGCAGTTTCAGCAGCAGAGGCTGCCTCTTTCTGTGTGTCCATGGAGGTTCTGCTTTGTTGGAGGTCCTGTACCTGCTCACCAGGTGGTGACAGGAGGCCCGCATGGCGGATGTGTCCCTGCGTCCCTGTGCACTAGCCTGTCCTGCTGTGGGGAGGGGATTGTAGGAAAACAGCTCCAGGGCGCGAGGAAGGCAGGTCTCCTAGTGGAGAGGATCCCAGAGAGCAGAGGGTGCAGAGTGGTACAGATAACCATGCATGGCCACAAACCCTCCAGTGCACCCCAGAAAGGGGCTCTGGTATGTGACTCCCAAACAGCTCAGTCACCACTCCTGCTCCACGCATTAGTCTGTGCTGAGGCCCAGCTGTGCTTCTGGAACATTCTCTGTCCTCAGCGGTTCCGCAGTAACCTGCTAAGAACTGGTGAATAACTGTGGAGCTGTTTGCTGGTTGTGCCTGAGTTTTTGCTGGGAAAACATTAATTGTTCCACTGTGAGGCTGTGCTCATCCCTCAGGAAGATGAACATTAGCCTGGCTACCTGCCTGTCCAGCCTTAGGACACAAACCAGTCTTTGCAGTGGGTTCCAGGGAGATCTGCCACAGAGAAAGCATTCTGCCCAAAGTCAGGGCCAGTGGCTGTAAGCCATGGGATGGATGACGGGCCTGCAGCCATCTCCCTGCTGCTGGGGAGCCAGGCATCTTTTTCAAGCCTCTGAGTTCATATTACCCAGGGCTATGCCCATGCTGTGAGGCAAAGTTGTAGGAACTGGATGGGGCTCTCAGAGGAAATGCTGTTAAATGTCACCAAGAAACTTCATCAGCCCCAGGGGGCCTGTGCCCTGTGCTTGAACCATGAGGGCCAGAGCACCATGCATACGCTTCCATTGTTCCCTTGGTGTCTGGAAGGCGTGGGGCCCACGTGCTCAGTCCAGGGGCCCCAGCACTCAGTGGGCACCTCCTGCTTTTTGTGTTGTTTCTTCCTTCACCTGCATCTTCTCCCCATGCACATGTGCTCTTGTATGCAAGATGCCATGACACCTCTGCAAATGTGCTCGGTATAAATGGGGATGTGCCCACGGGCCATTCCCAGCTAACAACAAAGTGGCTGTGATACCCACTCCCTTCTCGGAGGCCCTCAGGGGTAAGGAGCAGTCGGGTGATGCTTTCAAGTCAGTGGGGGACTGGCCCCTGACCAGCCCCAGACCCCTGGAGACCACATCACTTCACCTGCTAAAGACCCTGCTCTGGGGTTCAGCCCAGCCTTGCCCTTGTGTCCCCAGCAATGGACCCCCTTGCTCTGTGGGGCCCTGGCCCCAGTTACCTGCCTGCCAGGGGCTGTTGGAGAGAGCTGGGTGCAGGGCAGGCACCCTTGGGCAGCTCTCCACTCCTTGGTCAGAGTGTGCGGTCCCAAAGCGTCAGTGGTTGCAGAGCTGCTGGCTTCCCCGCCACGGGCGTGAATGTCAGCTGCTTCCCAATATAGAAGGTTAGGCACATAGAAGGGCTGAGATCCCCATGCCCTCCATGGAGTCAGGTACGTCAAGCTGGACCGTAATGACACAGCAGCCAGGGCTGAGGCGGGTGAGGCCGGGGGAGTCTGCCTGGCCCTCAGACCAGGACACTTACCAGGCACCAACTGACTGGGACCTGCCAGGCTTAGCTCTTGAATGACTGTGGGCTTCAGGCTGGAGTCATTGGGAGATGCAGTATCCACTAGTGGAGGTCTCACCTCACTCTGCATTAAGCACCATCCCTCGTTTGGGAGAGGGTCTTCCACCCACGGAACATGGTACCTACACTTCCAGGCCAGTGGTGTGGCCCCGACTCTGTTTCCAGGTCTGTCTCCCCACTCCCTTAAGTAAGGAAGATGACTCCGCCTGCCTACCAGCTGGATGGACACACAGGAAAGTTTTTTCCAGAAGGGGCTTAGGTAGTCGGCAAGATCAGGAGCCCAAGGCACCCGGCAAGGGGTTTGTCATGTGGTCACATGCACATGTGGGTACTGGTGCATGCACATACATGTACACAAGCTGAATGTACATGTACCTATGCATACCTGCACCTATGGATATACATGTCTGCGATGCACACATTATATCCAGGGGACTTTCCTCTGATAAGCCTGATCTTCCCTCAGGTTTCACGCCTGTGTGCTCCAGCTTCCATTTAATCAGCATGTTCGGAAGAACCCCTCATTTTTCCTCCATGTCATCTCTGACACTGCGTCCCGCTGCTATGCCCTTCTGAAAGCCAAGAACACAGGTGCGTGCAGGTGACCCAGGGCTGGGGTGGCCTGTGGTGCCGGCAGACTGGGTGCTCACTGCACGGGGTACCTGAGGCTGGAGCAGCACCGGCCCTAGTGTAACAGGAGACAGAGAGCTGGTCTCTGGACACGTCTCTCCACGGTTTGACTTGCTAACCGCTTGCTGACCTCATCTCACCCACCGCTGGCTGTGTGGGCAGACATCCTTCACGATTAGAACATGATGAGACATTTAGGGACTGGCTGAGGGCCACCTCTTTGTGGTGCCCGGGGCACTTGGACAAATCCAGGCCAGGAGTCAAGAGGAGGCTGGGCCTGAGCCCCTGCCTGTCTCAGTGAGGGAGGGACACCTGTGCAAGCCGCTCATCCTGCCTCCGCTCCCCGTAACTTCGTCATGTACAGTTCCAATCAGTCTGCATTCAGGCCGTACTTTGTGGTCCTGAGGTCGACAGACCTGACTGTTAGTTCTGTTTTGTGGAAGTTTCTTGGGAGAAGTTGAAAACATTTCAGTTGTTGGAATTCTGGGGTACTGAGGTTGGGGTAGCTCCTGAAATGAAGTTGTCTGTTGGGTCCCTGCCCTTGAGACCCTGCTCCGGCACTCAGCCTGGCAGGGAACCCAGGTGTCTGGACTGGAGCACAAGCGCTGGGGCAGGGGCCAGTGAGAGTCTCAGCCTCTTCCTGTGTTGTCCCCCAGGGATGTCCCTGGGGACCAAGGGTGCTGCAGGCCCATTTCCTTCTGAAGCCACCAGGTGGCTGTGCTTCCACGCCTTCCTGCTGAAGTTGTCTCATCACAGAGCCACCTACAGGTGTCTCCTGGGAGCACTCCAGGCCGGTAAGCTTGGTGCACGTGCAAGGCCTGTTCTTGTCCTTGAGTGAATGAATGTTGGTCCCTCTGTGTCAGAGTCACAGGAGTGGTGGGGACAGGACCGCCCAGGTGACAGGTGCAGGTGACTGGAGGGTCATGACTCCCTTACCTGGGGGGCTTGACATGCCCACTCAGTCGCTCTACCTCTTCACTCCTCACTTCCAAGGATGACACTTCCCTTGGGAACTGTGTTCTCCGTCTCCCTCCCATATCCAGCCCCCACTGGTCTGTGTGTCCTCCCACCCCTAGCCTGTGTCCTGGCTGTACCCCCCGCCCCCGCCATGCTCTGACATTCTTACTGGTCCCTCTCGTTCCTCGGCCATGCGGGTAAGTGCCTCTTGCTGAAGTTCTTGGCACCTGGAGCCTGACCTGCGCACAGTGGGTGATCAGCACACAACCTGTCTCTTCCTGGCCCCTCATCAGGCCCACGAGGCTGTCGTAAGCACATTCTTGGGTTTTTTCTGGGAGGAAGTCTGATCACCATCATCTCTTTGCAGCCCAAGCGCAGCTGTGCCGGCAGCTTCCAAGGGCAACGCTGGCTGCCCTGCAGGCTGCAGCTGATCCAGCCCTGACCACAGACTTCAAGGCCATATTGGACTGATAGCCAGCCCTTCTCACAGCCCAGGGTGGGCTCCAGGCCCTCGAGCCCCATTCCAGCTGGATCCACCCAGAGAATCTGTCCCCTGTGCCCTGAGACCCCAAGACACAGGCTGCTCTTGCTGGGCTGCTTCCTGGAGGGGGTCTGCCCCCAAATCCTCAGGGATGCAGAGCCTGCCCTGCCCCCAAACACTGCCCATTCCCCTGCTGCCACTTTCTATTGACAGGTTCATCCTTCAGCTGCCTGCTGCCAGGAGGAGGCAGGTAGGAGAGCCTGGCTGGGTCATTGGCATCTAGAAGGAAAGTCTCAAGGACCTCTGTCACCCTCCTTGCTCTAGGGACTCCCTGGGCTGGAGTGATGGCCCACAAGTGGTGGGTGGGTGTGGATTCCTTCCTGCTGATCTGCATGGTTTCCTGAATCAAGCCACCCATACTCAGTGGAGCAGCACTCACTCTGTGTGATGCCCCAGCTGCATTCAAAGTCCATGCCTTGCTGAACTTGTGCAGGAGCAAAGGGCCCAGTCAGCCGTTTGAGGCCCAGCCACACCCATGCTTCTGACCTGCCTGTCCCCACACCCTGCTGGGCATCCTGGGAACAAGTGTTCAGTGCCTTTCACCCAGCTGCCACACCCACTTCCGGTGTCTTCTGCTGGTCCCCACTCAGCACACAGCCCTCCTGCGCCACCTCCTACTCCTGCCTCATCACCCCAGTGACAGGGTGAGAGCTGCAGAGAGAAAGCCTTTGTTGATTGTTTTCTCAGTTTTTAAATATTTCTCTTAGGTTTGTTTTAAAATATACACTGCATAAACACTCTTATCTATAATTATAAAAGCATGAGTGTTGATGTGTATAGGGCCTTGGTTTAGTGGCAGCTGGAGGGAGTTTCCTGGGGTGGGGCTGGGGCAGGAGGGAGGTAGGTATGTAAGTGGGAAGGGGAAATCCCATGGGGCAGGTGCAGCAGGACAGTGGGTGGGAGAGCCCTAGCCCGGCACTCCCCTGTGCTTGCAGCTGACTGCACCGGCTCAGCTCAGAGGTGACCTGGGGCTCATGAGGCAGCAGATTTCAACCCGAGCTCTTGGTTTCCTGGGGCTTGAACTGCACATACAGGGGGTGCTATGCCCCCAAGTTTCCAGTTCAGCAGGTCGGGGGTGGGAACTGGGAGTTAAACAAGTTCCTGATGCTGCTGGTTGGCAGGGTCGGGGCCCACCACAGAACCACTGCTGGGGGTCCTGGAGGTTTGAGGGCTGGCCTTGGGAACAGATAGTTCATTCATTCCATGGTCAATGTTAGGAGTTTGGAGGGGGTGGAGGGCGAGGTTATGGGGGATACGGGTGAGGCCACCCAGGAGAAGTGACTGGAGGGGCTTATATGAGAGTAGGCAGTCTGGGGCCTTGCTGATGGGGAGGAGGAACCATTCTCACCGTAGCTTCACCAGAGCCCCCTTCCCCAAGTCTTTGATCAGATCCGCACCCCTTCTGGGTCCACCCCAGTCTCCGGTTTCTGTGAGGAGCCCAGGTGAGAGAAGGACTTGTCCATGGAGCTGCAAGTGTCCTCAGGATGAGTAGCCGGGCTTATGCTCTTGTCTTTGTGAGAATGACCCCTCCAGTGGAAGTCTGCAATATGCCCTTCTGGACCACCTTGGGGGTCATCCTCTGTACCAGTGGGCTATGCAGGGCACTGGACAAACATCAAACAAGCAGAGCTGGAAGGGTTGCACAAAGAATAAGAGGGGGCAGCTCAAAGGAGGTGTCATTGGAAGAACTTGTCCCTGCCAGAGGAGTTGGCACTCTGCCCTGTCCCCTGGGACAGAGTCGTGAGCAATTTAGAAGCTTCCTTCTAGATGTTCCTGATGGGACCACAAAACATGACAGATGCCACTGAGTGTACCTTGGAGGAGGCTGAGTGCACACGCCATCAGAGTTTATGGATATTGCCTTGTTTACTGCCACTGTGGAGAGCATTCAAGCGACAGGGCTATCTATTTATGGCAGACCCAAGTCCACCAAATGCATCGTAAATGCCCAGAATAGATGAGCGGTGAAAGATTGAGCCCCACCCTGAGTGCTGGCCTGTGGTGCCCTCGTAAACGGGGGGAGAACTGACCTGCCACCCAGGACATGACCAGGACCCCACTGCAGGCGCCTGAGCTGATCCACTCTGACCACCACGGGCTCATGGCACCCTGGGCATTTCTGGCATTTTCGTAGCAGACTGGGCCCAGGAGATCAGTTAGCACTCCTTTATCCATCTTCTAGAAGCTCCTGCATCTCATTCTCTAGGAAATGCATTGTGGCAGTTTTACTCAGTCACATGCATCTTTACCCACGTGTTAAACCCCTGAGAAGGGTGTGCACTTTGGTCAGGCTTCACTCACTAAGAATTTCTGATGGATCTCTTTTTCAGAACCACTGTGCAGCCTGCTGAAAGCTCAGGGTGAAATGTGAACACGATAAAAGTGTTTAAAGTGAAGGGAAACAGTGTAGATTTTTGGTCTTCCCTAGAACTAAACTGCATGAACGGGGCCCATTTGCTCCTGTGTCCCACAGATGTGCATGGAGCAAGCAGAGTCGAGACATAAAAGGAGTAACCAGGGAGCAGGAGTGAAAGCAGAGGATGCCTCCAGACCCCTCAAAAGTGCTGGGTGGTTATCCCCCTGACCACAGCCCACAATCGTGACCCTCTCTGCCCCGCGAGTGTGCTCAGCACCTGGCTGTACAGGATGCTGTAGAGCAAAGGGCTCCAAAACCTGGGTGGGCTCAGAACCCTCAGATGCTGTGACAGGCAGAATAGTGACGCCCAGAGTTATGCCCTAATCCCATAACCTGCAGATGAAATTAGGTGACTCATCAGCTGACAGAAAAGGGAGATGATTATGAATTATCTGGAAGAACCAGTGTGATCATAGGGTCCCTAAAAGGCTGAAGACAGTATGTCAGAGAGATGCCATGTGAGAAACTCACTGGCCATTGCTGGCTTTTCAACAGAGGAAGGGGTCCAGGTTGCAGCATGGGGGCGAAGGGCAGGATTCATCCAACTGTGGAGCTTGACACACACTTTGGGGTACCCTTGAATTAAGTCCATTTTAACACCCACATGCTCTTAGGCAGCAGTAATGCATGCTCTGTTTGCCAGAGTCTGGGCTGGCTGTGGGTACCCCAGGCCTGCATGGGTCGTTTACAATCTGCCTTAATACTCGCTGTTGGGGGATTTTCAGCACCCTGGACAGCATTAGCCCAACTAGGGACTGGTTTCAAAGGTGCTTAGAAAGGCATGTGCTGGGTCTTCTTGGGGACTGTTTCCAGTGGCATGTAGCCAAGGACATAATGGTCTCAGAGTGTCAGGTCAGAAGCAAGCCCGTGTGTCAGGACTCACACCATAGACCTGACCCCTGGCTCGGTGCTGGTGGAGGAGGAAAAAGGGAGGAAGAGGCTGGGGAGGGAGGGTGAGAAGGGCAAGTGAGCACTTGAGGAGTTGGGGAAGAGGCACTGTTCCAAGGTCTCCAGAACAGGCAGGTCCTGGCTGTGGGCTGCAGGAGGGCTTGGTGCATGGACGGCACCGAGGAGTGGCTGGGAGCAACTGGGAGTGAGTGCATGATGCTGCTCCTCTGAGACAGTAGGAACCTGAACGATAATCAGCCTTTTAGTACCTTCTTGACATACATTTAAGTCTTCGAGAAAGTTTTAAAAGACCAAAGGCAGTGTTTCTGGTATAACCTCAGGAAAAGCCAGCCATCCCCCAGCTCCCTGGCCAGGCTCACTTGAGTGTTTTGGGGTCCTGGGGTGGCTGTGGGTTCCCTGTAACAATTCTCCACATCAGGCTGCCCACTTTGCCTGAGACAAGCCTGCGCTCCTGCTGCCTACGTGGTTCCCCTTCACGTACGTGGTCATGACAGACCCTCCCTATGGTGCAAGTACTCTAGGTACAGGGGCTGCTGTGGGCCAGGGACCTGTTCACTTCTCCTTGGAGATCAGCCCTACAATTCCTACAACTTGTGTGCCACGAGACCCCACTGCAAAGGGTGTGGATGTGGCCTTCTTCGAGGCCCCTCTACCAGCCTGCTTGGCAGTGGGACCCCCTGCCATTTTGCCCATGAATTTGCTGGGTGCAACCTATGGCCACTCAGACAGTGCTTTGCAGGACCCCAGACTGCAGGGCCCCAGGAGCCAGCCGCTTGGAGAACAGGATGGACTGTGATGTCGAAGCCAGTCTGAGTGCTAAGCAGGGTCAAAAGGCGTGAGGGTGCCTGGATGCCACAACCACAGGTCTCAGGGTTAGCGTATAATGGGGTTGGGTGATCTGTGAGTGAGGGGCACACAGGCTGGGCCCTCCCCATGCTCAGCAGACCACGCTGTCCTGCAGCTTCAGGTGTGTGTCCTGCTGCAAATTCTCCCGCTGCCGTCTGTGCCGGGCGAGCCGCTGAGCCAATGCAACTGCCGGGACCCACAGTGTGGGCAAGAAGGACAGGAATGCACAGACAGCCAGCACCCAGCCTGGGTAGGACTTCTGCTGCCGCAAGGGGAACAGATTCTGCAGAGACACAAGGCCACAGGGTGAGCATCTGGGGAAGGGAAGAACATCACCCCACTCCACCACCCTGGATAGAGCGAGGCTGACCCTCACTCAGCCAAGTGAATGTGGAATGTGTGGGCAGCTCCACCCCCAATCTTCCTGAACTGAAGCAGCAGGTTGGTTCATTCCAGGTGGATGAATGGAAAAGGCACAGAGCCAGGGGCTGCTCCCTCAGCAGTGAGAGCACAGGGGGCTGGAGTTTCAGGACACAGGCCGAGCCTCTTGTGGGGACTGGGCTGTGACAGACAGGCCTGGAACCTAGGGGCTGTGTCCTGGAAAGAGCCGCCGTGACCCCCTGACCACCCCGAGGGAACCTACAGGCTCAAGGTGGCCTCAGCCTGACCTGCTGTGCATCATCAGGCCTTGTGGTCCCCTTCTCTCCCCTCTGCTGGAGGGAAAGACAATACATCAACTTCAGGCCCTTCTTTTGAGGTTCACAAGGCACTACTGTATGAATCTAATTGGATGGTAATATTTACAAAAATTCTTCAAGAAGCATAGCACCATTTTCCTCCTGCCCTTGGTATCTTGGGCGCTCCCCTTTCTAAGGGGAATTTGAAACAGAATTACTTCCACACTCCCCACAAGGGGGGCACAGCGAGGTTCAGAGTGGTCAGTTGGGGTGGCAGGTCAGCTAAGCCATGTGGCTCAGCCCTCTGACAGGGCTTGGTGGCAGTTCAGTGACGCAAGCCACATGTATCTTGTCTCATCTCAGACCAGGAGCGAGCAGTGTTCAGTGCCTGTCCCCATAGCACTTGGAAAGTGGGGCTCTGTGTGCGGGGCTACAGAGACCTGTGATGTCACCAGAGTCTGATAACTGCCCCAGTCCTTCTGCCACTGGCTGAGGTGGTCCAGACTGCCAGAGTCACCTCTGATGTCCCAGGGGACTCTAGAGGTCCATTGGCCTTGGGTCCCATAGAAAAGGCAGCCTAGCCTTGGCTGGTGTGACTCAGTGAGTTGCACACCAGCCTGCGAACCATTCCCAGTCAGGGCACATGCCTGGATTGTGGGCCAGGTCCCCATTTGGGGGCGTGCGAGAGGGAACTGATCCACGTTTTTCTCACACATTGATGTTTCTCTCCCTCTCCTTCTCCCTTCCCTTCTCTCTAAAAAATAAATTTAAAAAATATTTTTTAAAAAAGAATGAAAGAGAATGCAGCCCACATGGTCACTGAGGGTACAGATGTCCATCAGGAGGGTCATCCTGGCCCTGGATGGCACCAGGGCCAGGCCAGGCCCAGCCTGAGGCAGACCCCAGGGCCCCTGGGTCCCCATCCAAAGGACCTACATATTGGGGGTCCCAGGCCCTATAGCTCAGTGTTGTCCAGGCCAGGAAGGTCATGTAAGCCATGAAGATGGTCAGCAGCAGCAGGGGGCTGATGACCTTCCAGGTCACCCGCCAGTAGAGGCCAGGCCGTCTCCCGGTCATCCATGCTATGTCGTCACAGAACCTGCCAGAGACATCGGGCTTAGGTTCTCCCACCTGGCCTTGCATCTGCAAGCCCCCACACTCAGCTAGCGGCTTCATCTAGTGCCACCAAGATGTGACCTGTGTGAGCCCACCTCCACCGTCCTTTGTCCCCATGCCTTCCTGAGCAGCCACCTAATGGGCAGCCCGCTCAGATCCTGATAAGGACTCAACCTCCCATTGACATGTGGCAAAGGTCTGAGTGAGCAGGTTAGTCTGTATGAGGAAGGGGGATGGGCAGGGGGTGATCCCAGGGGCTCCTAACCCCCACCAGATAGCAAGGAGGAATTCAACCCAGCCCTAGGCAGCCCCTGGGTGAGGTGCCCCTGGACAGAACTGTGGGTTTCATCACTGGGAGGCTCAGCCATGGGTGAGAAGCAGCAAAGCCCCTGCCAGCCTAACTGTGGGAAGGAAGATGATGCCTGACCTGGTGCCCTCAGTGTCCAGGGTGAAGAAGCCACCTGTGAGCTTCCCTGCCCCCAGGAATCTGGACAGAGTTGACCCCAGATGTGCAGCAGCTGCATCCAGGAGCCAGTGGAAAGGCAGGAACCTCCTTGTGGCCTTTCCTCTGCTTGCTCCCTCTACCCCAGCTCTACTCCAGATGGTTCCTGAGTGTGTCCTAAGACCCTGTGTCTGGTTGAAATCCAGAGCTCACTGTCCACATTACCAGGTCAGCTGCCTCTCACTTCCATTCTCCAGGTGGGCAGTGTCTCACCTTAAGACAAGCACACTGGTCCCCGTGCCCACAGAGCAGAGGTGGAGGCCCTGGATTTGGTGACTCCCAGGACCCCTTGCGGCCAAGGACAGAGAGCACAACCTTCAGGGCCACTGGGGCAAAACTGAGCTTGGGGTGGCAGGTGTGAGTGTGGGTCTAAGTGTGGGGGTGACAGGTACAAGTTACAGGTGTGAGTAACAGGGCTGAGTCCAAGTGACAGTGAAGGTGTGAGTGTGCAACAGACCCAAGCCAGGTAGGGATGGCAGGACCAGTGCTGAGTTTTCTTAGAGGCCTCTAGCAAGGCATCTGGGGAGGGAGGACCTTCTGGTACCCTAGTGTCTATGTGTCCTTGAACTTGAGGAGTCTGCCTCATGTGGCTGGAGACTGGTCATTTTGCTGCTTGCCTCCCCACAGGCTGTGAGGCCAGCACAGCCAGATGGACTGGTCCTGTGAGGGCTTCTGTGGACCCCTGGGAGCCACCCTTGGGTATGTGTGAGGAGGGGCCTCAAGTAAGTCTGTCTCATCCCCTTAGGTGCCCTGGAGACTGACTGCCATGATGCCCAGACACTGTATACAAGGGATGCTGGGAGCAGAGGGGCAGGACCTTAGCCCCAGCTGATGCCAAGGGAAGCAGAACTCACTGTTCCATGCCGTAAACATAGATGACACCAACCACCTCCAAGAAGGCGAAGATGATTAGGTTCAGGGAAGCAGCGTAGTTGTCGAAAATCTCGAGCCAGTAGTTCCCAGACTGCAGCGTGAAGCAGGTTGCCGAGAGGAAGCAGACCAGGCAGACGGCCCCTGTGGGCACAGACACACACCGGAGCAAGTCACCCTGGCCACTGCCCTCCCAGTGCCTCGGCCCTTCTCTCCTGTCTGCCTGTCTCCACCAACTAGCCCCGAACTGTGCCCAGAGGGCAAGAGGATGCTGGGATTGGGCTCACTGGGAAGTGTGGGAGGGGATCCCTGCTCCCTGCCCTGCTGACCCTTCGCACTCCCATAATGACCCTTAGTCAGTGCAGGGCTCCTGAGTCCAGCCCTGAGATGTGACAAGGCTGGCCCAGCACACCATGGGGACTGTGAAAAAGCCCTTGAGCCCTCAGGGAGGAGGGTGTCTGGACAGTGAGTAAGAGCAGAACAAAAGCTTTGAGGCAGGGGAACTGTGAGCACACTCACCAGTCAGGACCTCCTTGGGGACCCATCTTGGCAGGACCCGCATATCCAAGAGTGGTGTGATGATACCTTCCAAGTTCCCGAACATTGATGACAGCCCCAAGGTGAAGAGCATCACGAAGAAAAGCACAGCCCACACAGGCGCTCCGGGCATTTGCAGGATGGCCTCCGTGAAGACAATGAAGGCCAGGCCTGTGCCTGAGGCACTCTGCAACACATGCACAGCCCACGCTGGGACGCACGTGCATGGGGCACCCAAGCTGTGATGCAGACACAGATGCTCCTCACGCTTGGACACACGCACCAGCCTATCCTGCACTGTGCAGTACAGGTGCATGCACACACTCCTCCTGGCATCAGGGCCGGGAGGGTGGTCCTACTTTATCTGGGCTGAGCCAGGACTACACAGGTGCACTTCTGAGTGGAAGGAATGTTTTCCCTTTAACAGCCTGCAGCCAACATGTGACATGGGACCCAGGGCCCTTGGATGCAGGCACCCAACAAACCACTGCCATGAGGACCTGCCTCCTAAATGCCCATCCCAGCCTACTGCCCTGGGCCCCAATGGTCACCTGGACCTGTGTACAGGTGCTCAACTCCTGCCACAGCCAGCGATGCCCACTGCCCCGATCAGCTGTCTGCAGCAAGGCCAGGCCCCTTAGTACCTTATCCAGAAAGTCTTGCAGACGGCAGGACTCCAGGTGTAGCCTGGCCACCCTCTCGGTCTGGGTTGCATTCAGATGTGTGAGGACAGCAGTGTAGTCATCCCTGGAGATGCTCTGGTCTGGGAAATCGAACTCATTGGTGAGGCTGAGGATGTTTCTGCAGGGACAGAGAAACTGAGGAAGCACCTAGTGGGGCACCTGGCACCCACAAGCGAACATGGCCAGAAACGCTCAGAAGGACCACAACAATCCCATGAAGGTCAGCCCCTCTGAGTGTGGCAGGGTCTCGAGGACACTTGTGGCTGGATGGCAGGTGGGGGTGCTTATTTACTCCATGCACACTGCAGGGAGAAAGGCTGTCTGCAGCCTCAGAGGGGGCCTCAGACCTGGAGAGGATACTCCCCTGTAGGGTACAACTGGGCCTGAGGGGTGGCAGCTCCCTTGCCTCCTTGGCCTGTGGGTCCCCAATGGACACTGGGTGCCGCGTTCCCTAAAAGTTCCAAGAAGGGTTGGGGCAAGCTCTCTGCTCCTCCAGCCTCACAGTTGGAGCATCACTCCATCGTGTCCAGGGTTCCCGGCTCAAACTAATGTTGCAGGTGTGTCTATATTTGCAAGTCCGCCTATTCGCTAAATTGATCTGTACCCTCGATATCAACACCGATGGCCCTTCTGCCAAGGTCGGCCAGGCCACACACTGCCTTTCTGTTTCATCTCCACTATGGACAGTGTGCTCCTTTTCAGCCCAGTTAGGGCCACGGTTTTCACATGTTTTGTGCTTTTGGGTGGTGATTTTGCTGTTTAAAATGTCCCCCAAGTGTGGTACAGGCATGCTGTCCATAAATGCAGCAAGATCAAGACATGCCACTCAGGAGGCTTGTCAGGTTGATTTCTAGTGCAGTTAATAGGTCAACAACTCGTGTTCGCTAGATGTCTCAGTGGAAGCAACTAGAAGAACCAAGTAGGAATTATGGTGCTCACCAAGGCACGGGCCCCATAGCCCCTCCAGAACATCCACCCATCCTGGGAGCACCACCTGTCCCCTTCCTCACGCTGTGCACTTGGCCTAGCACAGTAGAACAGGTGTCACAGCAGCACCATGGACATGGCTGGATCACCTTCTGGGGACTCTCAGGGGGGCCCTTCCTGCCTCTCCCAGCTCCTGGGTTGTGGCGTGTCACTCCAACCTCTGCCTCTGTCATCATGTGGCCTCTCCTTGTGTGTCTGTGTGTGCCTTTCTGTCTCATATAAGGACACTCTCATGGATTTGGGACACCATTTCCAGTATGATCTCATCTTAACCAACACTATCTGCAAAGACCCAACGAGGTCATGTTCTAGGTTCCAGAGAGATGCACACTTTGGGGGATACTCTCTACCCTCCTCCCCTAAGGAAATAGAGTCATTGAGTGGGACCCACAGTGCAGCAGGCCCCAGCTAGGGGACCCAGGACACTGTGCACACCTGTCCAAGCAGCGCCCGTAGTCATTGGCCGCCTTGAACCCCATGACAGAGAAGACAGCAATGGAGGCATAGAGGGAGGTCATGCTGTTGACCAGGGCGATGGTCACTGCATCCTTCTCACAGTCGTTCCTGAGCAGACATAGCACATGCTATGGTTAGGATTCCTCAGACAGGAAACTCAGAGGGGGACCGCTGCTGTAGCACCCCCATCCTGACATTCCCCACGCTGCACCTGGGGCTTCTTGTATGTGACCCAGGAACACTGTGCCGTTCCTGGTGGACTCAGGACAACCTTGGCCTCCTTCCCGCCCACCCCCTCCTCACCAGCCCCTCCTGCCAATTCAAGCTCCAGGCAGCAGAGGTGGTTTAACTGCACACAAGCTACTGAGGGTGAGAGTTGAGACAGTAACATGTCAACACAGCCTGCGGCCCAGCTGGCCCTTTGCCCCCCATCTCCTGTCCCTGCCCTCTCTGAGGGTTAGAAATAATGACACCCCTAGGAATTAGGTTTACGGGCGTCACAGGGCCTCTCACTGTATAGTTTACAATGCCATGGTCATTGTCCCTACAATCAGGTCTCATAACAGTGGCTGTGGCTCCCTGCAGAGCGGAGGCCTGAGTTCGCTTAGTTACTACAGTGGCATTTCTGCTCCATGACCTCATGCACCACACACGTGGTTCGTGTTGGGTGGTGTCCGCCCCATATGGTCTTGTTCCTGGGTTTGGTTATCTGGGCTTTCTTCCAGCAGTGGCTTTGGAACGTGCCAGAGGCTGCCATGCAGGCGCTGACCTCCAGCCCTCAGGGGATGACTCAGTAGTTGCTGGAATCCCCAGAATATGATCTCATCTCAAGTTCACATTAGGCCGCCCTCTGTCCCAGGCAGGAAGTCCCATAAAGGCATGCTGAGTGAGCACTGGGACAGGCGTGGCCCTACCTGAGTGGGTTGTAGCTTGCAAACGCAATGTGTCCTCCAGAGGCCAAAGATAGAGAGAAGAATATTTGGGTGGCTGCATCCAGCCACACCCGCGGGCTCTGGAGAGTCTGTATCTAGAGAGAAATAGAAGAACCTGGTGCCACAGACACACCACACTGGCCCTAGTGCCTACTGTCACAGGACATTTCCACCAAGGCTTTCTCTGGGGCAGCTATCATGGGTGGTGTCATCTGCTCAGGCCCCGAGGACAGTGAAGGACCATGTGTGAGGGAGCATACTTGGAAGGGCAGTTAATACAGCAAAGTTGGCCTCCTGTCCTGTAACATGTCAAATAAACAACAGATCCTGTCCACATGGGACATACAGGTGCTGAGAACTTGGCTGTAAACCTCTCAGGGCTAGGGAATGGGTCTGAGCAACTTGAACCTGCCTGTATTTATCTTTTCCTCTCAGACCTGGTGAGTTTGAGTGACTTGAAGTTGCCTAGGGTGGGGTCCACCTACACACAATGCCCGGTGTTTCTGCTGCCTAGGGACCCTGGGCAAACACCCTTCCACACACAGGTGTCCCCTTCCCTTCTCCTGGAGCAGTGCACTGCCTGGAGAGCCTGGGACAGGCCATGCAGGCCTGGAACCTCCCAGGGAATGCTGGGAGTGCTTTAGAAGGGTGGTGGGCTCTGGTGGGCAGGCCCCTTGGTCCTGTGGGTCCTCACCTGGTGGAGCTATGCAGCTGGACAAGAATCTCAGAGGTGTGGAGTCCAGAGCACTCGGGATGGGACACCAGGTCCTCAACCAGCCTCTCCCCTGAACCCTGGCCCCTAGCACCAAAATCTGCATGTCCCAAGCCATGTCCTCCTCTTGTTCCCTTTGCTCTGACACTGACCTCCTCCCTGAGGCCAACACTTCTCTCCTCCTCATCCTCACCCCACATGGCAAGGGCATGGGATAGCTGGGCTGGGCTTGGCTGTGGCCCTGACTTGAATGTTTCCTGGTGCCCAGACTTCCATTTGAGACCCACTTACGTTGGGAGTGAACAGGTAGGTTAACCCTTCAGCCGCCCCAGGCAGGGTGAGTCCTCTAACAAGGAAGATCGTCAGAACCAGGTAGGGGAACAAGGCTGTGAAATAAATTGCCTTAAAAAAAAGACCAGATTGTGAGGTTTTTCAATAGTGTCTGTTCCACATAAAAATCTGTAGAGAAGCAAGATTGCTGGAAATGCCTCAATGGCCAGTGTCACATTATTCATCTGGGATTCTGGTCGAGCCAGGGCAGAGGGCATAGTGAAGGGGGGGGGGCTTTGGTCAAGCTTGGAGGGTTTGGAGCTCACTGTGATGGTCACATGTAGATTCACGTATGCATTTGTGTCCATGGGTCAGCTGAGTTGGGCACTGACTTCCCAGGAGATGGCCTCCCTCTTGTTTGCACTATAGGCATTCAGCTCTTGCTTAACTAACACCCTCTTCCCACCCCCATCCTCTGTCCTCTCTCAAGGGTCTTGATGTCCCACACCTTCCCACACCTCTCCCACATCCCACATGGCACCCATTCTTAGTCACGTTTGGGCAGGAATCCACACACACAGCGTCCACACAAAGTAAATTTTAAATGGATGTTCTTGCCGGGACCAGTGTGGCTCATTGGGTTGGGCATCGTCCTGCAGACTGAAATGTCACTGGTTCGATTCCCAGTCAAGGAGCATGCCTGGGTTTTGGGCCAGGTCCTCAGTTGGGGCATGTGAGAGGCAACTGATCAACGTTTTCCCCACACATCGATGTATCTCTCTCACTTTTCCCCTACCTTTCCCTCGCTCTAAAAATAAATAAATAAAATCTTTAAAAACAAAAAAAAAATAAGTAGACCATTCACGAGACTTCCAGCCAAGACAGAGGCGTAGACAGACACACTGCATCTCCCTCCACAACTAAGAAGGAATACAACTACATCAAAACTAGAAATAACCAGAAGTTCCAGAAAATATATTTGCAAGGAAGTCCAACAAAGATATAAAGAATACTCATTCAGATGGGTAGGAGGGGCGGGGCTGGGATGGAGAGGACGTGGTGTGGTGATGGCAGCAGTGGTGGCAGTGGCAGGCTGGCAGAAAATGCAGTCACACATTTTAAAAAGTCAGTAGGGACACCTGGGGAGCGTTTCCAGCTCCTCACCAGACCACACAGCTCACAGTCCCAGCACTGGGGAAAATCAAGCCCCATTGCTTCTGACTGTGCAGACCAGTGGGGGTTGGGGTGGAGACAGAAACTACCAGTCTCTCGGCAGAGTTTTCTTGTTTAAAGGGCCCCCATGGTCCTATAACGTCTGCAGACCTATCCACTCTGGGAACGACAGCCAGGGAAACAGCTAGAGAGGTACCAGTCTCATACGAAAGTGGGAGAAGTGCTTGGAAAAGGGGCGCATGCTGGGCAAGTGGCATTGTTCCCTCTCAGACCCCCTCCCCCATGTATAATGCCACAATGTGGTGAAACAGGTCTCCCTGTACTGACGAATATCTAAGGCTCCGCCCCTTACAATGTAATAAGAGCAACAGCTCTACCTAAGACATAGAGGCAAACAAACAGGAGCCTGTCAACGTGAGGAGATAGAGAAGTATAGCCCAAAAGAGGGAACAGATCAAGGTTCCAGTGGGAGAACTAAGTGATGAGGAGATAGCCAACCTAACAGATGCAGAATTCAAAACACTGGTGATAAAGTTGCTCACAGGCTTGACAGATATGCTTGAGTATGCCAAATGCATAAGGGAAGAAGTGAAGGCTATGCTAAGTGAAACGAAGGAAAAGCCACACAAAACCAATGGTGAAGGGAAGGAAACCAAGGTTCAAATCGATGATTTGGAATATAAGGAAGAAAAAAACAATCAACCAGTGCAGAATGAGGAAACAAAAATTTTTAAAAATGAAGAGAGGCTTGGGAACCTCTGGGACAACTTTAAAAATGCCGACATCCAAATCATGGGGATGCCAGAAGGAGAAGAGGAAGAGCAAGAAATTGAAAACTTGTGTGAAAAAATAATGGAGGAACACATCCCAAATTTTGCAAAAGAAATAGACATACAAGTCCAGGAAGCATGGAGAGTTCTGGGCGAGCTGGACCCAGAGGGGACCACACCAAGACACATCATGATTAAAATGTCAAAGGTGAAAGATAAAGAGAGAATCTTAAAAGCAGCAAGAGAGATGCAGAGAGTTACCTACAAAGGAGTGCCTATGAGACTATCAGCTGGTTTCTCAAAAGACACTTTGAAGGCAAGAAGTGACTGGCAAGCAGTATTCAATGTGATGAAAAGCAAGGACCTACAACCAAGATTACTCTATCCAGCAAAGTTATTGTTTAGAATGGAAGGGCAGATGAAGTGCTTCCCAGACAAGCTAAATCGAAAAGAGTTTGTTATCACCAAACTATTATTATATGAAATGCCAAAGGGGCTTACTTAAGAAAAAGAAGATCAAAACTATGAACATTAAAATGACAACAAATTCACAACTGTCAACAACTGAATCTAAAAAATAAAAACAAAATCCAACTAAGCAAACCAGAATAGGAACAGAATCATAGGTATGGGGATCATTTGGAGGGTTATCAGCTGTGAGGGGGAAGGAGGAGAAATGGGGAAATGGTGCAGGGATTAAGAAGCGTAATTGGTTGGTACAAAATAGACAGGGGGAAGTTAAGAATAATATAGGAAAGGGTGAAATCAAAGAACTTATATGCACAAGCCATGGACATGAACTAAGAGGGGGTGGGATTGCTGGAGGGAAGTGGGATACTGGGCAGAGGGGAGAAAAAGGGAAAAAGTTGGAACTACTATAACAACATAATCAATAAAATATACTTTTTAAAAAAAGTAGCTAGACTTTCGGTCAAGATGGTGGCACAGCAGAAAAGGCTTGCCTCCTTGCCCAGCCACATCAAAATTATAACTAAACTATAGAACAACCATCTTCAGAACCATCCAAAATCAAGTTGAATGGAAGTCTCACAACTATGGAATTATAGTAACCACATCTATCCAGATTGGTAGGAGGGGCAGAGATGTGGAACTGGCTGTTCTCACATTCGTATGTGATGAATAAAAATTCTGGAGGGATATCTCAGGAGCAAGGTGTCCCAGCCCCACACTAGGCCCCCCAGCCCAGGGTTCCAGGGCCAGGAATTTAAGTCTTCATAACTTCTGGCTGCAAAAACCATCAGTGAATGAGTTCACAGAAGAAACTTCTGGAGTCTCAAGCAGTTCCTCTTAAAGAACCCACACATGGACTTACTCAGGACTCACTCCCTCTTAGCTCCAGCACCATGGGTAGCATACAGGGAGGAACTAAAGTGTCTGGTATCAGGTTGGGAGCTGGGGGACAGCTTTCTCCCAAACAAAAAGGCAGGCAGATGCCATTGTCCCTTTTCTGAACCCTCCTCCTACAGAACCACAGAGCCAGCAGGCAAGTGCCATATCTGAGATTCCACCAACCTGGCTAACACTGTTTGCCCCACCCTGGTGATCCCCTGAGACTCCATCCTACCCAATTTCTGGCCTACTCAAGCTGTTAACAGTAACTTTCCCATATGAATGGCTGGTCTTGGCTCATGCTTCACAACTTCCTAAATTATTTCAAACAAGCAACAGCTGGCCTCAGTGAGTCCCCAGCAACCTCTTGCTAAGTGGCCCCACCTGGCACTATCAGCAGCCAACTTATATTCACAGCTTGTCTTTGTCTAGAAATTGCCAAACCACTCCTTGCAACTGATTGATCTGGGTAAATCCCAACAGCAATCAAGGCTCAACTACAAGAGGAGGGTATACTCAGCCCACACAAAGGGCACACTTTGAGTATCCAGCTTGGGTGACAGGGGAAGCTGTGACAGGGGAAGTAGGCCACACTACTGAGACAGGGAGTCATAGCTGCTCTACCTAGTACATAGAAACAAACACAGGGAGGCTGCCAAAATGAGGAGACAAAGGATCATGGCCCAAATGAAAGAACAGATCAAAACTCCATCAAAAGAACTAAACAAAAGGGAGATAAACAATCTTTCAGATGAAGAGTTCAAAACACTGGTTATAAGGATGCTCAAGGAACTTAGTGAGGACCTCAACAACTTTTAAAAAATCCAGTCAGAAATGAAAGATACACTAATTGAAATAAAGACTAATTTATAGGCAAACAACAATAGAATAGATGAAGCTGAGAATCAAATCAATGATTTAGAGCATAAAGAAGCAAAAAACAATCAATCAGAACAACAAGGAGAAAAAAAGAATCCAGAAAAACAAGGATAATGTAAACAGTCTCTGGGACAATTTCAAGTGTTCCAACATTTGCATCATAGAGGTGCCAGAGGAGGAGAGAAAAAGAAAGAAATTGGAAATCTGTTTGAAAAAAATAATGAAAGAAAACTTTCCTAATTTGGTGAAGGAAATAGTCATGCAAGTCCAGGAAGCATAGAGAGTCTCAAACAAGATGGATGCAAAGAGGACCACTCCAAGACACATCATAATTAAAATGCCAAAAGGTTAAAGATAAAAGAAGGAACCTTAAAAAGAGCAAGAGAAGCCCTTGTTGGTGTGGCTCAGCGGATTAAGTGCCAACCTGTGAGCCAAGGGGTCGCTAGTTAGATTCCCAGTCGCGGCAAATGCCTGGGTTCCGGGCCGGGTCCCTGGTTGGGGGTGTGAGAGAGGCAACCACACATTGATGTTTCTCTCCTCTTTCTTCCTCCCTTCCCCTCTCTCTACAAATAAAATAAATAAATAATAAAATCTAAAAAATAAAAAAGAGCAAGAGAAAACAGTTAGTTACCTACAGGGGAGTTCCCATAAGACTGTCAGCTGGTTTCTCAAAAGAAACTCTGCAGGCTAGAAGGGATTGGCAAGAAATAGTCAAAGTTATGAAAAGCAGGGACCTACAGCCAAGATTGCTCTACCCAACAAAGCTATCATTTAGAATTCAAGGGCAGATAAAGAGCTTCCCAGACAAGAAAAAAGCTAAAGGAATTCATCATCACCAAACCATTTTATATAAAATGTTAAAGGATCTTATTTAAGAAAAATAAGATCAAAACTATAAACAATAAAATGGCAATAAATACGTAGCTATCAACAAATGAATCTAAAAAACAAAGCAAACAAGAAGAACAAAGACAGATTCATGGATTTGGAGAGTGTTTTGATGGTTGCCAGATGGGAGTGGGGTGTGGGGGAATGGCTAAAGAGGTAAGGGGATTAAGTACAAATAGATAGTTACAGAATAGCCATGGGATGTAAAGTACAGTGTAAGAAATGAAGTAGCCAGAGAATTTATATGTATGACCCATGAACATGAACAATAGTGTGGGGAGTGCCTGAAGGAGTAGGGAGTGCTGGGTGGAAAGGGGCAAAGGGGCAAAAGTTAGGACAAGTGTAACAGCATTATTGATAAAATATAATTTTAAAAATAATAAATAAATATAATGAACAGTCTTTTTTCACTGTCCCCAAATACAAACTGACTTTGGGGGTCACCAGGACACATTTTTAGAGACTTTCATACCACGGTTGTCTGGAATCTCTGGCTGGATTGTTTGTTTGACTTCATGGCTGTTCTCATCTCTCTCAGTAATTCCAGTCCTCTCAAGTGTGAAGACCGTCATGTGAGAGTAATTGTAATGTCCACACACCCACTGAGGAACACCCAGGTGCACATGCACATTTGGGTCTGTGCAAGAGCCACACAACCACAACTGGAAACTAGGGTCAACAAGGGCCTGGACCTGTATGTGGTGATTTAAAAAAATAGATATGATGCTGGACTTCTCTACATCAAGAAGAGGAGCAAGGGAAGCCACTGAGCTGGGTATAGACTTCGGAAGCCATGCTTGTGAGCCAGAGGTGCAGGCTCCATGGTCCTTTCTGAGTGGAAATGATCAGTACACTTTTTCTCATTATGTAAGTCTCCTTAAGAGATGATCAATTGCACATAAATGCTAACAATGTACTCGGTGTTTATAACACATCATAAATAAAATGCACAGGGTTAGGGAAAGGTAGGTTTTCAGTTGTGAGTACATGAAACACACTTCATTCTTGTATTATTATTTATTAATTGCTATATTATTTTCCATATGAACAACTGTAAACCCACTCTTGACATACCCTGTATAACAACAGCAAAAACCCTGGGAGGAAGTGAGCTGTAGGCCTAGGAGTTTCTTCTACCACATACAACGCTGCTTGAAGGTGGACCATGATGAGCTACAATCCCTAATTCAACCCTCAGATAAAACAAAGCATTATAGATAATTAACCAACAAAGGACCTAAAGCAGGACCATTAAAATACTCAGAAAAGAGAGACACAGGAACAAAGAACAGATTTGACAAGTAGAAAACAAACATAAGTGAGAGACTTATACCAACCAGATCAATAATCACATTAAATATAAGCGGTCTGAGCACCCCACACGAAAGGTAGGGATTGTCAGATGGGATTTAAAAAAGCAAGAAACACACTTTAAACAGTGACTTCAACAGGTTAAAAAAAGAATGGAAAAGCAGGGTCAAAGAAGGCTGGGTGGTTATGTTAATATCTTAATCTACTTCAGAGCAAAGACTATGACTAGGATAAGGACAGTCACTCCATAGTGATAAAGATGTCTATTCTCCAAGGAGATATGACCGTCTTGATGTCCATGCTCCTCCTAACAGAGCCTCTAAACCAGACACAAACACTGCTAGCAATGTGTGTGGTGGGGTGAGGTCCTCTGCAGCTGGAGGGAGCAGGGGCGTGGGGTCTGCTCCAGGAGCTCTTACCTTCCCTGTGGATTCAATGCCTCTGATGACACACAGGTATACAACTGCCCAGCAGGCAGCCGAGCAGACCAGCAGCTGCCACTGGACGGAACCACTGTGGTCGATGTCGGCCGTGATGTTCAGCGTTTGCCGGTACCAGAAGTAGCTCACAGTGCTGCTGCCCTGGCACTCCTCCACGAACCCTGAAACCAGCAGATCTCATCATGGGCTGGCCAAGCAGCTCAGGTGGGATTCGGACTTTGCAAACCTCCGCCCAGGAGCGAGTCTACACCTAAACTGTCCTGGAGCTGCTGCTGAAATGCTGGGCACACTGGGCAGGACTGATACTCTCCGCTGCCCAGGATGTCCAGGATGGCCAATAGGGTGGATATAGGGAGGTTCCAAGCCCAGACTCACTTTTAGGCACCTGGGCCGGCCTTGTTCAGAATGAGCGAAACACAAGTTTGTACCAGCCATAGGTGGGAAGGGGAAGAGGGTGAACACAGCTTCATGAGCAAACTGCTGAAAAAACGACTGTTTTCCATGTTGCACAGGTCTAGCCAGAACCAACACTAGGCTCAGGTCTGGACCTAAAGAACCTAATTCAACCAAAGCAGCGATCCCCTCTCTCACCCTCTCATTGCTGGGCACAGGCATGGCTCCGAGGAGCTGCGCTCTGTCTGTGGGCCCCAGCATCCAGCAGTGAACAGAGACACAAGGTAAAGAGAATCAGATTTCAAACATGCTATTTTAGGGCAACAATGTGGGGCTCAAAGCTAAGGCAGAGCACAAACTTGCCTGGTCCTTGGTATTACCTGTCCGATTGACATCCAACGGGCAGGTGCTCCAGGGCAGCGGTTGTTGGAAGGAGTTGAGGAGGTACCACAGCACCCAGGTCAGGACGGTGTTGTAGTAGAGGCTGACCAGGAAGGACACGGTGAAGCAGCCCAGGCCTGTGGGCACAACGACAATCACCATTCTCCCTGTTACAGACTGTCCTGACTCAAAATCCACCATTTCTGTTTTCCCACCACTGGCTGCATCTGGCCCCTGTTCAGCATTCTCCTCCATGCCCATGAGCTCCCAGGACATGTGGCTCAGTGTGTACACAGGCCCACAGGACTCGGGACGTGGGACAGCCCATTGCCTCCTCCTCGTGCACCCTGAGCTCACCCCACACAACACCCTGCACTCAAGTCCTTCTTCAGGGGAACAAAATGAGGCCTCCTCAGAGTGTGACCAGGGAGTGCTCCGACAGGGACGCTGCTGCCTGGCTCTCTTTGCACCTTTAGACCAGGATCCCTCCTTTGTCTGCATGTTCTGAACCACAAATGTGTGCTGGCAGCCCCCCACCTCCCATCCTCCCCAGCAACTGTGGGCAGGGGTCCAAGAAAGGCAGCATACCAACTCCACCCAGGTGAGGAGAGATGGCCATCCACACCCCGACGCTGCCTCTGCGCAGGCGCTGACCGATGGCGAGCTCCATGTGGAAGAGCGGGATTCCTTCAAAGGCCAGGGCGATAAGGTAGGGAATGAGGAAGGCCCCTGCAAGGACATGGTGGTCAGCAGAGGGAGCCACGTGGGCCAGAGAAGCATCATGGCCTCCCTGAGAGGGGACAGACCACACCTGGGGCCCAGTGCTGTTGTTTTAAATCACTTGGCTGCATCCAACATGTTGGTGCTTTGGAAGCAGTTTCATCAACCCATAGACTGTTCTGTTCCTACTGAGACCCTGTGACCCCCGGCTACAGGCTCTCCCAGGACACAGAGCTGACTCATTCACACAGATCATCTGTCCAGCTGCGCCCTGAGTTGGGTGGGAACAATCTCTGTCCCTCACTTACCGTGCTGTGGGAGGGATGGAACAAAAATTTGGTCCCCGTTGCTGAGCTGTAGGAACAGAGTCCCAGCCTCTCCCAGAGTCCATAGACCCGGGCACCAAGCATGATAGGAACCTGCAGCTTCTGCTGGCCTGGCCTGCAGATGAGGCCAGCTATTTGTGCCCCCAGGCCCTGTGGATGTCCCTCAGCTGTTGTGAGGAGACTAGGGTCCCCAGCAGCTGGGGGGTGACCTTCCCCCACAGAGAGTGAAATGGTGTTTACCTCCATCTCTACATGCTTTGCTCAATTCTGTTACAATGTTTCCTAAATCTTATATTTAAAGAGAAAGTTTACAAAGCTGAATAATCCTGAATGGGAGAGAAAATAATAGTCAATGTAATGAACTTGTGCAAATTAGAAATATGACACATTATCTATTTATCACTTACTCCTCATTTTCAAAATAATCAGTGGTGGTAAAAGAGAGAATAAAAGGGCCTTCACACACGGAAGGATGTTTTTTTAGCAGAAGTGTGAGTCAAAGAAACTGAAATATTTCAAGACATTTCACCAAGTGCCTTTACATCTGCAAACAGGCCCTAAAGAAGTATTTCAAAAACGGGCACAAAGGCCCATAGGCTCAGGTGGTGACAGGGACTGCTGTCAGCCCTCGTGGAGCCAAGGGAACAAGCCCCCACGGCAGCCCCCCAGGCAAGGCAGCTCCGGCTCACAGCCTGTGGTGATGGGGATCCAGGAAGGTCAGTTCCAAGACTGCCCGGGCATGTGGCGGCACTGACCGCGGTAACTGGCTACGGGTGGTGAAACGTTTACAGACATTAGTAACTACCAGCATGTCCAGCCTTGCGTCAAGCCTGCTTCCTGTCACCCTCTTTCCTGATGCAAAGGGCAGCAGAGGGGCCACAAGAATGACCACCGCCTTCAGCCTGTCAGGGTGTTGGGAGCTTTCCCCCGGCCTTCAGGGAAGCTTGTTATCAGGAGGCCCAAGGCCCAAGGTGCTGTCTAGTCCCAAACCCCATAAACGTTCGACACCCCTGTGGGCAGCCATGACAGGTGAGTTTCCTCCTTCTCTCTGTCTGCATTTTCAAAATGTTCCACATGCCATGAATCTTCTTATAATCAGGAAAGAAAGTAGACTTTAAAGAAGCGCTGTCCTTACAACCAGGGAAGCTGTGACGAACGGTGCTTTTGTCTGCTCTGCTCTGCGGCGGTAGGACCACGAAGCCCCAGCGGAGCCCTGTCTCCCTGTCTCCCTGACAAGACTCAAGCCTGTCCTCTGTTTACCTAATACCTCCAGGACAGCCACCCATTTGCCCTTGAAAAGGGAAGAGAGGATGTCTTACCAGAAAATGAGGCATGAGAGCTCACCCACCCACAGACTTTCCTCATCCCTCATTTCCTGGGCAGGGGAGGCCAGAGTAATTGCCCCCAACATGCTCCTACATTTCCAACCAGAGACCTCGTGGAGTCAGGTGATCACCGTGAGGGACTCTCTGGGAGCCCTCAAGTCTGACAGGAGCAGAGGGTACCTTCAAGTCAAGTTGACCTGGCACTGAGCCAGGACCCCAGAGAAGAATGAGCCTAGCCTGGGAAGTCCCCTGCCCATCATGTCAGGAGACAAAATCTGACAACGATCCATAACAGCCATCAAGAGTGGTTTGTGTTTTTCTGTGCCCTCAGGTCCCCAGCACTGAGAGTTGGAAGTGACATGCACATTTGTGCTGTGCCAAGCAAGACAAGTGCATGGAGTAAGAAGCAGGCTCACTGCTTTAGTTCATGTCCTGACCGTCAGTAAAATCACACACCCTGGCCGGTGTGGCTCTGTTGGTTAGAGCGTCCTGTCGTGAGCCGAAAGGTCTTGGGTTTGATTCCCAGTCAGGATACATGCCTAGGTTATGCGTTCAGTCCTTGGTTTGGGTGCTGGCGAGAGGTAATCGACCAATGTTTCTCTCACATTGCTGTTTCTCTCCCTCTCTCTCACCCTCCCTTCCCCTCTCTCTAAAATCGATAAGTATGTCCTCAGGTAGAATTAAAAAATAAAATGAAATGAAGTAAAATAACTCCAATGGGGCTAAATTTCCCCGTAGGGTCCATGTCCTACTGTGGAGACCCACTGCTTAGAGACGCTTGAATCCAGAGTTCTTTCGAAAGGAGCAAGGAGCCTGCAGCACGAAGACTCAGAAAGTGAAGGCCGGGCCAGTCTGCAGCCACAGCAACCCCAAAGCGAGGCTGGGTAGAAGCAGCATTTGGAGGGTTTGACTGGGTCCCAAGAGCTCCAGTGCCCTCAGACTGGACTCCAAAGGGACAAATTTCTCCCTGGGTCATGGCGTATCACTAACCCCCAGGAGGAACACCTTCCCCCAAGGGCAGGAACCAGTGACAAACCAGTCTGAGATGCAACCGCTCTCCTCTTCTTCCAGCTGAGGATGCGGCCTGGGCACAAGCTTACCTCCGCCATGGCTCTGGCACAGGTACGGGAACCTCCAGATGTTGCCCAGGCCCACGGCAAACCCCACACAGCTCAGAAGATACTGGAGCTTGTTGTCCCACTTGGGCCTGTCATCCTCGCTGCTGTCCCCCAGTGGGTCTGGTTCCGGGGTACACGCCATGCCTGGTCTCTGGCACCCTGCAGACTCAGCTCTCGAACTTCTGCTGGGGCTTGAAGCCAGGAGCAGTCTCCCCTTCAGGTGTATTTTATGTGTTATTTAAAGGAAAACCGTAGAGCCAGTTAATTGGTAACTCAGGCCGGGCCCTGGTTCTGGCATGCAGCCCCTCCCTGGCCCCCTCCTGCCCCAGCCTGCCCTGTGTACCTGGGGCTGACAGCCTGCAGATGCCACCACCAATGAACCATTCCCAACAAGGGCTTCCATTCCCTGTGGGGACATCCAGGGGCCCCAAGACTGCAGTTCATTTGGCTACTTCGACTCTGAGATAATAGTCTAAGAAATACTACAGAGAGCCCCTGCACCCAGTTCCCCTAGTGGCAACATCTTACAAATATCGTGGCAACATCTTACAAATATCTTGTCAACGTCATAGCCTTATGTCAAGTCAGGACCTGTCCTTCACCAGAGGGTCCCTCCTGTCCTCTTTTACGGCCACACCTATTCCCTTTCCACTTCCATCTCCTCCCTAACCCCTGGCAACCTCTAACTACAGTTGTTATTTAAAGAACGTAATATAAATGAAATCACACAGTGGTGACCTTTGAGGTTGGGGTGAGGCTGCGGTGGGAGGGGGTTCCTCCTCTTGAGCCAGCAGCTTCTCCCACACCCTTAGCACCCAATGCCACCCTCAGCAGCCACTGCTGTCCTTGGGCAGCAGGCAAGACAGGGTGACACCCACTGCACACGGTAGGGGGTAGGGAGAGGTTGGGGGGACATGTGATACGTCTCCTCGAGGGAGAGGTGCTGTGCTGACATGGGGTGGTTCAGCCTAGGTGCTCCCACTTGGGGGCTCCATGGACAGGGACGATCCACCCACCCCACTGCAGATTCTTCCACCAGGACAAGCCAGGGCCCCAGATTCACAATTCTCACTTCCCCAGGATGCTGTGTCTCTCAAACACATGGCCATGATCTCAAATGTGTGGGTCCTGGAAGTGTGGGCCCCATGGACACAGTTTTAAAAGATTATTCTTTGGGTGAGGGGTAAAGAGACAAAGAGGAGACTAAAAAACGATGAAAAGGAGGAGGAGGAAGGAAAGAGGAGGGAGGATGAGGGGAGAGGTGGGGAGGGGCTGGGTGGTAGCCTGAAGCACCTGCAGGGGCCTTTCCCACCATCCTCTTACTCCCTCTCCCTGGCCCCCAACCCAGCCAACCTTGCCAGCAGCTCCCACGTCCAGAGGCTAAGGCCCACCCCCAACATCACAGGGCGCCTCAGGCAGTGGATGGGACCACCCACCACCCCTTGGGTCCTGTGGACACCACATTGTGGCTTCTTCAGAGGAAGTCCTGGAAACCAGAACCACAACCCTGCATCGCCCTTTCTAGATGGTTCAGCTGTTCCTTCTGCTCATCCCTCTGCATTTGGACAACATTTAGGCCGTGAATATGAAATGTAGTGATTTACTTAGACAGGTATACTTTCTGCTCATAAAACCTGCATGTCTAAAAATTTGTAAAGACAGTAAGTCTGTAAAACAAGGTACTCATCAGGTGATATGAACTAATGGGATTAACCCCATCCAGTCTCTCCTCTCCTGCACCTCTGGGTGGGGCAGTGCATCCACAGGGTACTGATGAGTGTTTTCCCCATCAAGGGGCGGAAGACTTTGTGGATAGAAGGAGTTGAGTTCCCATGGAAGCCATAGGCACCTGGGGGTGACGACCAAAACGGTATGAGGTCTGTGGATTTCCTAGGCAGGGACACAGTGTCATGGCCTGGGGTGGAGGGCCATGGGCTGGCCTCCCACTCTACCTCCAGAAGTTTCTGTAGATCATGACATCCAGGTGACTGGCCACATAAGAGGACTCCAAACACTTTGGGGTGTTCGGAGGTTCTCAGCAGGCTTCGGGGCTGAAATGTGTGGTTCCTATTGGACAAGAGGCACTGGGAGAGGGGAGAGCATGTTGGGGCATCTCCAAGTGTAGAGACCGAACATGGTTCTTAGACCCACCCTCCACTCAGCTCTCCCACCCCTGCTCAGAGAATTCTCAGAAAGTCCAGTTTCACTTAAACTTCCAGATGTTTCCATGGAAAGTGGAAGTGACCAGTTCATTGAAATAAACACCCTAAATGCCAGGTAACTTTGGCTGAGATTGGATGTTACAACCTAGGAAATGGCCTTTTCCGTGATGGAGGAAGAGACACACTGGCCTTCACTGAGTGGCACCAAGTGGATGGTCTTCCAGGATCTTCATGGTCCCTGACATTGCTCAGGACAAATGGACTGTCCTCAACCTTGGAGACCGAGGCTGAGTTACCCTACAACCCATCTTTTCCAACATCAGGCTAAAAATTCACACAGTTAATGTTCTCTTAAAAAACACACACAAAGGGTGTTTCTGTCTTAAATTATGTCAAGTTGAGTTTTATTTAACTGTCATCTATTTGTAGCAGCCAGAAGCAATGATTAAATGGGTTAGCATTCATTAAGCTGGAACACTGCCAAGACTCAGGAACTCTTTGCTGGCTGGCGTACAGGCAGGATTCACTAGCCTAAGGACACATGGCCTCTTCCAGATGGGGCTCCTCATCGTGGGGTAAAATTGCAACATTACTCTAAGAGCTCCTAGGTCAAGGGGTTGACAGCAAGGGGAAGGGGAGGCAACAAGACTGTTCCAAGGAGCCAAAACAGCAGCACATTCCTGTCTCCCACAGGATAAACACAGTGGGTGTGGCCTCCCTGCTGACGGTTTTGACTTTCCTTTGGAAGGCAGGGCAGGACCTGAGCATAGGCCCCACCACATCTGTGATATAGGGAACCAAGAGGGCAGCCACGCCCCACGTGGGAGACGTGTATGCTGCAGGGCAACACAAACATGTACATGTGTGTACACACACACATGCACATATAGTCATGCATACACGTCCATATACATGTACACATAAATATATGTGATAACTTAGACATAAACACTTATACACATGCATATACACATACAGACAGCACATTATACACACACATTTATAAATACACACGCTGCATGTTCATGCAGGCATACACATGTATATACTCACACACATGCATTTATGCATGAGTAGACACATGCTTACACATGCATACTCACATATATATACACTAATGTGCATACACATCCACTGTGTGTGCATGTGTGCACATTCTAACACGTGTGTGCATGCTTGTGCATGATGCACGAAGTCGTATAGGCACATGCGCAGAAGTACATGCGTGCATGCTTGCATGTACATGCATACACACCCACAAATAACCTATACACGTGTACATGTGCACACACATATCTTCATGCACTCCTATAGCACTCTCTCACCCATGTGTGCACTTGCATATGTGCACACATGTACTCATGTATATGTGCATACATCCATGTGCTGCTTACATGCTCACACATGCATGTGTGCATGCATGTGTGCAGCCATGGGTGGGGTGCTCAGCACTTTAGGTCTCCGTTTACAGAGGCTGTGGACTGGGCACCGATCAACTGCTGGTTTTCTCCCCTCTGGCAGTAGTTCCTGATGAGCTTGTAGATGGCAAAGCAGGGAATAGTGAGGCAGGGCACACCAGCAACGATGACTACCACACCATACACCCAGTCTGGGTATGGGACCTTCTGAGATTTGGGAAATTCCTCCTAGGAAGAGAGCAACCACAGGGTGAGAAGGCACAAAGACAGCCAGTGAGGGTCTTCTTTGGGTGCAGAGTGCCCCTTCTCCCCAAGATTCTCACTTCCTGGACCTCACACATCTCCTCACAGGAGATATGATTCTCTGCCTTCTCAACCTCCTCTGCCCCACATGCTTCCCTGCTTCTTCTGCCTCCCACACCTTCCCCAACTGCCCCTGCCCCTCAGGTAATCCCCACCTCCTCTGCCCCCCACATGCCTCCTAACAGGGACATGACCCACAACCCCCACCCAGCGGCCCCTTTATGCTCACATAAGAAGGGTCCCAGACACTGTATATCAGCTCCTCATTGACGCTGACCACGAAGAAGAACAAGAAGATGACCAGCATGAGCAGTGGGCTGACCACTCTCCATGTGATTTGCCAGAAGATGTTGGGCTTGTGGCCAATCATAAACTCAATGTCCTTGTTGAACCTGGAAGCAGAGGCCAAAAGGGAGCCATCAGTGGGTGGACATCGGGGGTCTGTAATCCCAACAAAGCAGAGGATGGGCTAGCCTCTCCACATCGGACACACAGTTGCCATCCTAAATTGCCACATCCAGCTTTTCTCTCATCACAGTTGTAGCCATCCTTCTGGACAAAGACTTGCCTCCCCTGGGAAGCCTCTGGGCACAGTGGTAGCCTCTCTGGAGGCCCCTGGAGACCATGCTACAGAGCAAACAATAGCCTGGTGCTCCAACTTGTGAGCCTTCCCTGGGCAGTCACTTATGCAAATAGAGGTCAATGCCTCTGGGGGAATAGAGAAGGGAAGCCTCAGTCTCCTTGGCAGGGCAATGGCCCTGACCTTGGAGACCTCACTGTCTCCTAAGCATCCTGTGCTGTACTCCTTTCTGCACAAAGGAGTTTATTATCTGTAGAAATCAGAACAGAGTGCGCAGAATGTAAACATGAACTGTCCGGGACCACAGATGATGTGTAGGACACTTCTAGAAAAGTACAGCTGCCTGGCCTTGTACCCAGCAGGGCCTGGGAGCATGGTGACAAGTCTCTTATGCTTGGGGCCACTCCTGGCTCTCCAAGTCCCACTCATGTGGCCTCCTTAAGATAGCGTTGCACAGGACCCCCAGCAGCAAGTGTCTGGCTTCAAACTGCCTTGGGCCATTCACAGATGAATGTGCACCCATTAAGAGAATCATACCTGCTTCACATCTAGCAGCAGGCACACAGCAGCCCTCAAGGCTTCCTCCCAAACTGGTGCTGATGTTAGGGCACAGTGAGTCCTCCTACATCTCCTCAGTCTCTCCACAGCTACCACCCTGGCTGTTTGCATTGTGGCTAAGATAGGCCACCTGCACGTGTGCCCTCACCCACACATGTCTTGATGATGCAGAACAGGACTCTTAAAGTGGGATTCGCTCCCCTGCCAATGGCTTATGCATGTCATGTTTACAGACACCGACTTCTAAAGTTGCGGTGTGTTCAGCTCCTGTCAAAGACATGGTGCTGTTTTCCGGGTCTTCCGATCTATGGTAATGCGGTGATGCCCTGAACATTTGACCAAGGGGATGACTGAGAGGGCCACACAGCTGCCTCCTTTGTCTGAGTCTCTGCCTGGCTTCACAGCCCTCTCTCCCCACAGAGAGGCCCAGAGCACACCCACCACAGGGGCTTCTCTGGTCATGGACCCCCAATTAACATAAATCACCCAGCTTTCTCCTCCTGGGAGGCCCCCTTACCCACAGCTAATGTCTTTATCCTGTCAATCCCTTGCTCTCAACTCCCCTGCCTGCTCCCCAGCCCCTGGGGGCTGCTTCTGGCCCCCACAGGACATGAAGCACCCTTCTGCATTTTCTTGTCTCGCCTGCCAAGGGCTTCTGGTGTACAAGTGCTTCACTTCCGTGCCATGTCACCGTTTCTCTACCTGATTATTTGTCTTTTGACTTTGCTTATGACACTTTGGTTATACATGTTTTTAAATCACATGGTCAGATCAGAGACACTTGTGTTTTCATTTGTGACTACATAGTCTCCTACTATCTGTGCTTATCTTTCTACACTAGGTCTGGAAGCATCTGGAAGCTGGAGGGGGTGTGGTTTTGACTCCTCTGGATGGATATCCATCTGGGATCCATCTCTTTCCCACACTCACCCATCCAGGTGCCAGACCTGTGCCCACACCACACTGGCCTTTCAGGCCTGTGTCCTGTGCACTTGTCTTCCACCTGGGACTGGACACGGTGCACTTGTCCCAGGATGGGAGTTTCCTTGAGATAGCCACACACTTCAGCCTCCCTCTCACCTGTCCACGCCATACACGTAGACCACGGCAAACATCTCGCAGAAGGCGATAACAAGCAGGGGGATAGAGCCAGCGTAGCCATCCAACAGGGAGAGCCAGTACTGGCCGGAGTTCAACGTGAAGATGAAGGCGATGAGATATGACCCCAAGCAGATGAGGCCTGGGGACAGAGAACAGCCACTGTGGACAGAGCTCCCCAGCTGTCCCTCTGCCATGGTTCCCAAGGCCTGCCCTTGCCACCTGCACACCCGGCCCTGGCCTGTGTACCTGTAAGCACCTCCTTAGGCCACTTTTCAGGGATGACTTTGAGGTCCTGCAGGGGCACAACCACACCTTCCATGTTCCCAAACATGGAGGACAGGCCCAGGCAGAAGAGCATGATGAAGAAGAGCACAGACCACAGTGGGGACACCGGCATCTTGGTGATGGCCTCCGTGAAGACAATGAACGCCAGCCCTGTGCCCTCCACACCCTGCATGGATTTGCAGATGGGTCATGAACACACGGCACACACTCCCCAAGTCCCCTGGGCCTCAGTCATGTCCCTCATCGTCCCTGTTAACCAGCGACCGGCTCTCCCCACTCCACACCCACACTGCGCAGGTATCAGCTCCTATGAGCCATCTTGTGAAATAACCAGTTATGATCTCTTTGGCCCAACTGTTCTCAAAAGTTGAACTGTATTTTATGAACAGGACAAGGATCACATTGTTCAGCAGCTGTCAGGGCCCCAAGCTGCCTGGACAGACAGGTGTGCAGACTGGATACCACCCCCGCCCACCGAGGATTCCTGAGATGCACCCTGCATGGCCAGGTTCATAGCCTTGAATGACTTTAACAGGGCCTGAGAGAGTCTCCTAAATAGCTTCCCTGATTGTGTGGCCCCTTGGTTGGTTAGAACCAGTTAGAGCAGGCCACAGGGCAGCATCCAAGAGATGGGTTCTCATGGCGTAAGCACCAGGACAGGAGGGTCAGAGTCAGGGAGGCATGTGAGGATGCAGACAGGCCCATGGGAACTGGGCTCCTGGGGGAGTTCGGCATCCCTCAAGGGTGTCTTTCCCTCCCCTGCCTTGTGCTACTCCAAAAAGACTCACCTCTGAGAGTAAAGAGTTCATGTCACAGGTCTGGAACTTCAGCTGGGCAAAGGCCTCGGGGTAAGTGGCATTGTACCACTGCTGCACTTGCTCAAAGTTCTCCTGGGTGACACTGCCTTCAAGCAGGTCGAACCCATTGATGAGTGTCAGGATATTCCTGGAAAGAGAGTGAGGCTGATACCAGCCCTGGGCGGTGCAGGCCCGGCAGGCTCCCTGGAGGTGGACATGGGCCAGGAGGAGCACTCACTGGTTGAAGCAGTCATCAAAACGCTCTGTGGCGCGGAAGCCAATGATGGAGTAGACCACGGTGGCTGCATAGATGGAGGTGAAGCCGTTGATGACAGACACAATCACTGAGTCCTTCTCACAGTTGTTGCTGCAGATGAGAGCAGCATCAAGTCACTGCAGGCTGGGGATGCCATGTCCACCTACCCAGCCTCATCAGCACAGACAAGGAGTCTGGCCTGAGCCTGAGCTGCTGGGATGCAGTGGGAAAAGGGATGCAGCCCACCCACCTGTCCTTCCTGACTATACCCAGCAAGAGGTGACCAGAGGGCCATCCCCATACAGACAGTGGTCCCTCGCTCCTGCTCTTCTTACCACTTTGCAGTACCACCTGCACTGCAACTTGATGGCCCAGAGACCCCTGAGAGCCAAGGGGACCTCTAAAGCAGTCTTCAAGCCTCAAAGCTGGGGTGGGAGTACCTTGTGTGCCAATTCTTGCTTGGCCAGCAGCTGCTCTGGGCCCAGAAGGTGAGCACTCAGCCTCATGCCATCAGGACAGGCCAGGGCCTCACAGCCCATACCCCAAAGGCTCTGAGAAAGTAACTTGGGCCATGCCCCTATACTTACCCCTCCATGCCCCTCCCCTACTCCCTCCCATGTCCCCTATTTCTACCCCACTGTACCCCCTCCCACCCTCCCCTGGTTCTCCAGGTCCTGTCTCCACCCAGCTGAGGGTTCCCCATCATCAGCTAAGTGTGTCCAGAATTCAACCCCTGACCTCCCCAACCTGACCCAGCAGCTCTCCCACTGGCCGCATTACTAAAGCTAACACCGTCCTACCAGATGCTTCCAACAGAAGCCTAGTCCCCTAGTTCTCAGGGAAATACAAATCAAACTGCAGTGAGACCCCACATCCCACCCGCCAGGATGCCCAGAATTAAAAAGTCAGATAATAACAAAGGTCAGCATAGATGTGGAGAGGTCGGGCCTCACCACTGCCCTGCCTGGTCCCACCCTCTTGGACCACTCTCTGTGGCCAGCAGCCAGTCGGCATCCCACTCACTCACTCCCTATCTAACTCTTTGCTTACATCACACCTGTGGGTAAGCCCACCCTGACCAAGGACCCCAGCTTGCCCCATGTCCCCCCCCACCAGGACCCCTCCTCCTGCTCATTCCATTTGTCTCTCTGCTGGGCCACAGCCACAGGTCTTAGGGGGAAAGAGACTCATGCAGCAGGCAGGGCACCAGGTAGGCCCTCCATAAATGTGTGTGGCGATGAAGTGCTGAGAATTGCATTCCTCTGAAGATCCCTAGGGGCCCTTTCTGTGTAAGCGTTGCTCTGGGGTGGACTGTCGTGGTCGAGCATCTGGGGTCCCGGATGCTGAGGGGCAACCAGAGAGTGGGTGTGGGGGATGGAGGGGAGCATCCCAGGGCTCACCATCCTGGGGACCAAGGCACCATGGGGAGGATGGGCATAAACGGGCCTCACTTGTGTGTGAAAATTTCTCAGGTCCTAAGCCTGCCTCCCCAGCGTGGAGCTCCATAGATCCCATGATCTGCTGGGGCACCGAAGCAAACCCAGCCCAGAACCCCTGTCCACACTCACTGGACAGAGTTGTAGCTGGAGAAGGAGATGAGGCCCCCGAAGGCTAACGAGAAGGAGTAGAAGACCTGGGCCCCTGCATCCAGCCAAGTCACCGGGTTGGCCAGCTCCGTGATCTGTAGCCAAACAGAGACCCTCAGCCAGGCACCCCAAGGATGAAGAGTCACAGGAAAGCAGGGGGTATTGGCACAAGGGAGAGGTGTGAGCCTGGAGGCTGGTAGCCGCTGAGGCCGCAGGGAAGGTGGCCAGGACAGACAACACCGCTTCAAGGTGGTAGCTGATGACTTGAAGGTGGCTGCCATCAATTCACACAGAGTCTCCCTCGAGCTCACAGGCAGCCCCTCACACACAGGTCCAGCACGCACACAACGAGGGGGCTTGAGACTGGCAGGGGATGGTCTCAGGTGGGGAGGTCTGTCCCCCAGGGTGGCCTCTCCCACAGGAGCTTGAGCTCTGGGGTGGACGGCAGGATACTCACATTGGGCGTGAAGAGGAAGATGATACCATTGGTGGCTCCCTTCAGTGTCAGGCCTCGAATCAGGAAGATGGTCAGGACAACATAAGGCAGCGTCGAGGTGATGTACACAGCCTGGGGATGGGGCAGAAGTGGGATGAAGGGGAAGACAGGGCTCACAAAGAGAAAGGGATGGGTGTGCAGGAACCCCAACTCCATTCCTTCAGGTTCCCCTGTGCCCCCAGCTCCCAGAGCAGGGCGAAGAGGCGTTTCCTACTGCTATGTTTGTACCGAAGGCTGTTCAGCTCCTCCCAATCAGAGAGCTACTGTGGGTTACTCTTGCTGCAGCTTTTTAAGCACAGGTTTGAGAACTGTCTGGGCCAGCACCACATCCCCTCCCCAACAGACAGACATGGGGCAGTGACCCTCAGAGCTGGTGAAGGGGCAGCCAGCTCCTGCTTGTCCCCGTGAGCTCCTGAAATGCAGCCCACACCTTGCCAGTGGTCTCGATGCCGCGGATGGTGCACACATAGAGGACACTCCAGGCACAGGTCAGGCAGAGTAGGACCCACCACTGCACAGAGCCAGAGTCGCTGATGGAGGTGGAGATGTTGAGGGTATCTCGGTACCAGTAGTAGTCCACAGCTGAGCTGCGGGCGCACTCCTCCACGTAGCCTGCAAGGGGCACTCACATGGTCAGCATGGGTCATAGAGAGGGAACCAAAGAGGGGGATGCGGAACACAGCAGTGCCACAGGAAACCAGGCTATGCTCCCCATTCACTGACACCAGGGACATAGTTTGCACAGATATGCATGTGCATACCCACGTGTGCACACGCACATGAGCATACCTGCATGTGTTTGTACATGCGCACATGTGTGCATACTCACAGGGCGCATATGCACGTATGGGCATGCCTGAATGAACGCATGTACATGTGTGCACACAGAAGAGTGAGCATATCAGACATGCATGCAAACACACACACCCATGTACTGGCCACTCCCTGCCTACTGTACTCATGTTTACAAATCAGGTATTTTGCATCCTGATGCAGGTGTGTGCAGGCTGCTGAGCTGAGCACATGGCCTGTGGCCCCCTGGAAGAAAGACCCAGTGGTGAGGGGCAGGAGACCGCAGAGAGGAAGACCCTAGGGAATGCGGTGGGAAGGGACAGTGGAGGAACCGGCCACCACTCTGGGTGAGGTCAGGGAGCAGTGGGTCTCTACAATGCCCAAGGGCATCCTCCCACCTTTCCTTCATTCTGACCTTGGCTGGCACCACTCTTCTGGGGGTGGAAGTACCTTTTTAAAGGGCTTTTCTCCTGAACAGTGATTTTCTGTAATTCCCTGTTGCAGTAAATGTGCTCGGTTTTTTGCCAAACCTGCATAACCCTTTGAATTTGGGGAAATCAGAGTGTGACTATTCATGGACTCTGCATATTCAAAGATGCACAAGGCTCTCGAACAATAAGCCATCCTGACTCCCAACCCTTCTTTACCCGGGACTCACCTGTTCGGTTGTCATTGAGCGGGCATGAGCTCCAAGGCAGGGGTTCCTGGAAGGAGTTGAAGAAGTACCACATGACCCAGGCGATGATAGTGTTGTAGTAGAGGCCCACCATGAAGGACACGAACATGGATGCAATCCCTGGGGAGCAATTGACACTGCTTGGGACACCACTGGAGGGTGGAACACTGTTAGCAGGAGGGGACAGTGTTGGGGGAGCCTCCTCGAGGACTAAGAGTGAGTAGACTCAGGGTTCCAGGGAACAGGAGGGTGGCTGAGCTCTGCTATGGGAAACAGTGGGGGACTTAACTCTCATCGCATCTACACACCCCCAGGCCCTGAGCACCCAAGGACTCAGAATAACCTCTGTTGCCCACCTGGTCTCTATCAGCCAAGAGTTGCCCCAGTCTGGACCCTGTCGGCTACACTTCTGTGAGATGCCAAGGAAGGGTTTGCAGAGGACTGGGAGCAGTGAGCCCCACTGCAAACAGAGGCGAAAGGGGAGAAGAAAGAAGTGTGTTTGCCACCCACACCGGACTCAGGCAGGAGTCCCACCAACAGGGCCCCGACACGCACCTACGCCCTTCAGGGCTGGGTGGATGGAGCTCCAGGTGCCCACACTGCCCTTGCGCAGTCGCTGCCCGATGGCGAACTCCAGATGCAGCAAGGGGACGCCCTCCACGATCAGCAGGATGAGGAACGGGATCATGAATGCCCCTAGTGGGGAAAAGGCAGCAGTGTGTCAGTCAACAGCAGCCGGGAGGCAAAAGGCCCCCTCTGAGCACACAGGCTTTGGTGGGAAGTACCTGCAGAATTTGCTCACAAATGCAAGCTTAGGACACCATCATCAACAACACATCACTCATGACACCATTGAGACTATTTTATGGGGGATGCTTCATGCCACCTCATGAGAGTGGCCAGCTTGCCTGCTGTGCCCCCAAGACCATGCTTGTCCTACAGGGTGAGTGCATGGCAGCTCCTGGGGAATTAATGAAGGTGTTTGTGTGCTGGTAAGAGCACAGGGAGGTCACAGACTGTGGTGAGGCCCCTGTGGGGCTCGATATCTAACAAGGCAGGCATGGACAGCATGTGGAACCTTCACTCAAAGGTGATGGCATTTGCTGCTCTTGTTGTGTTTATGCAAGCAGACAGGATAAATTAAAATTGGGCTTAATGCAGTCCCTTTAATGACAAGGAGGGTAATCTTAAGGAGAAAAATCGCGATTCAAGGAAAACCACAATGCTCAGTGGTAGACTATAAAGTAGTGCAGCTAACTGTCTTTAAAGTTTATTTTCTTTTAAAGTTTGTTTTCATCCCTGGCTGCTGTGGCTCAGTGGATTGAGCATTGGCCTGCAAGCCAAGTGTCACTGGTTCGATTCCCAGTCAGGGCACATTTGTAGGTTGCACGTCAGGTCCCCAGTTGGGGGCACAAGTGAGAGACAACCGCACAGTGATGTTTCTCTCCCTCTCTTTCTCCTTTCCCCTCTCTCTAAAAATAAATAAATGAACAAACAGATTAATTAATTAATTAAAAATAAAATAAAGTTTGTTTTCATTTGAAAGTTAAACTAGGTCTGTGACATCATCAGAGATGCTTAATTTACAGGCAAGAAGAAGAAGAAGAAGAAAAAAGAGGTGATGGCTAGCTCACTGTGACAATGAGATGAAAAGCAGACAGCAGTGGTGACCCCCTGGCTGGATCTCCCATGGGAAGGGAGTGGGGAGCTGCCCTGGGTAGGATACTTGTGGGGCTGCAGGCTCATGGCAAGGACTATTCCCTGGGACATGGTGTCAGTAAATGTGGAGTTAAAATAAGTAAAGAGTTGCCTCTCAAATGTTTTCTCAGGAGCTTGATGTGAAAATCTTTTGGGAAAAGCTACCAGGAAGAAAACAAGTCTATGGTTCCCAAATGTCCTTTGATCCCATCCCTACCGCATGATGTCACTTTTTCCCACAGACCCTGCTGCCCTTCCATCTCCATCAGAAAACGCCTATTCATCCTTGAAAACTCTACGTGGCTAGCCCCTCCTCCAGGAAGCCTCTGCTGCCTGCCTGTGCTCCTGGCAACCCTCCCTCCTACAAGTTCCTCCAGCTGTAACACCGTGTCTGACAGGCCTCCTCAGTAGGTGCCTGTGGTCAGTGCTCTCGCACACCCGACAAACGCACATACGGAGACAGAGATGCAGCGGGACCAGGCGAGGTATAAAGGTCCTGCAGGAGAAAGAGATGCTCGCGTGTAAATGCGGCTTGCTTGCTTTCTCTCTGAGAATTCAAGAAGCAGGGAGTGGAGGGGAGAGGAGCTGTGGGCTTGGGAGGGGCCACTGCTATCTTCAAGGGCAGGGTCTAAGCCTTCTCCACATCTCTCTCTCCTGCAGGTGATGTCTGTGGCACAGAGTAAAAGCTGGAGGAATATTTGCTGCCTAGATGGGTGCAGGGCCAGGACCAGGAGAGGACAGCAGTCCTGGGGCCAGGCTGGCAAGGCACATAGAGAGCCTTGTAGTGAACAGACAGCATGGTCCTCAGGGGGCGCTGCCCTCTGGGACTCCCCCACCCCATACAGCATTCCTCCTATGTGCACTGTCGCTGAGAAGGGGTGAGGGAAATGCCATGTGTCAGGAGGGTGGCAGCACCGTGCGTAGAATGGAGGGTGCATTCACATGAAGAACTGAACTCATCTGTCCGTGGCCCACATGGGGTGGGGTGAGTCCTGACTCTGACCAAGTTTTCCTGGTTTCAACTTCCTGTGCGCCCCCGATTCTTGGTCTGCAAAGCTCGACAGAATAGCTAGCTTTGTGGTACAGTCCTCAGATCAGAACTCTCCATCACCCTCCATTTCACAGGTGGGGACCCCAAGGCCCTGAAGGTGCGCAGGCTAGAGGAGCAGGGCCAGGACACGCACTCTGATATCAACTCCACTCAGAGCGGACTTTTGAAACTTTTGAAATACGCTTCTTCTGAAAAAGGACCCGTGAGGCTGCCTGCCTCAAGACCCACACAGTAGCCCTGGGTCCCTAAGCCTCTCGCTGTTCCCCGAAGGGTGTATGAAAAGGGCTGCTCACCCTTTGCCTGGGGTCACTCCTGCAGACTCAGCCCAGAATGACCCATCTGACTATACCTTGTTGCTTGCTGACGGCAGACACACAGGACCAAAAAAGAGAGACCTAACTAAGGGGGGACAGCTGAGGTGATGCAGGCAGAGGTCACAGCCCACCTGGTGCCCCACTTACCTGCCCCTTTGGTCACAGACATGCCCCCATCAGAGATCCAGAAGGTAGGGCCTCCTCGTGACAACTCGTTTCAGTGTCACGCAGCGCACAAGGGGCTTTGTATGTGCCCATGCACTCACACCGCCACCTCCCCGCTCACTAAACATGACAAAATTCTGCGGGCCCTGATTGATGCTGTGGGGGTCAGGATCTTCTCTGTGGTTTTCTCTACTTTCCTGCATTCTATTTTTTTCATAATATAAAGTTAAATATATCCCTGGCTGGTGTGGTATGAGCACTGGCCTGCGAACTGAAAGAGTCACAGGTTCAATTCCTGGTCAGGGCACATGCCTGGGTTGTAGGCCAGGTCCCCAGTTGGGGGTCTGCAAAAGGCAACTGATTGATGTATTGCTCACACATCAATGTTTCTCTCCCTTTCTTTCTCCCTCCCTTCCCCTCTCTAAAAATAAGTAAATAAAATAAAATAAAATAAAATATAAAGTCAATGAAGGTTTGTTTTACTTTTCAAATTACCCAACGCTCCTGGAAGTAATTGAAGACAAACTGAGTTTTCACCAAACCAGGATTGATCCCCAGAGCCCTCCGATCTGTCATTGTCCCTCCAAGTTACACAACCACGCCCTGCCCTAGAGCTGGGACTACAGGGGTGGGAAATGTCAGCCCTAAGGAGTTACCTGCCCACCTTGTCATTGTCCTCAGCAGTTTTCTCCTGCAGTTGGCCCCTTATCACTGTCTCAGCAATGGTCCCTGGGCCTAGGGGGGTTATCACTGTCCTCAGTGAATGTCCCCTGGGCTTGGAGGACTAGGTACCTGCTCCTGACCAGAGCTGGAGAACAGTGAGAGGCTGTCCAGGTGGGAGAGTGCACAGAGGAGGGACGAGGCATGACCTGGAGTGGACAGAGGTAAGCTACCAGGACGGTCCCAAGGATGTGAGAGACTGGCAGCTGGACCTCCCCACGGGCTTCCCTGAGCTGACAGAGCTAGGACACCTGGCTTTGCTGTCTGCTTTTCATCCAGAGATGATGTGGGATGTCTCCCTCTCACCCACTGTGTTTGGAGGCAATGTCTCCCCACTGATTCTTGGACTTATGGGGAGTGTGTATTGCACCCCTCAAAACCCCATTTCCCACGGGTGAACTCTTCTCAGTCCCAGTAACCCACATGTTGCTTTGGTCCATTCCCTTTGGAACTAAGTAAATGCTGAAGGTGTTGCCAGAACCCTGGCCCTAGGGCATCCCCAGTGGGGGTCCAGGAGATGACAGGGACCTTTCAGAGGGAAGGGGCAGCCTGGCCTCTGGGACTGTCTGAAACTCCACTGCTGGGGGACCTCATGGGCTCCCAGGGGGTTCCCTTCACCCCTCTATGCCACAGAGGTGACTGTGACAGGACCACCTGGAAAGCACAGGCTAGACCCAAGGCATCAAGACAGACTCTCCCAGACATTTGGAAGCTTCAGTCTTTGGTCATGGAAGTGGGGGGTGGGTCACAAAGGTGACCTGCAAACAGCCCCATCTGATTTCTTTTCCGTCACAAAGCCTAGTGAGATCTTGCAGGTTCTTCAGAGTACGAACAAACTCACATCCCCCGAGAGTACTTGTGCTTTCAAAGGAGGTTATTTCAAAGCCCATAAAACCAGGAGCATCCTCAGAGCATCCAACCAGCTCTGCAGAGATTGTCTCTCCAGAGAGTGAGTGCAGCACCTACCCAGATCTTCTCCCAAGTGACAAACACACCTCTGTTCCCCTTCCCAATGCTGAGCTCCTGGCTGCCGTCTCCCTCCCGGGGCTGGGGGCCCAGAGGAGACAGAAGCCACAGATGCATGGAGGTTGATGCGACTATGGGTATGATCTCCATGCCTCCAGCCTGTAGACACTGGGAGGGTGGGTAGAAGGACAACCATGGAGACTGAGACTAAGAAACCCCAGGGGGGTCTCTGCAGCTGGGGAAGAAGGAGTGGCCATGGCCCAGGAGAAGGAGACCCCCTGGGCTATGGGTAAGGTCCCCAGAGGCCTCTGGAGGCAGCAAGACAGGTTGAGGCCAGCGTTATACGGGGGATGCGGCCTTCCCACCTCTGGCCCAGGTGCACACTGGTCAAGAGCCTTCCTGCCTGTTCCTCTGTGGGTCACCCACTCTGGGCCCAGCTCCCTCCTCTGTCCCTCAGGGAATGTGGAGTCCACCTATGGGGTTAGAACTTGGCCCAATGCCCATATGGTTTTTGAAAGGGGGACTGGCTTTACAGCCCCTCATGCCTGCACCTTTCCCACCCAGAGGAGCATCTGGTCCCTCTCTGTCCCCCACTCCCAGATCAGATCTGTTCACAGCCCCTTGCCCTCCAAACTTCTCCCTTCTGTGAACGGGGTGCTGGGATCCCAGAGGACATCAATGCTGTTTGCCCTCGACCCGCAGCCCGCCCTCCTGCCCAGCCTACCTCCGCCATGGCTCTGGCACAAGTACGGGAAGCGCCACACGTTGCCCAGGCCCACACAGAAGCCCACGCAGGTGAGCATGTACTGGGCCTTGTTGTCCCACTTGGGCCGAGAGCCGGCCTCCTCCTTCTCCATGACCTCCAGTGCCTCCAGGGAGGGGATTCGGTCCTCCAGGCCCGGGTTGGGCAGTACAAGCCTCACCATGGTGGTCACGGGAAGATCCCTCTCAGCAAGACAGTCCAGGAGCTGGAGGGCAAGTGGACAAAGCCAGAGCCCCAGTACTTTATAGGGAACCTTTGGCACCTCACCCCAAGCACCTAGGCTGAAAGGAAGCGTCAGCAGATCTGAAGGGCGAGTCCACAGGACTGTTAATGCCTTATCTGCGAGGCCGGAGGTGCTGGCCGACCCTTTGAGGCTCTCAGCTGGCACTGGCCAGCCCCTCCCCCTGCGCAAACACAGAAGTCACCAGCACAGATGAGCCGCCCCCACACCCACATGCGCTGAGACAGCCAGACTCCCACGGGGCTCTTCTGGCCGCTCCCTCTGGAAGCTTCACAGAGGAAGCCTGGAGGGGCAGGAGCTGGACTTGGACCCACATTCCTGGAGCCCCAGCCCCGCAGCTCTCAGAGCCCTGAGGCCCTTTCCTAGGCTGTGAAACACATTGTACATCCAACTCCATGGGGGATTTCCTGGGAAAAAATTCAGAAATGGCGCTTAGCAGACTGAAGGCCAGGTGCCCTGAGCAGACAGGATCTCAGAATGCTCGTGACAAAGATGAAGGAGGCTGCAGCCAAGGATCTGACTCAGGCAAGGTCTGGGGTCACTTGGGACCTTTTGCACAGCCCTGGATGGGGGTCAGGGTGGAGGGCTAAAGAGGCGGATGGCTCTGTGATGATGCCATGAGCTCCTGGGGCAGCCAGAGCAGCCTCTGTGGTCTGAGCATTCCGAGATACAAGGCCAGATTCTGGGTGCAGGCACATGTGAGAGGGGGAGATAGAGGGAGGGAGGGAGGGGGAGAGAGAGAGACGGAAATGCTGAGTGGGAGGGAGAGTAGGGAGTTCTCACAACCTGGTGAGGGCATGGCACCCCCTTTCCTTTCTGCTCAGAACCCTCCAACTGCTTTTCCAAGGGGAAAGGCCCAGGGGGTCTACAGTGTCCCATTCAACCTGCCAGGACCCATAACCCTCATTTGGTGGCCCCTCCTTGCACCTCAGGCCCACGCCTGCTCCCCTTGCCTGGAGCCGTCTTCCCACGGTGTCCACCAGCCCCACCTCCCACCTTGACGTCATGTCATAGACACCGCTGATCCTGCTTTTCCTTCAGACAGGCTGTGCAGGTGGTTTAGTTACTTGGCTAATTGCTTATGGTCTCTCTTTCTCATGGGGATGTGAGAACCACAGCGGAGTCTTCGCTTCCTGTTTGTTCACTGATAATGCCCCTCAGACAGCATCTGATGCCTCAGAAACACACAGTTGATGTGGACTTGGTGACAGTTCCTGTAGCTGGAGATTGGTTGTGCCGTCCCTGGGTGACAAGTCCAGGAAGGCAGGGAACAGACCCCTTTGTCCTGAGGAGAAGACACTATTCCATGACGTGATTGGGCCAGACCACCAGCTAGACCTGGGCCAGAATAGAGACAGCCTCCCAAAACCCCCTCAAAGACTAATAGCAATCGAGGCTTTCCTTCTGTCCTGAGACACTCCAAATACTGGTTCCTGGAACGGGCTGTGGTCCTGACCTGGTCATGTATGAAAGGAATTGTCCCGTATCTGGAATGGGTCACATACTCCTATCCTGTCCACCCTACCCTCTTCTTTATAATTCTTTGGCATGTGCCAAGTGGTGTAGAGGATGACCACCTAAGACATGCCTCCTATGTAAGTTTCCCTTAATAAACTCTGTTAGTTACCAAACTGGAGCTGTATGTAGGGTAAATTGTGAAAAGTTACATTTGTCCATGATAAAGACACAGAGTCTGTCTGATGATGAGGATCTTCTCAGAAGGGCACATTCATCTGATGACACCCACCCACATCCTCCTCTTCCCACAGGCCTGAGGCCAACTCCTCTCACCCTCATCATCCTATCCTATCTCTTCAGCCATGGCTGCCATCACAACATTTTATTGCAAAAAAAGAAAAGACTTGATAAAGAAAACTGGACTAACAGCTGTCTCATTGTTCTGTAGTTTTATAAATATGTACGCACATGTGTGTGCAGGGCCCTGGGGTAACATGTCACAGCAACTTGTTCCACTGCTTCGGGACAGCAGCATCCAGCGTGTGCCAGTATCATGAAAACCACTGTGAAGTCTGTTCTTGTGTCAGGCTCACTCATGTTGGTATCCCCAGTGGAACCACTTTGTCCTCAGTGCGCACATGCCCAACCTGAAAGGATGCTGCCATGGCCTGCAGGAGGGGTTGAGCCAGTTACCCAGTATCCCTGGGGAGACCCCACACCTTCACCAGCTCAATGTCTTTGCCTATTTTACATTGTGGCCTTTGTGTCAGTGCTCAATAATCGCCTTGCGGGGCTTTTGTTGTTATTGTTGTTGGGTTTTACTGTTGTTGTTTTTTAAGATTTTATTTATTACTTTTAGAGAGAGGAAAAGAGAGGGAAAAAGACAGGGAGAGAAACATCAATCAGTTGCCTCTCGCACAACCCCAACTGGAGACCTGGCCTGCAACCCAGGCATGTGTCCTGACAGGGAACCAAACGAGCAACCTTTCAGTTCACAGGCCAGTGCTCAGTCCACTGAGCCACACCAGCCAGGACTGTCTTGTGGTTTTTAACTTGCATTTCCCTGATGACCCGTGCCACGGAGCTTCCTCCATGAACTGACCAGCCATTACGATCCTCCCATTTAAATGTCCTTTTCTATTGGGATACTGGCCCTTTCTATTAATTTTCAGGACACTTTACTATATTCTGGAATACAGTGCTTCAGAAACACCTTTCACCACTCAGCCACATGCCTTCCCAACTTCTCAACAGTGTTGTTAGTGAACATAAGCTCTCATTATACTGGTGCCCAATCACTGATTCATTTAAAAAAAATCTTTGCCTACCTCAAGGTCATGAAGATAACCTTGTAGGTTTTACTTCAGAAGCTTTATGATCAGCCATAGACAGTTCAATCAACGATCCACTTGGAATTCTTTGGAACTGGTTTTCATGTGTCATGTGAGGTAGCAGTCAGGATTCCTTTTTTTTATATCCAAATGATCCAACACTTTTTATTTAAAATATCATCCTATCTCCCTCTTTCTGCAAAATTGCTTTTGTCATGGATCTATTGTTCGAATCTGTATGGTCTGTTTCTTCACTTTCTACTCCGTTCATTGCTCTTTGTGCCCTCTTTTTTCTGTGGGCACACAGTCTTCATCCCTGTGGCTTTAGGCCAGGTCTTTATAGCTGATGTTCTTACGACTGCGTTCTCCTTCAAGAATGTAAATGTTTTAGAATAAGCTTATGTGTTCACAGAAAATCTGTTGGGATTTTGATTAAAGTGCATTAAATCTACAGATTTATAGATTAATTTAAATGTAATCTTAACAATATTGTTTTTCAAACCACAAACAAATGTGTTCCTCCATTAATGCATGCCTTCTTTTATCAATAATGTTTTGTAGGTTTTTTGCATGCAGGTCTTGGAGATCTTTCATTAGATTTCTTCTTAGGTATTTGGTTATTTTTAATGAGATTATGAATGGTATTATTTTTTTTTAAATATCTACCTTCTAATTGTGTACTGCTAGTATATAAAACAATATAATTTATTTTTGTATATAGAGTTTATATTAAAATCTCTTCTAAACAGTTTTAAACCATTGACTTTTAAATAATTTTTGATACAAAAATTATGCCAACTGAAAATGAGTTTTTTTTAAAAAGTATATTCTATTGATTATGCTATTACAGTTGTCTCAATTCTTCCCCCTTTGTCTACCTCCACCTGATATCCCCCTTCCCTCCAGCAACTCCCCTCCTTAGTTCATGTCCATGGGCCATGGATATAAGTTCTTTGGCATCTCCATTTTCTATATTATTCTTAACATCCCCCTGTCTATTTTGTACCTACCAATTATGCTTCCTAATCCCTGTACCTTTTCCCCCATTCACCCCCTTCCCCCTCTTTGCTGATAGCCCTCCAAATGATCTCGATATCTATGATTCTGTTCCTGTTCTGGTTGTTTGCTTAGTTTGCTTTTGTTTTTTAGATTCAGTTGTTGATATTGTGAGTTCATTGTCATTTTAATGTTCATAGTTTTGATCTTTTTCTTTTTCTTAAATAAGACCCTTTAACATTTCATATAATAATGGCCTGGTGATGATGAACTCCTTCAGCTTTACCTTGTCTGGGAAGCACTTCAGCTGCCCTTACATTCTAAATGATAGCTTTGCTAGATAGAGTAATCTTCATTGTAGGTTCTTGCTTTTTAGCACTTTGAATACTTCTTGCCAGTCCCTTCTTGCCTGCAAAGTTTCTTTTGAGAAATCAGCTGATAGTCTTATTGGAACTCCTTTGTAGGTAAATATCTGCTTTTCTCTTGCTTCTTTTAAGATTCTCTCTTTATCTTGAAACTTTGGCATTTTAATTATAATGTGTCTTGGTGTGGTCCTCTTTGGGTCTAGCTTGTTTGGGACTCTGTGCTTCCCAGACTTGTATGTCTATTTCCTTTGCCAAATTAGGGAAGTTTTCCTTCATTATTTTTTCAAATAAGTTTTCAATTTCTTGCTCCTCCTCTTCTCCTTCTGGCACCCCTATGATTTGAATGTTGGCATTTTTGGAGATCTCCCAGTGTCTTCTTATTCCCTCCTACTGTTTTTTGTTTGTTTGTTTGTTTGTTTGTTGAATTCTTATTTTTTCATTCTGTTCTAGGAATTTGCATATGTTCTAGGACTGTGCATTGAATGTTTATTTCTTCCTTATGTTCCAAATTGTTGATTTAAACTCTGACTTCTTTCCTTTCACTGTTGGTTCCCTGTGGATGTTCTTTTATTTTACTTAGTGTAGCCTTCTTCACTTATGCATTCACCATACTCAATGAGTTCTCTGAGCATCCTTATCACCAGCATTTTGAACTCTGCATCTGATAGGCTGGCTATCTCCCTTTTGTTGAGTTCTTTTTCTGGGGTTTTGTTCTTTTATTTGGACCATATTTCTTTGTCTCCTCAATGTGGCAGCCTCCCTCTGTTTATTTCTGTGTATTAGGTAGAGCTATTTTGACTCCTTGTCTTAGGGTGCCTGTTAAGTTGCGCAGGGTGGAACCTTAGGTATTCACCAGGGCAGGGCAACCTGCTTCACCACTTTGTGGCCTTTATGTGGGGGAGGGGTCAAAGAGGGGACAATTTCACTGCCTGGTTGCTGGAGGCTTGTTTGGTACTTTCCTTGTTTCCAGTCACTTCACGCCCTTCCTGTATGCAACTGGTACCCTTCTAGTTGTAGCTCTGGTGGTGGTTTCCAGAATAGGTGAATTTGCATATGTTCTAGGACTGTGCAGGCCCTATAATCTGACTCTCCTGAGAGACCAGCAGTTTCTCCCACCATCCCAACCCCTACTGGTTTTTACAGCCAGAAGCCATGAGGCTTTATTTTCCCAGCACTGGAACCCTGGGCCATGCAGTCTAGCCCGGGGCTGGGACTGCTTGCCCCCAAGGTATCCTCCCTGATTTATATCCACCACACAGAAATGTGAAACCACCCATTGCACTGGCCACTTTGCCACTGCCTCCTGCTGTGTCCCCGCCACCACACTGCATCCTTTCCACCCCATCTCTGCCCCTCCTACCCATCCAGATGAATATGGTTTCTTTAAATCTTTGGTTGTCAGACTCCATATAGTTCAATTTTCTAGCAGTTCTGGATGCTTTTTGTTTTGAAAGTTAGTTGTGATACTCTTTATGGTCATGCAAGGAGGCGAAGCATGTCTACCTATGCTTCCATCTTGACTAGAAGTCTGAAAATGACAGTTTTATTTCATTCATCCTCACCCTTTTACCTATTATTGAAGGGTTAAGAAGAAGCTTAGAGAACTGAAGTAAATCTGCACATGGGTTACTTCAGAACAAGGAACTGCAAATGGTTCCTTAGCAGCAGTAAGCAGGAGGAACATGTAATGTACTGGATGTACTTAAGATATAGCCAGGAACAGCTGCTGGGAAAGGCATTGTCTATTCTTTAATGCAGAAAATGACAAATTGAGATGTCAAGTTAAACTATAATCATTAGTGCGTAAGCATTTGTAGTTGATTGTTAAAGTGCTCAATAAAAGCTATGATGAGAATTCAGTGGGTTGCTACTTGCCTGAGCAAGCTGTAGCCCTGTGCTCATCTTTTAAGCATTCTGTCTGCTGATCTCATCTCTGCGACCCCGTTCACCAGAGATCATGCAACAGGTGGTGCCCAAACAGGGACTTGAACGTGAATATTGGGAACGGACAGAACCGAAAGGGACTTGGTTGCGCGGAGGTACGCAAAACTTTTGGGAATATTCGAGTAGAGTCATGGGAAACTTCCCGTTATTATTAGATCAGTACGTTGCAATTCTGAAGGCTCTGCTTCACAGCTCAGAAGTGCAAGTTAAGGAGCAGATACTCAGGAATTTATTACAGCAAGTAGCAAAACATTGTTATTGGTTTACTCCTAAGAAACGTAACCAACTGAATCATAAGGTTTGGAAGCAGATAGGGAAAGCTCTCAGACATGCTCATCAGAGAGGGCATCCTTTATCTGTAGAGACTTGGGCTGCTTTTAACTTAGTTACTTTAGCTTTGCAGCCTTTCCAATCAGATTTGGAGAAGGTTGAGTCTGAAGGAAATGGTGTTCAAATACCATCTAGGGTGTATTACAATCCACCACTTCTAAAGGCAAATAAAGGGGAAAAATCAAAACCAACAAAAGAACCCACTTCCCATGAAAGAATGGGGTCAGCGTTATCTAAGGAACAAGAAATTTACTTTAGGTTATTACAGCAACTAATAAAAGGAACTAGATGCCAGATTAAGGAAAGGCACCTAATTAATTTATTGCATACTGCCGTGGCTCAAAGCACTGTGGTCTCAGAAAAACAAAGGGAAATTAAGAAAAATAACTCAAAATTAAAAGGTGCCATAGCCACAATAAAAGTAGAAAAGGGGGAGGAAAGGGGGAATATGTGGAGCGCTGCCAAACAATCGGCTCTGCAGACCCTTTCCCTCTGGAATGCTGAAAAGCCACAATGTCTCTTGCAGCCTCTGCCGGCTGACACAGGCCCACCGACTGATCCAAACCTTGACAGAAAAACTGTAAAAATGTTTTTCCTTCAGTTGCCTTAAAACCAAGGTTCTATTTAGTAAAATAATATATTGTGGTATATTACTCAAATATTCAACTAATATTCAAAAATTCATGTCTTTTAATGCTAAGAACTGAATTTTTGTCAGTCTATATTAATATTATATATCTTTTATTATCACTTTAAGTAAATAGTCAAATATCATTTCATAACATATATTCCTTGGTTGGCAAAATTTCCAAGATTTAAAATTTTAAAGATTTCCTTATAGTCTTGGGGTATTTCAAAGGGCCCTTGAAATAGCTCAAGGATTTATTATTTTCTTCTTACCAAAAAGAAGAAAACTCTAGACCAATCAGGCTTAATACATTTTAAAATACTTGGAAAGCTTTGTCAAATAAGGAAATTTTACAAAAGTCTCCAAAAGTCTACGAATGTCTAATTATCTATAATAACTATTTTAAAATATTATATCAAAAAATCGCATATATTATAAAACATCTAACCATACAAATCTTTAGAGCAATAACTAAATTCTAAACCTAGAAGTTACTAAGTCCTAAAAACAATAGGGTAATTAATCCTCTATTCAAACCCATACAGAAAATGACAGGGTGCCTAAAAGAAAAAGAAAAAAGGTAACACTTATAAATTCCAGCCATTTTTCAGCTGCAGCCTGTCATCTCAACCATTTCTCTCTAGCCCCTGCCCTGGAGAAAGGCCATTCTAGAACAAAAACTCTTAAAAATCACCTTCGTAACAAAAAGCTAGCCAAATATTTATTTTAAAATTACAAAAATAAATAAATAAATAAATAGGCCAAATAAATCAATTAAAAAACTTAGAAAAACTCAAAAACAATTAGCTAATACCTTTGCTCATTTACAGCAATCTATAGCCCAGGCAGGCTTACAAATAACCCTGGAAAAAGTCCAGGAGTACCAGCCTTGGCAGTATTTAGGTTTCACCTTATTTAATAAAACAATACGACCTCAAGCGGTAAAAATTATTCCTTCTACCCCATTAACCCTTAATAATCTTCAACAATTATTAGAAGTTATTAATTAAATATGACCTAGTTTAAGCATAGCTACTCAATAGCTTACCCACCTTTTTAACACCCTTAAAGGAGACCCAAATTTAAATTAATCTCTTACGTTGTCTCCTCAGGCTTTAAAAGAACTTAATATTATAAATCAGCATATTTAAACAAAACAAATAGAAAAAATTAACCCTTCCTACCCAATTAGGCTTTTTTGCTTTCCTACATTGCGTTCCCCTACAGAACTTCTAGGACAGCTACAGCCTCAACTCACTATAATTGAATGGTTATTTCTCTCTCACCAACCACAGAAAACTATAACTACTTATATTTCTGCCCTTTGTCAGTTAATAATCAAGGGGCGAGAGAGAGTTCAGCAATTATTTGGCTATGACCCAGAGGTTATTCATTCACCTCTAACTCAAATATATTTACAACAGCTTTTGAGTCAATCTCTAGATTTCCAATATGCTATAGCTAATTATGTTAAAAAGCTTGAAATTAATCTTCCTTCAAATAAACTTTTACAAAATATACCTCAATTAAATTTACATGTTAAAAGTAAAATTAGTCCTACCCCAATATCTGAAGCAAAAGCTATTTTTATAAATGAATCAAGAAAAACTAGAAAAGCAGCCATTACATGAAAAGAAGGACAAAGTTAGAAAGACTGTATAACTCACACTCATACACCCAGAGAGCTGAACTCTCTGGAGCCATTATGGCCCTCCAACAATGGCCAAATAAACCTTTAAATTTAGTTTGCAATTCTGGCTATACAGTATATAATATGCTCCATATAAATCAAGCTTTACTTAAGGAGTCTATAAATCCCCAGTTATTTAGTTTATTCCTAACTTTACAAAGTCTAATAAATAGAAGAGTGCATCCTATATTTGTCACCCATATTCGCTCACTCAGGCCTTCCAGGCCCTATAACAAAAGGCAACAAACGTGCTGACGCTTTAGTCAGTGTATTAACTGCCTTTCAAAAGGCAGTTGCCTCTTGTCAGTTTTACCACCAAAATTCTCAAGCACTTTGCAGAGAATTTGGCATTCCTTGCTCTCAAACTAAGCAAATTATTCAGGAATGAGCAAATTGCCATGCGCTGGGTACAGCGCCTCCCAGTAGTGGGACCAACCCTCAAGGATTGGCCCCCAAATTAATTTGGCAAACAAATGTTATTCATTATCCCCCTTTTGGAAAGTTTAAGTATCTCCATATATCTATAAATACTTGTTCTGAAGCATTACATGCCTCCGCTCTTACAGGAGAATCTGCTAAGCATATTCGAGCACACTGGCTCAAGGCATTTAGTTTCTTAGAATAAAAAATAAAATAAAAACTGACAATGGCCCAGGCTATATAGCCCAATCCACCCACGAATTTTTACAAAAATGGGACATTAAACATAAAATAGGAATTCCATATAATCCAACAGGCCAAGCCATAGTTAAACAGGCCCATCATACTTTTAAAAAACCTTCCCAAAAAACAAAGAAGGGGGAGTATGGAGTCCTCCCCTAAGAATCTAACTAATCTAGCAATCTATACTTATAATTTTTTAAATTGTGATGATTCTCTTACTACCCCTATTGAAAAACACTTCTGTCGTCATGGACCAGAAGCTAGAGAACCTCGCCCCCTAGTGCTGTATTGGGACCCTCAAGGAGCACAGAACTGGGAGGGCCCAGGGGAGGGGATATTGCCTGTGTTTCTACCTCCACAGGACCTTTGTAGTTACCAGCAAAAAGAGTGAAACCATACCATGGGAGACAGCCTGCACCTGTAGACCACCCAGTCGGACCGGATCAGGAGACTCAAGGATTTGACCGACCAGCTGTCTCAGTTGGTGATAAACGAATGCTGACACTGGAACCAAGCTTGGAATCAAGCTCAGAACCAAGCACATGACCAGCGTCAGAGGAGATGGGCAAGAGAAGTCAGGGGGAATACAAACCCTCCTGAGTCTAGGAATATAACTTGGGTAGATTTAAGAAGCCTTACTAATAGAGCTAAGGAAGTAATAGAAAATGTTGGAGCACTGGACACCCCTGAAAACCATTTCCTAGCTTTTTTAACTATAGTGTCCTCTAATTCTATAAGAAATATAACAATTATAGCTATATTAATTTGTCTCAGAGGTCTAGGCCTCTCTGCTGAGACAGAACATAGATATTGAAGCCACGTACTTAATCCACCTGTTTTTAAGCTCCTTACTTGGTGGAACTCTGAGCCTCCCCTGTCTAAGAATGACACCAAGTGGACAGGAGGCACTTGGCTCCCACCTGACGGGCCTTTAGAAGTAAACAAACACTGGGGGCCCGTTCTTACCAATACTATGTATTTATCAGAGCATTTGCCTGCTTGCTTCTCCATGCTATCTGGCACTTTGTGCTTACCTTTAATGAATAAGTTCTATACCCATGCTGTGTATAAGGGAAAGCAGCAAACTAATATGTCCATAATAGGAACAGTTGGGATCTGAAGAGAATATCAAACCTCAGCCAGTGCTCCCCCAAAGTTGCCTCTTTGTGAGCCAATCAACCAGCCAGCAAAAATTATTACCTGGTCATTCTGCAGAGGCACAGAAGCCTCCATTATAAGAACTCCTGACACTCCCTTACAAGCTGAGAATTGGGGAGCCTATTGGGAAATTAAAGGCAATACCAACAATGGTCTAGACAAGGCATTTCCCCACTTTACCTATGCCAAACTAGCATAGACAGGGCTAGGTACTGGGGCACCCATTATTCGCATTACGTCTCAAAATCATAGTAGCGCATGGCATATAAATATATGGAAAATGGGATTGCCATTTATAAAAAGAATTATAGGACTTCTCTCTTATAATCAGAATCCTAAGACAGGAAAAGGTTACTTTGACAACAAAACCTTAAGCAAAGAATGGGTTACCGTATGCACCTCTCACCCTTACTTGTTTCTTGCTATTCCTGGGGTGCCTCAGCTTAATTATAATCACTCCTTTAATGTATATTATCTTTATGTTACTGCTGGCTCTATTTACACTAGCTGCATCACTTGGGCCAATGTCACTCAGCTTAATTTAACAACCATCTTCATGGTACAGAGGCAATCAGAAATTTGGTTGCCAGTCAATGTTACCAGGAAATGGCAAGACCCTAAAGGTCTCACTGCACTCAATCAAGCTCTTGCTAAGATTAAAGTCTGATGCTTTACAGGCACTCTTATTGCTTGTATTATCTCTGTTGTTGTTTTTGCTACAGCTGCCACCGCTGCGACTGCCCTCGTGAAGTCTGTCCAGACTGCCCATACAGTAGAAGCCTTGCTCACCAACACCACTCAGGAGATGATCTAGCAGACTCATATTAATCAGGAAATCCTGGCCTGACTCTCAGCCATGGAATCGGCCGTACTGTGGCTGGGGGAACGTCATGATGCCCTGGCTACCAGGCAGCAACTCACTTGTGACCCAGGGTTTTAAAAACTCTGTGTTACTCCCCTAAGGTGGAATTCCAGCCAGTGTTCCTGGGCAGACATCCAACATCATCTTCGAGGGGACTTTTCTACCAATCTTAAAGGCCAGATTGATCAATTGCAGTTTGAACTCCATCAGTAGCTTATGGACATTAAGCAGCTTGCTGAACAAAAAGTATTTCAAACCCTAAATAATAACCTCCAATGGCTTAACCCTAAAAATTGGACTAAATTTACGTATGTGAATAATAGAAGCAGCTAAATGTTTATTAATCATTGTTATACTCTGTGTCCTCCAATGCATCCACAGCAGCTGTTTTCTCCGTTATAATCCACAAACTATTGCAAAGCAAAAAGGGGGGAATGAAGGGTTAAGAAGAAGCTTAGAGAGCTGAAATAAATCTGCACATGGGTTACTTCAGAACAAGGAACTGCAAACAGTTCCTCAGCAGCAGCAAGGAGGAGGAACATGTAATGTACTGGGTGTACTTAAGATATAGCCAGGAACAGCTGCTGGGAAAGGCATTGTCTATTCTTTAATGCAGAAAATGACAAATTGAGATGTCAAGTTAAACTATAATCATTAGTGCGTAAGCATTTGTAGTTGATTGTTAAAGTGCTCAATAAAAGCTATGATGAGAATTCAGTGGGTTGCTACTTGCCTGAGCGAGCTGTAGCCCTGTGCTCATCTTTTAAGCATTCTGTCTGCTGATCTCATCTCTGCAACCCTGTTCACCAGAGATAACACAACATCTTATTCTGTTTTGTTTGTCTGTTTGTTTGTTTTACCTTATTATATTGTGTCCCGGACAAGGATAGACAACATTGTTCCTGGGAGGCATTCTGGCCTCATTTCCATCTTGTAAGAAACTTCTGCTATTTCACTATGGGACCATGAAATGATGGTGATTTTTGTACAAACTCTTGTCAAAATAAAAAGTTTCCCTTCTATTCTATGTGTACTGAGATTCTTTTATTTATTTATATGTTGCAGATTTATTGAGATAAATATCACAATACACAAATTACCCCAATTTTAGTATATACACAACATTCGGCAACCATCACTACAATCAATTTTAGACATTTTCATCACCTCCATGGGAAACCTGCACTGTTTAGCTGTCACCTAACCCCATCCTTGAGAGTCTTCTTTTATTATGAATGGGTGAGAAATGTCATGAAATGGTTTCCTACATTTTTGAGATGACTATTAATAATTTGTACTCCTTTATTCTCTCAATGTGGTGATAACAGATTTTTCAATATGAAACAACCTTACATTCCTGGAACAATCCCAAATTGGCCATGATGCATTGTTTATGCATCACTGGGTTCAATTTGGCACAAAGAAACACAAGTGTCACACCTGTGTCCCTGGACCCTGACTTCAGGCGGGTCACTCTGAGGGAATGTGAGATCACACATGACTCTCTAGAAAAGTTGAGTTATACTCCCACCAACAGAAAGCAAGATTAGTCCATTCCCTGCACTTCCTATAACAAGAGATATTATTATTTTAAAATCTTTCCTACCTCATATGTTTTAAAAAATGTAGTTTGAACCAGAGAGCTCATCAAAACCCTTAGGAAGAGGATGTGGTCCTTAATCCATTTTGTGTTTGTCTCTCACATTTTATTTCAATGGGCCCATGTTCAGCTTCACATACTTAACACATTGGCATTAGAAGAGGACACCTCACCCTTCAAATCAATGGGAAATATGTGGAGAAGCCTGAGTTATGACCTCTTCCTGTACTGGGCCAGAAGCCAAGTGAGGGGGCCCTACTCCTGGGAACGTTCCCTGGAAAAGACATGCTAAAGGACAGGACAACGTGCCCTGGCCAGGTAGCTCAGTTGGTTAGAACGTTGTCCTGATATGCCAAGGTTGCTGGTTGGATCCCTGGTTAGGGCACATGCAAGAAGCAACTAATGAATGTAGGTATAAGTAAGTGGAACAACAAATCGATGTTTTTCTCTCTCTCTCTCTAAAATGATTTTTTTTTTTTTTTTTTTTTAAGCCTTAAAGGGCGGGGCAATGCTTAAGCTGCAGGACAGACAGCAAGGCACAGGACCAGAGTTGATCATTAGTGACTGATGTCAGCCAGGCCACAACCCCACCCTCTCAAGTCCTTAGTACTACATCACAGCATGTGAGGGAGGACCTACAGCTCTGGTAATCTCCAGTCATTAACCTTTGTCTTGAACAGGGTAGTTTGTTTTCATGAAGGAGTAGTGTTAATAAGGCCCAAGTTACTGAGTAGTAGCCTCAGAAGTCACGGGATGTTGATGCTTTTCTGCCCCCAATCCCAAGTCTGTATTCACTGACTGAAGAAAGGAGTTAAGCTCACAGAGTTAGTGTCACCCCATCTGACAGTCTGCTCTGGCCTTTTATCTGTAGTTAGTATTCCCTCTGCCTTTGTTTTCCCATGGGAAGAGGGAGCAAAGTGCTGTCTGTGCTGGGGCAGGAATCAAGGAGAGAGAGAGAGAGAGAGAGAGAGAGAGAGGGAGAGAGCAAAAGAGAGAGAGAAGGGGGAGTGGAGGGGGAAGAGAAAGAGAGTGGGGGTCCCGCTGTCCTGTCCCCCTGTACCTGCCAGCCCAAGATGACAACCATTGTGTTCACAGGAGGCTTTGTGCCCCAAATGCCAGGCTCACTGGGAGTGAGATCCCCCGTGCACCTGCCCTGAGTGGAGATGGCACTCAGGGATACTTGCTTTGTACTCTCACCCACCCTGGCCTGGGGACCCAGAGTCACCTGAGTCTCATTCCTGTTTGTTTACCGGTTGTTAACAACCTGGATCTTTGAGGAAATGACCCAGGCATAAGCTAGGACAGGATGCAATGTGATTCTGCCTGTATTAGAGTAACAGCTGTCCTTAGAACCCAGCTGGTAGCAGTGTGCAGAGCACAGGGGGTGCCTAAGTCCCCAGAAGGCCTGGGGAGAGCCCAGGGTCCATCACACAGAGCACTCTCTTTATTTTACCACGTTGGAAAAAGCAGATGAAGCACTGGGTTCAATGTCTAAGGTAGTTTTGTCAGATAAATAGTAATATGTGAACATTTATATTTTTATAACTTTTACAGTTATAAAAGTAACACATTTTTGTAACATAGTTGAAAAATTCAGAACTAAGAGATGGGTAAAAAGCATTTATAATTTCACTATTCATAGATGGTGTGAACAGTTAATTTAGCATTTTCTTCTTATACATATGTAGGCATATATACATGCATATCCCATATATATGCTGATATATATTCATATTTGGTGCCATTTTGCATTTTCCACTTAACATACTGTGTTTCCCCATGTCATAATCCTCACACTGCACACTTGCCTTCATGCCGGGACCTATTGAATCGTTGTCCATTTTCTATTGTTGGGTAGCTATACTGTTCCACCTCTCGGTTATTGTACAGGAGGGGACCCAAGAAATGGAATTTATTTATAAAAATTGTATATATTATTACATGTTTAAACTTCAGTCACCTTCAAAATACTCTCCATATGATGCAATACACCTGTTGAGATGTTCTTCTCCACTGCTCAGAACACGTTTTGAACTCATCGATTTTAGTGCTTTTTAGTGCCTTTTTTTTGTTTGTTTCACCTCTTTCACATCAGCAAAACTTTTCCTTCTGAGGACTTTTTTCATCCAGGAAAAAAAAAAAGGAAGAAGAAGAAGTCACTTGGGGAGAAATTGGGTGACTAGGGATGGTGGGGAATGGGGCTCATGCCGTTTTTGATCAAAAACTGCTGAACACTCAGCGTGGTGTAGGCAGGTTTGCTTGTAAATCACCCATCATGCATTGAGTCTTCAAAAAAAAAATCATTGAAGCCGAACACAGCCTCTCAGAACAACACCAGCTGGTTCACTGATACATATGGGTTCCTAGAACACTCACCTAGCGGGGGAAGCCTGTAATGTTGTACAAGGGGCCAGCTCTCTAGAAGATAAGTCCAGTTTTGGGGGGGGCCCTTCTCATAAATGTGGCAATAAACATCTTTGTTCAAAAATCCTTTTTCCCATCTTTGATCTCCTAGAACAGATTTTTCTAAAAGTGGTTTATTAAGTTGAAGGAATGAAATCAGACTCAAGAGACTCAGCACACCCAATAAAGCAGTGTCCCCTGTGACATTCCCCACCCGTGACACCACCCTGCAGAGGACAGAGAGGGCAAAGACTGCTAACCCAAATATCAAGGAGGACTTTTACAGTAGCTCTGGGGGTTCCAACTTCACACGAAAGCAGTTTCTGGAACTCTTTGTTCAAGTGAAGCTTGGAGAGGAAGCTCAGTCTAAAATGTGTGAGAAGTCAGGGTGGGGTGGCAGTGAGGGCCCCAGCCTAGCACCCACAGCCCCTCACACGGATTCCCCGGTGGGGGGAGTGCAGGGGGCCAGCCCATCCCGTGCTGCCCGAGGGACCCTCTGTTGGCTCCCCACCTTTCTATCCTCCAACAGGGACAAGGACTTCTTTGTCCTCACCCAAGGGCTGTGTCTCCTTCCACTTGGGGGCTCCTAGGCCCCTGAGGGCCTGGCCTGGACAGAGAGGATGGTCAGTGAAAGAACCCCAGGGGCAGATGGGGCATCCAAGCCCACCCTGTGCTCCCAAAACCCAGAGGAAGGGCAAGCACGGGGCTGGGGTCTCTGGCACACGTGGGCATGTGGGAGGTTCACACTGGCCCACCTGAACCGCAGCGGAGTGAGCAGAGAAGCGCAGGCCCACCCACACAGAGGGCAGCAGTTTACAGAGGGCAGAGGGCAGTCCCCAGGAAACCACTCCCTGCTACTCTGTCTCTGGCTCCTCCCTCTCAAGGCATTTCCAGAAGAGAGCCAAATGGTTTTCAAACTGACTAAACTCGATTAACTATCAACCTAAGGAAGTGACTTCTCAGCAGACTCCAGGCAGTACTTTTCCAAGGAGCCCTGTGCCCTCCCCCATTCTGCATCCCTTTGGAGGGCAGAGAGGAAGCTGTGGCCTAAGAAGGGAGCACTGGGCCTTACCTGGGTGGGGTGGGGGGCACCGTGGGTGGCCACAGGAAGGCGAGCTGAGAGGATGGAAATTGGAGCCCAGAGAGCCAAGGAGAATGGGCTACAAAGAGCCCTCCTTGGCAGCCCCGCACAGGTGTGGGGTATCCCATTGTGAAGCTCCTGCAGCTGCTGGGGAACGCAGAGCTGAAGGCACCTAGGTGGAGAGTTGAGAGACTGCAGGGATGCCTGAGGTTAGAAGCCAAGAGTAGTTCTTACAAAGATAATTAAGTGAAAAGAGCAAGAGAGAGAAGGAAGTTCTGAGCAGAACATTACTTCCTAAATTAAACCACACTGATTTCCCAAGAATACACATGTAAACAAAGTATATTCTTTCAGAAGAGTCGCTGGGATGGAGAAGAAGATGCAACAAGCCAGGTACAGGCATAGCGTCAGTTCTCCCACCTTACTCTTCAGCTGGAGATAGGGATGGGGGAGGGTGAAAGAGTGGTGGAGAGAAAGGGGAGGGGCCTTGGAGAGGGGTGCCTGAAGGGGAAGAGTACACATGGAGAGAAGCTTGAGGATCTAGACCCCCCAACAGGTGGTCAGGAGCAGTCAGGTTAAAGGTCAGAAGTGTGGACCCCATTGAAAATTTGAGATAAGGGAGGGAAAAGAAGTAAAGCAGGAACCCCAAGCTCTTGAGGCCCTTTGTGATGGACAGAGGGTCAGATAACAATGGGGTTGGGGGAAGACTTGGGGCTGGCCTGGAGAGGACTTCAGAAATTTGGTGGAAGGGGCCCTGTCCTGCTCCCCTGGTCTAATGGTGGTGCTCAGAAGGTTCCAGAGCTTTAGGACAGCTGAGGATAGTGGGGCAAGGTCAAGGGTCATGCTGAGCCCAGCCCAGGTTGTGGGACCTGTAGTGGGAAACCCAGGTTGTCAAGGAGGCTGAGCTGATCCCCAGAGCAAGCAGACCAGGTTGGGAGAGAGGGGCCCAGGGCCCTGATCAGAGTATCCCCAGATTCTGGGCAGGCAGACATGGGACTGGGGTCAGATTGAATGCTGGGCAAAGGGTGGGCTTGGGGCGTGTCAGGCATGGGTGTGGTCTTAGATGGGGGCCAAGGTTCAGAGGGCAAGGTCACTGTCAGGAGGCCTGAGTCAGCTCTGGGGACAAGGGAGAAGCAGGGTGGATACCGGACCAGAGTCTTCAGAGGAGGGACCCGGGTCAGAGGTCTGAGGTCAGAGAAAGGAGGAGGGGCAACAAGGGCTGTGGTTTGGGAAAGGCAAGTCAGCAGTTGGCTAGGGGAGCAGAACAGACCCCCCACTCCCACCCCAAAGTCTTGGGGAAAGGAGCTGGAGAGGAGGAGCATGGGACCCTCCAGTTCTCAGCTGAGCCCCTGAGCAAGTGGTATGGGCCCGCCTTTCGCCTGGTTAAGAGCCTGTCCCTGGTCTCCCTGCACAGGGACATGGGGGCTCCTGAGGGGCCCCGCACAGGAGGGGAAACCAGACCCCTGCTTTCCCCCTCTCCTCCCCTCCCCCTCATCTTCCCTCCTTTCTCCTTCTTCCCCTCTCCTGTCCCTCCTCACCTCCCCTTCAAGCTCCCCCATGTCAATGAAAGAAATACCCAAATTTGTAGGAATTTTAAGAAGAGTATATTTGAGCCCTCCCCTGGCTGGTTTGGCTCAGTGGATTGAGCGTCGGCCTGCGAGCTAAGTGTCGCTGGTTCGATCTTCCAGTCAGGGCACATCAGAGAAGGAAAACTCTGACTCCAAAAAACCTCCGCTGCCTTGCGGCATACCTCTTCAGGGGAAAGGCTAAGGGAGTAAACCCCGACAGAAAATCCGGAGCCGGAGTCCCTAAGGCGGTTTGACGTTGTAGTCAACACCGGCAACTCCTGCGGCGCACCTGAAGCCAAGCTGTATTGACTCCGTCTTTCCCTTGGACCCTTCAGCTGCGAAGAGAGGGGGGGTCTGCTGCATGGGCAACAGCAGACCCTCCATATCACCCTGCCCAGGCTCTGTAGCTTCAGCTTCACTGGAGAGGACACTCCAGCGTCATCGCAAGATGTCGATTCAACACGGGAGGAGACAGATACCGTGTCACTCCCGACTTGGACTGCACAGCCATTCTCGGCGGTGCAGATAGACTCTTAAGAAGCTACACCATTGTCTCTCGAGACGGACGGCTGCCGACGACGACGATATTTGAGCCAAACATATCCAGGGGAGCAAGATCTCAGATGCCCCAGAGAATGACAGCTTTGCAACATCTTCTATGCATTTGAAATTAAGGAGGGAATTTAAGGATGATTGGAGAGAGCAAGGCAGGGATTGGATTACAGGATAGTTAACAAGCCTATGTGCTCTCTTGAGGGTTAATACACCCTTGGAGGGGTATTACTGATGGTATTTTAAACGTCTATCCACCTAGATACACAAGAGCAATGAACAGGGATGCCTTAAAGCATCCATCCCTGTTATATGCCTGAGGTGTGACTAACCACCATGACCTGCTCAGTTAGGAATTTATGATCAAATTGCCCTGTGAGGTACCTTCTCATCCACACCCAGCCATTCCCACCATGATCCAGGAACAAGTGTGATCTGCTCCCCTGGCCCCTGCCACTCCGCCTGGGGTCAGCCTATAAAACCATGTCCCTTTTCTGTTCACCTGTGTCAGCATAAGACATGTCCAAACCTATACAGAATGTTTATGAGTTTATTCGAGCCCAACTGATGGCATATGCAGGGGAACAAGATCTCAAATGCAGTTTTGCAGCTTCTTTTACAAATTTGAAATTAAGGAGGTGACATAAGGAAGATTACATGGAGGAAGGAGAAAGCAAAGCAGGGATTGGATGTAAGACCGTTAACTATGTGTTTTCGTGAGAGTGGTTACGGTTTATTTCAAAGGTGTGTTAACCTAGATGCACAAAACTGGCTGAAGGCAATGATTAACCTTTTATTAAAATGTTATATACCTGGGGCGTGACTACCCACCACGACTTGCCCAGTTACAGATTTATGATCAGATAACCCTGTGAGATTATTTTCCATAAAACCCCATTTTTTTATCCACACGTGGCTTCAGGATGAGGCCTGACCCCACCTAGACACCACCCTAACTCAGAGCCCCAGCCTCCCTCACCATGCCCAGCTCAGCAAAGCTCAATACTTGAGGCAGATGACCCTGTGCCCCTGCCACCTAAAGAGCAGATTAGGTGGGCCAGGAAGGGGCCCCCAGGGATCTCCCTGACCTGCACCCCCACTCATGTGAGTACTGAGAAGATCCCAGTTCCCTTTGCGAAGATGGTCCCTCCACGCCCAAAGTAAGCAGGGCACGTGTGCCCAAGTGGGCTCAGAGGAGGGGCCCTGATGTTTGTTTCAGCAAAGGGACCAGTTGAGGCAGGAGAGTGAGAAGGCCAAGAAATCTCCTCCTAGGAGAGAAGGATGCTCAAGGGAGACTCTGTTCTGAGGAGTCCTAAGAAATCTTAAAAAAAGGAGCCAGGTGTGGACAAAAAAGGAGCTCTAATAAAACTGACAAGTCCAGGGATGGCAAGGAAGATCCAGTGAAGGCGTGGGGATGTGTCTCTGTCTCCAGGTGCCACCAAGGAGCAGGGAGAGAGTCAAGGCTCTGACCACTGCTCCTAGCACCCCACTGCAAATGTCCCCATCCCTGCAGCTCTGGGAGAGAGAACTCCCTGCAGGGACACCAGCGGGTCCCTGGCACTGCGACCGACCCCTCAGCTGCTCTGCCTCTGAACCACGCAGCAGCTGGCTGAAACCACTGTCCCAAGGACACCAGTGGTGAGGGGACTGTCAGACTGCTCAGCTGCCATAGCAAAATACCATGCACACGGGAGACTTAAACAACCGACATTTGTTCTCACAGTTCCGGAGACTGAAAGTCCCAGGTCAGGGTGCATGCGATGCATTCCCGGTGAGGGTTTCTGACTGGCCTGTAGACTCGGCCTTCTCCGGCCCTCTTGGAGCAGAAACAGACAGCTTTCTGGTGCCTCTTCTTTTAAGGAGGCCAATGGTATCAAATCAGCTACCCTCCCCCACCCTGACTTGCGACCTCATTTAACCATAATTACCACCTTACAGGCACTGTCTCCAAATATAGCCACACAGGGGTCAGGGCCTCCCTGTGAATTTGGGGGGACACAACTCAGTCCACAGCAAGGAATATGTCTACAATGCAAGCATTGTCGGAGGTGTGGCCCTTTCATGGGGGCGTTAGGAGAACGTTTCAGCAGCCAGTACAGACAGGACCCCAAATGACTATGACCATTCAGAAATGGGGTATGTGTCACCTGCCAGGTCAGGATCACGTGCAGCTGAGTTCTCACACGGCAGGAGCACAGCAACCAGGAGTGGAGGAAGGACAGACTAAACAAACATCAAGCAGGATGCCTGCTGGCAGGCAGATTTCCCGGTCGCCATGCTGGGGATCTCTCTGTTTAATAATCACTTCCTCCCGTCTCCATTTCTCTCATATTGCACATAAATGTGTTGGTGTTGCTAATCTTACAGTAGAGGCTTTAATCCTAGGCAGGTTCCTGGAACAGGTGAGGAGATGTCATCTGGAGGCGATCAATAGCTGAGAGGACTTTGGACCCCCCCATCGGGTTGGGGGCGGGGTACATCGTGTTGCTGAAGCTTCAGCTCCAATGGTTAAGTTTGGGAAGGGTGCTCATAGAGGTCCAAGGGATGGAGCATGCAGGATGGTCTACTAGCCCTTCCCCTCTTCCGAGCCTTAGTGCTAAAAGCCACCTGCTGTTTAACAGCTGAGAATACAGAGCTGGTTCCCTTTAACCCTGAGCACCAACCCCTGATGGTCTCATTAGTGGCTGCTCTGTGAGTCCTCCTCACATGGGAGGCCATGTGCAAGGCACGTGGCTTTGTGAAGGAATCACATGCCAATCCCGTGAGGGGAAATCACCTTGCAGGTCACCTGGCAGTCATGCAGGGGCCAGGCTGGCATCAGCGGCACAGAGAAACAGAGACAGACACATAGAGGAGGCTGTGCACACCAATGTGAGCTGGTCATGGGTGGGTTGAATCACTCTGGTCCCTGTGAGCTTCTGACTGCCACCGGCATCTTAGAACCCCATCTTGGGACAATCACCTCAACCCCACACTTTTGGCAGAGGGTCTGTGTTAGGCCATCAGCACATACTCTGCCTCCCCTGCTTCCCCACGCCCTGCAGGACCTATTGGGAGGGTGGGCATGCTCAGCCTGGGACCCTGAGCAGCAAGGCAGCAGCCTGCATTCCTGTCACCTGCCCTATGCCAGGTGAAGTGCTTTGTTTAGTGCTGGATGCTGGCTTTCCACTCTGCTTTTTCCCCACTTGAACTCATATAATGAACATTTTCCCATGGCAGTGAACACTCCTCATGTATCTGGTGTTTAAGGGTCACGTGCAGCTGGTGTCCAATGTTCCTTCATTTACCTGATCCTTCCTCTCCCATGGGACACACGTTTGGTGCCAGGTTTTGTTCTATAAATAATGCTGTGTGTACTCACAGTTCGTGGTCTCTGGATGGAGGGCCAAGAGATGGAGCTCTTTTTAAGGCTCCTGATGCTTGTGGTGTAAGAAGCAACTGCCCCCACTGCAGCAGACAACAAAGCGAGGGTCCCAGCTGGGGCTCCCTGCCTGAGCTTCTGCAGTCACCACCTCTTCCACACTGTATCTGGGACAAACTCTCCCGACCCCCACTCACCAAGCACTCACACTCTCAGGCAGGGATGCAGGAGCTGGACTCCCATAGGGGAGAGGCAGCCACATCCTGGTTGCAATTACCTGGTCATACCAGCCCTGTGGACCAGCTTCTCCCTCTTCGAGGTAGGGATGGGGGTGGGTGAGTAGAGCTGCAGTGTGCACAGATAACAGCCTTGTATATCACTGGAGGGGTGGTCTTTTTCCCTCGATGAAATGGTCGAGACCCAGAGAATTACCTCATTTGTGCTGGGTTGTCATTAGGGCAGAAGGAAGGTCTCCTCCCTTCCATCACTTCTGCCCACTGCCTTTGGCCCTGTGTGACCTCCCTGCCAGCTCCTGGGAATGCCAAGGGTCTGCAAGCCCAGGACTCAGGTGCTGAATCAAGCCTGCCCTAAAGGCAGACCAGAACCAGCTCCTCTGCACGGACCTTTGAAAGTAGTGCTGCACAGGCCATTCAGTGGGCTCCCTTTCCATCCTGGGGTATGGGTCTGGAGGGTCAGCCTCCCACAGCCCTCCTTGCCCACTCCCAGGAGTGGTTAGGATGGAGGGAGAGCCTGCAGGCCCCGCGTCCCTCCTCAGCATTAAAGAGGATCATCTCAGTGCCCACTCCATACACCAAAGATCACGTGGACCATAGGCCCCACCACCATTTCATAAGCAGTGGAGGGAGAAAAAAATATTGCCCACAATGTCCCTACCCCCCACTTCCCATGGATGGTGGTAGGTGTCAGGACTGACAGGTGTGCAACTTACCTGTGGAGGTGCACACCGCAGTGCATGCGCAATACAGCAGGAGTGCTCCCTGACTCCAGCCCGCCACCACTGCTGTGGGTGATGGAGCCGCAGCACAGGAGGACCTCACTGGGAGCCGAAGTGGCCGATGAGACCCATGCTCCTCCTGGGGACCAATGAAGGTCCCTCCTGCCGCTAAGCACGCTCCGCCGCCCCGGCCTTGTGTGGCTGTGTGAGAGGCGACCGGTAGGGGGCGCCCCGAGACCGGGAACACGCTCGGGCAAGGCAGTGGCCTGCTCAGGATCCTCCGGGCCCCAGGCTCCGGCCGCTGTCAGCGCTGGCACGCGGCAGGCAGCGAGCGTCTCCTGGAGACAGCGTGGAAGCGGGGCGGCTCAGCACCTTGGCACAGCCCGGTTCACCGCCTCCAGGGAACCCTAGGCAGGACCCTCCCTCTCTCTGTGCCTCAGTTTCCTCCCGGGGTCAGCTGAGCGTGAACTGGGCCCTAACTAAGGGATGTCAGCAAGACGGGCGGGATGCATTGCCGCGGGTGGTGTGCAGGTGCTCCGTGATTTTTAGGGGTGAGCAGAGCACTGAGCCCAAAAGGGACTTGTACCTGCTGAACATGGGGACCCCGGAGGAGAGGGGAGGTGGGCACACAGGTAAGCGGGGCATGAGCAATGCCAAGGTGAGGGCTGTGAGTACTGACCACTCACTACCAGGGTTGCCGGCCGGGGACCGCACCGGTCCATCTGACCCGGAGCCCGCGGGACCTCACTGGGCAGGCCTCCTGCTGGGAAACCCGTGTCCTCACCCCCTTTCCTCCAAGGGGAGCCGGAGTGGGACCTTAGCCGCACTCCGACTGTGCCCTTTCCCACCAGCTTCTGGGACCCCGGTCCCCGTGTCATGGAGGTGGTAGTGGTCATTGTGGAGTTTAGGGTGACAGACTCCCTCTGCAGACCTGCTCCCAGCTCACAGTGGCCTGCAGGAGGCCCCCCTACTGCCTACCTCCAGCAACAGGATGAGCTGTCATTGGGTGGAGTGTGAAGGGGCTGCAGGTTTTCTTGCAGGAACTTGGTCGCGGGGATCCCACCACCACCACCAACACAGGCAAAGCCTATATGTACTTAGCACCTGAGCATAACATTCATCCTTCAATCAACAGAAGAGAGCCAGAGACAGAGATACAGAGATCAAGAGAGAAATAGAGACACACATACCACACACATGGAGGGAGAGAGATGGGAGATCCTACTTCAAAGGTAAGAAGATGGAGTGTGTGTAGGTTCAATGAGAAGCCCACCTGTGGAGAGGGGGCTAGGATGGGTAGGATTGGCCCAGACACCTACCGAGGAGACTGGGCAGGGTCAGGCACCAGGGGTGCAGCAGCATGTTCACCAAGTCTCCTGCCGTGGGTGGGGGCACATCCAGGAGACGGGCACTAAATGGCCTGTTAAAGGAGGTGAGCTTAGCTGGCCCACACAAGGAGCCTATAGGTGGAGCCACCAGTAGTGCTGCTGATAGTCCTCTCCCCACGGTTGTTTTGGCAACCCCTACCCAGGACGGCCCCAAGATTGACCATCACGTAAGATGGTACCACCACTTTGGGAAAATGTTGGCACTTTCTAAAAATAATATATTAAATATAATTCTACTCCTTGGGCTGGTCTTTCTACTCCCGGGTGTTCAAGAGAAGTGAACATGTGTGCACATGGATGCTTATACACAAAGGTCCACAGCAGCTTTATTCCTAACAGCTCCACCAGAAAAAAGCAGTATCTGTCAACAGGAGAGATGGATAAGCCAACTGTGGTTCGTCTATACAGCAATGTTGCTCAGCCACAGAATGAACCAACAAGTGACAGCCAAGAGCACAGACTGCAAGATCTTATCTACTCTGAGTTCCAGAACAGGCACATAGATCCGGCAGTGGGTCCTCATGGGGAGGGGCCGACAAGGAGGTCCAGGAGAGAAGTTCCTGGGCAATTGGCATGTCTGTATCTTGTTCTGGGTGGTGGTTGCACAGGTACACACTGTTCTCTAAACTCTGATATGTGTACTTTGTGACATGTAAAATCTATGTAAAAAAGAGTTCAAGGGCTCCCAGACCTCTAGCCTCTGAGCCTGGCTGCGGCCTCTCCCAGCAGCCACTTGGAGAGCATTCCCCAGGAAGGCAAACACAACTCGTGTTGCTAGGGTTTGTGTGGGAAGCCAAGAAGGACAGACATTTCTTTTCTTTTCTTTTTTAAAAATATTTTATTTATTTATTTTTAGAGAGAGGGGGAGTTGGGGAGAAAAAGGGAGAGAAATGTCTATGTGCAAGAAAAACATCGATTGGTTGCTTATCACATGCCCCAGCTGGGGACCTGGTCTGCAACCCAGGCACGTGCCCTGCCCGGGAATGGAACTAGCAACTTTTTGGTTTGCAGAATGACACCCAATCCACTGAGCCACACCAGTCAGGGCAAGGACAGACATTTCTGACAGAAAGCTCTGTTCTTGCTTTAAATTACACCCTGGCCATACCTGCCCTTCTTCAGAGTATCCAGGTATGTCTGTCCTCAGCTATGAGCCTTTGCTCAGCTCTGAGTGGGGTCTACGCAAGTAAAGACATCTCCTGGCATGTCAGAGTTGGAGCAGGAGGTAGGGACAGAAGGTTGGGAAAATAGGTGGAGACATGCCCAGACAGGCAGGAGAACCCACAGACAATGCAGGGCTGTGGGAGCAACAGGAAATGGCCCAGAGGAGGGGAGGAGGGAGAGAGGGGATTGGGAATTCCAACCCTGAGGCATTAATTGGCTCTTAGGGCCACCTTGGGAACAAGGCCAGTAAGCTCCAATGGGGCATTCAGTGAGGGAGGATAAGCCTAAGGGTGTGTGGTGAGTGAGCAGGAACCATGAGGAGCCCTGAAAGCCACACAGGTTGAGTTGGTAATAGGAAGCCACTGAATATTTTAGGTGGAAGGCAGCCTTAGTAGAGAAAATCTTAACAACAACCTTGTTCAATGTGGCTCAGTTGATTGGAGTGTCGTCCCCTAAACCGAAACATTGCAGGTTTGATTCCCAGTCAGGGCACATACCCAGGTCGGGGGTTCCATCCCTAGTCCGGGCACGTACAAGAAGGCAACCAACTGACCTCTCTCTCTCTCTCTCTCTCTCTCTCTCTCTCTCTCTCTCTCTCTCTCTCTCTCTCTCTCCCCCACTCTCTCTCTCTCTCTCTCTCTCTCTCCCCTTCACTCTCTAAAACCAATGAAAAAATGTGCTCAGTTTAGAAGGAGACTATTTTGGCTTAGGAGCCCAATAAGCAGAGTATGGCCAGGAAGACGGAAGCAGGAATGACTGTGGCTGTGCACCCTGTGTCATTTACTCCCTACTGCCTGCAGCCTTGGCCTCTCTGCATCAATACCCTCTGCTTCTTCTTCTTGACTGTTCTGAACCCTCATCTTTGGCCTGATGGTAGGGTGGGCCCCACTGTGGGCCCTATGCTCCCTCCACTGGTCCCCTCTCTACCGCCAAGCACATGACTTTGCCTTTCTCTGGGCTCCTGCCACATGCCCTTGGCTCCTCTCACCTTCCGTCTGATAATAGGCACCTCAGGAGAGCCACCACAGAGGGCTCCTGTTTTGTGTCCCCACCCATGTGTAGCATGTCATTCTCTGCATGTCCCTATACCTTGAATAGATGATGGATGGATGGATGGATGGATGTTGTAGGGATGACAGATGGATGGGTACGGGTGGTGGTGGATGGGTTAATGGATAAGTGACAGAAGTAGATTGCATATACTGAATGTATTCTGTCTTAGACCTTTGCAAAGAGCAGGCTGTCTGCTATGTAAGAAACCTTTGAGATTCAGACTGTGCACCTATGGGCAGTATCTAAGCCACCCAGTGTGAGAGGCAGAGCTCATGGGGTTTGCAGCTCCTAGAAGCTGGAGGGCCATGGGATTCGATCCACTATGTGCCCCCAACCCATGGGAGGCATCTTGAGGAGGCTCAGGGCCAGGATCACCTCAGGCACCCCTTGCTAGAGCAGGCTGAGATGCCCAGCCCTAGAAACTTGATCTCCCAGGGGAGCAAGGGGATGGAGGAGCCCAAGGGATCATGTCACTGTGATGAGTAAGGCAGCGGGTCGGGTGGCCCAAGTTTCCATGTTTACACGTTCAAAGTGGAGCAGGTCTCACTGCAGGGAGGGGTCCATGGCCAAGGGCTGACCCAGTGACATGGGAGCAACACAGCCAGGGTTGGGACTGGGGCCTCCAGTCAGGGGAGGCAAATGTGTCTACCACGGGGGTTTCTAAGCATCCTGACCCTGTGATCCCCTGAGATTGATCTCAGAACCAGGACAGTCTTGTCTGAGGCTAACTAGATCCCCACAGCATCAGACACCATTGCTAAATGAGCCCAGATAAGGACCAGGGCCACTGCCCACTGCACTGGCCACAGGGTGTAGCAGATGGACCTCATGCCCAGATATAGGGGTCCCTACACCCCTGCCACAGGTCTGAGGGAACAACTGCCACTGTGACTGGGACCTCCTCACCTGGCTCTGCAGAAATTATTCTCAATAATGCTTCCCTCTCCCCCAACCCTCTTTCCCCACATCTACCCCCACAGCTCATTGACCATTATCACCTGCCCACACATAAACCCAGCAAAAGGAAGAAAAAGGGCTACAGAGATGGCTGTAAAATGTCCACACCTGCTGGAGTCCTTTCTGAGCATGGTGGGCACGTGAACAAACCTGGGCTTCACCAGCAGAACAGAATGAAAGGAGGGGATGGTCAGGGAGGTAAAAGGCAAAGGGACTACCCTCCACCGGGCCACAACCTGCCCCCTGTGGTCCTGTGTGGTCTCCCTCAGCCCCTTGCTTTAGTGTTCACGCAGGACCCCTGATCCCAGTCAGCCCACCACTGGGACCAGTCCTGACATCTTTCCCAACAAACCTTCCACGTTCCACCTTCCCATGTGCCGGACTCCTGACCTTTCTCTTTCTCCCCCTCATTCTCTAAACTCCGTGGGGGGGGGGGGTTCTCCTGTTCTATCTCAGCACACAGCTCAAAGTAGAGATGCAGAACTGAAGGCCAACAGCTATGAGAGGGGCTTTAAAAATGTTAGTACTTTTCCTCCCACCTTCTAAGTTCTTCTGGCTGGGCTGAAAATCAAATTAACAGACAGATTAACAGGGGAAAATCAAAGTTTTAAAACATGTGCATGGGGAACTCGCATGAGTATGAAAAGCCCAAAGATGAAGCAACCCTGGCTATATAACACATCTTGGACAAAGAAGAAAGGGGTGCTTGGGGTATTATTGGACTGGCCAAAAAGTCCATTTAGTTTTTTCAGTAAAATAAGAGAACCATTTTTCATTTTCACCAATAACTTTATTGATTTGGATAGTTTGAGTATGTAGGCTAACTCCCTTGTGGTATAACGCAGATTGTACTCAATTAATGTCTTGATTTGATCACTATGAACTTCAACTGGTCTACCTGACTGTGAAGCATCATCCAGTGAGAAATCTCCAGCACAAAACTTTGGAAAACACTTTGGACATGTTCAATCAGTCATAGCATATTCTCCATATACTGCATAAATCTTTTTGTTTTTTATTTTTTTGTTTTTTTTTTTTTTTGCATTTCAGTTGCATTTTTACCTTTCTTTAAATAATAAAGCATGATATGCCAAAAATGTTGTTTATTTTCTTCCATCTTCAATATTAAAATGGATGCACAAAAATTCATCAATTTTGGTAAGTTTTTTGTTTCTTAATAAATAGCTTAAAATCAATATCCCAAAAAGGCTGCTCAGCGTGGGAAAACTTTGGTTACCTTCAGGATCCAGGGCAAACAGCGGCTATTCCAACACTTTCTAGAAGAAAAGGAGAAATAACATTTACTGAGAGCTGACTATACTATAAGGAGAGTTCCAGGCATTTATCCAGCTATGCATTACCCATTCATTTATCATTTATCCACAACCCATCCATCCATCCACTCACCATGCCCAGAAGACTGGGAGCCCCTTCGTGGACAGGGTGAGGACCCTCCATCTTGGATGAATCCTTTAGAGGGGGTTTCTTATCCCTCCTGACTCTCCCCTGCTACCCCCAGAAGACCCAGCCATGTGCGAATGGGGATAATCATTGTCCATCTTCAGTGTGAATCACCCCTTGTGTTATTGACAGGGGTCTGGCCCTGAGTGAGTCTGCCTAGGGCTGGCTATATAGTGTGTGGGTTCTTGACTTTCTGTAGGAAAGATTTCACAAGTCCAGATGGCTATGAGGATACATTTACTAAAGCTGGGGACAGTAAAACAAGGAAGAACTTAGCATAGAAGAAGCAACAGGAGAGCCTAGGCTGGGCTACCTTAGCTCACTGGGAAGTCAGAGAAAGGGGGATTTGGGGACAGGTTCATTGGATAAACCTGGGACACGCTGCCAGCTGCTCATTGCCCTGGAGTTTAGGAGACACGTGCCTGTGGGGAAAGAAGTGGACAGAGAAGGAGGGAAAGAAAATGGTGAGCAGCTCCCCAGAGGGAGAGCACTGGCTGGGTCCTTTGTCTTGAGGCTTTTATCTCTTTCTCGCAGGTGGGAATCTTAGGGGAGTCTAGGGGAGAGTTTCAATAGAACATTCATCAGTTCCCCAGGTGTGCCCTTTTAGGGTCATAGTCTCCACTGATTGGTCAGTGACAGGACAGGAGGTCTTCAGTCATTGCAGTTGGTTCTGGCCTCACCCACCTGGTGTTGCTGCTTTTCTGGGCCTGGAGCTGAAATACAGCTGAGGCCTACATGTTATCTTCTAGATGTTATCTCCAGGGAGGAAAGGCCAGGGGAGGAGAGGTTGCCATGGGGGTGAGGTCTTTGTTTTCCCATTTTGACCCCTGCCAGGGCCTTCCGCCCTGGTGACCATCTGCACCTGGCTGTAAGTTGCTCAGCCATTGTGTTCAGCTGTCTGTCGCATTTTCCCTATTCTGCTTGCCAAGGAATTTCCCTGGCTTCTCACTATTCTCTCACTTGGAGATGTCTAGTAGCACAGCACATGTCCAGTACCTTCCATCACATCCCTATTCCCAGCCTTGTCCCAACCCCTTCTCACTGAACCCCTCCCTCGGGCTCCTGATGGCCAGCAACAGAGGTCTGAGCAGGCCCTGCTCTCCATGGCCCAGAAGAGCATCCAGAACTCCAGGGCTGGGGCTGGCGATGGGGTGGCCGCTGAGGGCTTGCTGCAGGTCTCCCCACCCCACTGGTTGAGGGGAGGAAAGTGCTGAGGCAGGAAGAGGCTGATTAGCAGATGCCCCTGCCCTGGGCTGGGGATACCAACACCCCTCAGCAGGGGCTTCGTGTCCTGTGGCCAGGAGAGGCTGCCCTCTTCCTAAAGGAAGCAGGTTACCACAACACACACAGCCCTGAGCCTGTCCTTTTTTTTGGGGGGGGGGGGGTAGGGGCAGATCTTCCATCAAGTCATGGAGCAGTGAGAGTCTGGGTGAAGCAGCTTTTGCACACAAGGTGGGCATCACGCCTCAAAGCCTGTCTCCTTCCTATGTGGAACCGTGAAGGGTATGAGTGTTCCCTGGCTCAGAGGGAGTGAGATCCAAGCCAGGACCCTACGCTCAGCACCGCTGTCACCATCCCCAGAACACAGCCACTGGCAACATTAAAAAAGACAACTAAGAACAGAGGGGACTTTTTTTTTTTCCTTAAAGATTTTATTTACTTATTTTTAGAGAGAGGGGAAGGGAGGGAGAAAGAGGGAAAGAAACATTGATCAGTTGGCTGCCTCTCCCATGCCCCCAAATGGGGACCTCGCCTGACTGGGAATTGAACTGGTGACCTTTTGGTTTACCAGTAGATGCCCACCCCACTGAGCCCGACCAGTCAGGATGAGGGGACTTTCATTTTGAAGGGACCCTGGTGTGAGACTGCTACAGAACTGCCCAGACCTCCTTCCCCTCTGGTCCTTCACTGAGATAAAGGTGTGGCCTCTCCTGCTCTCACAACAGCACCTTGAATTTCTCACAGAGGTGACACTTGAAACCCAAGTGGGATCTGAGCCCCCAAGAAGGTCAAGGATTGTTGTTAATGGGTGACGGGGGGAAGACTGGGTTTTATTAAATAAAAGGGAGCCTGAAAATTTACAGGTGAAACTCTGATGGCTGGGGTTTTGTTCACAATAATACAGGTCGGGATAGATGGGGAAGGTTGGTGGGGCTAAGCCACAGGCAGGATGGGCATTAGATCAGATGGCTGGGTGGTCAGGTCTGCATTGAGGACAGCGGGGACTCCTGTGCATGCCTGGTAAGATAACACAGAGGACAGCCCGTTCCCACCTGCTTGTACCCATTCACAGCATGCTGATTGCATGCTGACCCCTCATGGACACCCAGAGCCTCCACCCCAATGCACACACATGCACATACACAAGCACACACACGGGTCCTCTGCTGGCCCTCTTCTAGCATCTAAATGACTCTGAGACTCTGACTTCTAGGGTGCATCTGAAGAGCCTGGCCAGTGTTTTCTCTGAAAGTTAGACTTTGTATGAGTGCCTTTTATAGCCAGGGCAGGCACTTTTCACATCGGCTTTAAATTTTTCCAGGCTAAGACTCAAAAGGCTAGATGCTGTATGATGGCTGCCACTTAAGGGACACGCTGGAAAAGAAGGTAGGGAGAGAAACTGACCGGGGCTTCCAGGGGCTGGAGAACAGAGGTGGTGATGGAGCTGTGTTCTGCTGCTTGAATTTGCCAGAACCTGTGGAACTCCATCAAGAAATGGTGACTGTACCTGTTTATACATTAGACCTCAGTTAACAACAAATCAGCAAATAAATGATGGATACATATATAATTTAAAAAGTGGAGGCTATAAAAGGTTTCCAGTGGAAGGGATTAAAATTATAATAACAGAAGCCCTGGCTGCTGTGGCTCAGTGGATTGAGCATCGGCCTGTGAACCAAGTGTCACTGGTTCGATTTCCAGTCAGGGCACCTGACTAGGTTGCACGTCAGGCCCCCAGTTGGGGGTGTGAGTGAGAGGCAACCACACAGTGATGTTTCTCTACTTCTCTTTCTCCTTTCCCCTCTCTCTAAAAATAAAGAAAGAAAGAAAGAAATTATTTTTTAACAATTACAATAATAGGCTATTTGGAAATAATGACATTGAGAGACTACTCAGAAAATCAGCCTGAGAGAGGAGGCCAAAGCTATTGTCAGAGAAAATGGGTAATCTTCAGTGTTTTCCCCTACCGAGACATAATGAAGACTGGCTTTTCAAACTGATTATTCAGATCAAGATAGTAGAAAGAAAGACTGAAAAGGCAGAAACAGTGAAGACAAAAGCAGAATTTAATGAATGGGAGAAAAAGGGAAAGCAGGTCTGCTCACCAATGCATTCCCTACACCCCCCCCAACCCCCCATGACTGTCTCATGTCCCTCTGTGAGCGTTCCTGCCTCCCTGAGATTCTTCCTCTGGGAGAAGGCTGTGTTATTGTTATTTTGTATTCACAGCCCTTCATTCTCTTATCTCCCTTTGGCCCGCACAGTGAGAGCTGACATGGATCAGGCTGCATTTTTCTGGTTTGAACATTTTAAAGAAGTAACTAGACATTTACATCGATCTCAATTGAAGATGGATAGCAATGATCGGAGGCCACTTAGGTTCTCCTGGGTCAGGTCCTGTGTACCCCCACCAGGACAGGCAGAGAGGTCTGAGGCACCCAGGGGCATTCACCAAGGACCTCCCAGGCCAGGTGATGCAACCACAGCCCACCTGCAGCCATACATCCAGGCTGAGATTGAGTGGCCAGGAGTTTCTTTGTGGCTCCAACATCTTTGGATTTCTAGGGCAGCCATGTGCTGAGGGATGGGGTGGGCAGAGCACCTGTCCCATTGAGGGTGTGGCTGGACCAACTAGGTTTGGGCATTTTAAAGGGAAAGCTGGACTCTCAGGGTGTCCTCTGACAGGCCCTAAACAGAGGGAAGAGAAGGCTCAAGAAAGAGAGTGGAGTGTGGGAACTGCCCTCAGCATGTCCATTTCAGGCCTCCCAGGTCAATTCTGTCCACAGCTGCCTCCAGGTCTTAAGAGTGGCTAGCTGATGATGGCACCAGGGCCAGCAAGGGGAGGGCAGTAGTGCAGGAACACCCATCCCAGGCCAGCATGACTCTTCATGAGAAGACACCAGGACTGGTCCCATTCCAGTTCAGACCATACAAGGAGCATGGTATTTCATATTGCCCTGGAATTTCTAGAAAATTCCAAAACAGAAACAAAAAAGGGGGGGGGGAGGTAAAAACAACAAAGAAAGACAAATCTATCATTCTTTATAGGTAAAATGATTCGCTTGCAAAACCTAAGAAATTAAACTTGAAAAGGCCATTAATTGAATAACACAATTTAGAATTCAGTGAGGTAGCAGGTTACAAAGGAAATACACAAAAGCCAGTAATGTTTTATGTTTTTGTTCTTACCTATCAGCATAGTTGCAAGATTCATTACAGTAGTAACAAAAAATGTGAATACATGTGGGTTAACTTAATGAAAAAGACCTGCAGGACCTGGGTGAAAGATCCCACACCATAAAGATGTCAGTTCTCAACAAATTTATTTATACAGATTGGATGCCACTTAAATCAAAACATACATGTATTTGGGGGAAAACTTTTCAGAATGATTCAAATATTTATCTTGGGTGGGGGTGGGGGTGGGGGGAGAATCAGTGCTCAAGAATGGCCTCGGAAATACTGAAGAATGGGTAGCCGAGGGGCAGTGCTGCCATTCCCATTTGTCACACTGTGAAGGGGCAAGAGGAGCTCCTGAGCACCCAGCAGAGTCCAAAAGGTTGTGCAAGAAGGAAATGTGTGTGGCTAAGTGTTCCTGCAGGTGTGAGAACTTGGACCCTGGTCCTCTTCTCTCCCAATGAATGGATATGGGACCACATAATGAGAGGGTGGATGCAAGAACGGAGTCCTCATCCTCCAGAATCCTGGATCTTTTCTCCTGTGTTTCTTGTGCTCTTAATACCTAACTTCTCATTCTTCCTCATTAACAGAGCCCCCAAACATTAGTGGGCACATTTCCCAGCCATTGTGAGAGGCAGGTATGGTCATATGACTAAGTTCTGGCTAATGGTTCAAACGAAGATGTTATGTGTGACTTCTGAGCTGGGCTCTTAGGAAAAGAGCTCATTGCCCTTTCTCTGTTTTCTCTCTCCACTATTGGAATACAAATGTGTTGGCTGGACCAGGAGCAGCCATCGTGGACCAGGAGTTGAGTGAATTGTAGCCGTACACAGTTGACCACTGACCTTCTTTAAGTCATTGCTCAGATGTCATCTTCTCCTGGGTCCCTCTTGGACACCCCATTTACAATTTTACCCTTCCCAGAACCCTTCTTGTTTGCTTCTTAATCAGAGCTCTTAGCTCTGCCTCCACTATAGAATGTATGCTTCAAAGAGGCAGGGTCTTCTGCCTCCTTGTGTCATCCACAGGGCCTGGCATAGCTAGGCACTAATCAATATTTGATGAATGAATGAATGTGCTAGCCACGTTTCAGATTGTAAAGTGCTATGTAGGTAAGTGTAAAGTGGTAACAATTGTATGGTAACCTGGTGCATGTGTTGTAGGAATCCATAAATAGTGACTGATTCTCATCCAGGAAAGGTCTTGTGCATTGGTTTGCATACCTCCTGACACCCAGTCTCAGCTCTCCCCTTCCTGCCCTCCACTCTTCTGGGTATCCATCCCCTAGACTCCAGGGACCGGGTGCCTCCCCACTCTTTCACTCTGGGATCCTTGGTACCTGCCCTCAGTGGGCGCGGTCAGTGATCCCCAGCCAGCCTCCCAGCGCTGGAGGTGAGACGGCCGGGGACCAGAGATCTCCGGGCTCCCATGGCCTGTCCCTCTCCTGGACCAGGCCCTGGCTTGCCTGAGATGGGATGGGGTCTCCACGTTCTTGCAGCGCGACCCCCGAGGTTGTGCTATTCGGAAGGGACAGGACTGGCTCCAAGATCAAGGATTTTGTGTGCAACGATGGGCAACGGACCTTGACGACGGTCGGCGACCAAATCCGCCCTAGCCACCAGACGTCTGCTCCATGGTGCCCACCTCCCGGTGACGCTCCTGGCAACTCCGGGCACCCTGATCCCGCAAAGTCCATGCGACCGCCTGCTCCGGGCAGACCGTGCCCCGCCCCGCCCCCACGTCCTCCCTGCCCCGCCCTGCCCCCACCTCTGCTCCGCCTCCGCCCCGCCCTGCCCCCCAGCCCTCCCGCGTACGAGCTGGGCTCCCTTCCCGAAGCCTTCGCGGCGCCCGGGGACCAGAGGCCACCATGTCCCAGCGTTTCGTGGTGACGCCCTCGGAGAGCGGGGTGGGGAATCCAGACCCTAAGGCTGCCCCAGAGCCGCCCCAGGTGGACGCGCTGCCCATTCTACACTACGGTCGTGAGCCGAGCCGCTACAGTATGTACCACCAGGCGCGGACGTCCCCTCGGGGGTGCGCGGGCGTCCGGAGAGATTCGGGCGACCTGAGCGTCGCAGTGGGTGGCGGGTGGCTGGGGTGGAGGGCTGCCAAAGTGCTGGCCTTGGGGACAACCGCGTACCGCTCAGTGGTCAGTGCTGGGTTGAGCCAGTGCGGCTGCGTCCACAGCGCTCTGCTCGGAGACTTTGACAGCAGCCCGATCGATCCCCGCCGGCGCCGGCGGTGTCTCCTGTCGTGGGGCCTGGAGGGAGATGCTAGGGCATTGTCTTTGGGGATTGGCCGATGACAGCTTCTGGGCCCTCTGACATCCTTGCTCCTGGAATGCAGAGCGTCCATCCAGATCACATTCCGGATACGTATGGGGGTGGGGCCTGCAGACCACCAAGGAATGTTCCGTCCGCTGGGCTCCTTCTGTCTGGGTGACGCGCTCAAGGGTCAGTGAGGCCTCTCCTCGGGGCTGTGCCTTTATAACACGTACAGCCGTCTAATCAGTTGCTTGGTTTGTGTCCTTTTCCCCAGTGACTCCACCCGCCTTTCATCACTTTAATTATCTAACGTCTACCTTCGTGTACTTTCAGTCTTGAGAACTCTGATTTGAAGGCATTGAGAAGTGTTGGCAGCCACAGCGGTGACCCCGTCTTGTCCCTATATGTGGGGGGGGGGGGGAGGTGAGTGTACAGACAGTGTCTCTTCTGGCCATTCACTGCTCACACAGGTGGAAGCCCAAAGCCCTGGGTTGGGAGGGTGGCAACAAGGGAGGACAAGCGAAGCCTGGCTTCCTGCCAGCTGGGAGCAGAAGCAGGGTTTGACTGAACCTCAGAGGCTGCTAGAGCCCTCTCCATTTGTGGGTGTTTAACCCCTGGGAAGGGAGGCCCACTCTGGGTCTTGACCTCACCCTCATCGTCTCCTGTGGCAGACTGCCCTTGGGCTCTCGCTTGCCTACAGGACTTCGGCCACTGCAGGACTGATGTTGGTCTGAGTGACCTGCAGCTTCTGCCATGCCCAGTAGCCCCAGCAGGTCAGCTTCGGGAGGCAGGCCTTCAGGTAGAAACTTAGTGCATGCAGTGTCATGTATGTGCACTCAATGAGGGAGGGCAGCTCTAAGTGTGAGGGCTGAGAAGAGCAGAGGTTTTAGATGCTTTTTCAACAAGACCTTTCATTGAGTTACTGGGAAGTTCTTTAGCATCGTGGTGACATCTTAGTGGTGCCTCCCCATGTGAGTAGTTGGTGTTTCTTGGCACAGGTGTGCATGAAGTATGCATGCCCATATGCATGTGTGTGTATGTGTGCAGACACCCGCTCTCTAGACAGCACTTTTGGCACAGACGCGGGATGTGTGTGTTGATCCAATTCTGCTCTTGAGTTCTAGATCAGGTGTGGATATGTGGACAGAACACTTGTCACCTTGGTAGTAGCTGGTTCTCAGGTCATGCTCCCTCTCTGTCATCCTCTGACCCTTGGGCTTCAGGAGAGGTATGTGTGGCACCTGCTGTGCACCTGTGGTATCAACCCCAGAGCAGGGGAACTCTCTCCACTGCACCCCTCAAACCAGCTGTGGCCCAGGCAGAGGTGCTCTCTAAGTGGGGGCTGAGGTTTCTCCTGCTCCTGCTTACCCAGTGACACGGCCCTTTTGTTTTCCTCTGTGAGCAGGTAATTCTGCGGTCGTTAATTAGAAAAAGTCAGAGAAACTAATGATTTCTTGGGAGTCGTGCAGGCTTCCAGCCTGTCCTGAGGGAAATGGCTGACATGGAAGAAGGGCATTGCACCAGAGTCCTCAATGTGGCACTCAAAAATGAGGCTGTTGGGGCCAGAAGACCCCACTTAACCCTAGAATTCCCCCCTCCACTTTCACTTCTTGTGGGCTGCTGTCCAGGGAGCAGGCCCCTTTCCCCCCTCCCCACCACCACCCTTCAGGACTAAAGAACAGGCTACCCCTGCCACTCTGCCACTTCAGTCCTCAGGTGTGGCAACTGCTCAGCCTGCAGCCACTGCCTGCTCCGCCACTTCGCTCGCCAATGTTTGCCCACAGACCTTGGGCTCCATGGTGTGGGAGTTCTAGCCAGTGGTAAATGAAATGGTTTTGTGTTGTGCCCACTATCTGAGAACAAAAGCTCTATTGTTTGGTGCTCCATTTAAACAGTATAAACTAAGTTTAAAAAAGGAAATAGGCTTTATTGACCCTCCTTGGTCCAAGCAAGTAAGTGGAGCATGGTAGGCACTCATCCAGAATTGTCCTTTCACTTCCAAGTATGTGGGGGGTGATGGAGGGGAGTTTCTAATCCTTGGGGGCACCCAGCCTCACCACTCACAGGCTCCTAATGCCATGCCAGTGTCTCTCTGGTCCCTCCTTCAGCATCCAGCCTGGAGTGGGAATCTCAGGGTCTAATCATTCAGCTTTGCTCTCAGACCAGCTCCTGTTGAGAGCCTGTGTGCAGAGAGAGCATATGGTGGGGTCTCCCTTCTCTGGGACAGGACGTAAGCCCAGCTCTGTGTCCTCACCTCAGTGTCTCTCTGGCTCAGCCAGCATTTCCAAGGGCTCCCCCTTAAGCCCACAGCACACACTGGTCACAACAGTGTGCCACTGAGCCACTTTTAGTTAGCTCATTAAGGGCAGCGTGATCTTGTACTGGGACAGGAGCAGACTGCGCATCTTCACCTGTAGGAAGTGAGAGATGCTGCTCCAGATGTGACTGCCTGCCCCCCCTCCATAGGGCTGCAGAAAGGGAGATGTGACGTGTAAGGGGACCATAGAGCCTTTTCTCACAGGAAAGGTCTGGCTGTGCTGTCATGGGGCAGGCAATGTCACAGGTGGTGTGGAAGGTTCTAGGCAAGTAAGGCTGAACCATCATTCTCCTTTTGTTCTCAGTAAGGGGGTGCTGGTGGGAACCCCCACATGATATGGACATGTTCCCTCCTCAGCCTGAGGGCAGAGGAAAGGGAGAGGATCTATCCTGGAAAGAGAGCATGTGCAGGAGACCACCTTGAGGGCAATGACATTCGGGGAGTGTCAAAGCCAGCCCCAAGCCCTGTGGGAGGAGGCAGTCCAAGGAATACATGCCCACCACCCCCTTTTGTCCCCCGACCTCCACTCCCAGGCCACACATCAGAGGGCAGCTCTGTTCCCCGGAGGCCAGACTCCCCTAGGCCACCTGGGACAGGCTGCACCTGAAGCAGACTGAAGGGTAGTGGAGTGGCCTGTCACTTTTGCATAGGAGCTGTCTGGGAGGGAAACATCCTCCTGAGCTGAGAGAGGTAGCAAGAGGCCATCAGCATTGGAACACAAGAATCGAGGATGGGGCAGCCTGTCCATCTGGGCAGCAGAAGCAGGAGCCAAGGGGCCTGGTCTGGTCAGGCACCACCCTTGGTACCCACAGCTGCTCATGGGAGGAAAGAGGGTGTGGAGCAGACGCACAGATGGGATAGAGAGAGGGGCCAGAGGGCAGGCTGGCTTTCCAGGTCTCCCTGTGTGACAGGCCCTCCCAACAGCCTACCCCCCACCCCTACCCAGACAGTGCATCTGTGCTTTTTACACAGTTTTGTGCATCCATAATTCATGGTGTTGGTCATAGGTTTCTGCATGAAGAAAGTTTCAGAGATCCCTGGCCAGGTAGCTCAGTTGGTTAGAGTGTCGTCCCAATACGCCAAGGTTGCAGGTTCAAACCTCCATCAGGGCAAATACAAGAATCAACCAATGAATACATGCATAAGTGGTACAACAAATTGATCTCTCTCTCTCTCTCTCTCTCTCTCTCTCTCTCTCTCTCAAATCAATAAGTAAAGATTAAAAAATAATTTTAGGGAAAAGCCCCATTTCCCTGGCTGAATGTGGTACTTTTTGTCAGGACCCAGGCTGCTGCCCTTTTTCACTTGGCTGACTGACATCCAGTGTGGAGGAAGCCAATGGCTGTGGTGTTGACCCCCCACCTCCAGCATGCTGGGCAGACTCTGTTTCCTTTCCCCTAAATATTTTATGGAGCATGGTGCATGTTAATCTGTAAGCCACCTCTGGGTCTCGGGGAGCAGTGCTTCTGTCCAGAACGCGCAAGGGTCTGGTCACTCTAACCCTGAAGAATTCTTGCCTTGGTGATTTCTAACTTGACTTAAAAAGAAAACACTCAAAGGCACAGCCATTGTTTCTCTTCTTTGCTTCTTAATGTTCAGTTTGGCTTCCTTTTCCATGAGAGGTGTCATAGGTTTTGAGGCATGAACTTCCTTTATACCAAGATTTCCTTTGAATAAAGGCTTTACCATCCAAAGAGAGAATCACTGCTTGGTCTCAAAGAGTGTGAGTCAAGGTCCACACAGTGAGGCTGGCCTCTCTGACCTCAGTGCAGAGCCCCGCCCCTGCCCCCCACACACAGGGGCTCCTGGGGTCTCTGGTCCTTGCTGCTCATCCCTGCAGTAGTCAGTTCACACAGGTAACAAATATGAGAATGTCTGGTTCAGGCAGCCACACAAACATCCTTAACCCACTGGGAGGCTGCGATGGCAGGCCCAGGACCCCAGGGGAGACGCCTGGAACAGCCCTCCTGCTGCCCTGTGGGTGGCACCTGCCTGGGACCCTGGCTGTCCCACCCTCACAACCTCCATCTGTGCCTCTGTCCCCATGGGCTTAGGCTGGGGTTCTGGATCTGTGTCCATGGATGTTGGCCACTACACGAATGTGTGGGGTCAGAGGCAGTAAAAGGGTAACTACAAGCACAAGGTTTAAAAAATGCAAACATGCACCAATGGAGGCTATGAAAAAACAACTCACGGAATGGGAGAAAATACTTGCAAATCATACCTGATAAGAGATTAATATCCAGAATATATAACAGCTCCTATAACAATTCAACAACAACAAATCAACAACAAATCAAACCAATTATCAATGGACAAAGGACTTCGATAGACATTTTTAAAAATTAAATTTTTAAATGAGGTGACTGTAGTTAACAAGACTACATAAGTTTCAGGTGTACAAATCTATGCTACATCATCATATATTCCATTGCCTGTTCAGCACACAAAGTATAGTCTCTTTCGTCACCATATATTTGACCCTCTTTACCTTCTTCATCCTTCCCCCACCCCATTCCCCTCTGGTAACTTTCACACTGTTGTCTGTGTCTGAGTCTGTTTGTTTGTTCATTTGTTGCTTTCTGTTTTATATCCTACATATGAGTGAAATCATTTGGTTCTTGTCCTTTTCCATCTGACTTATTTCACATAGAATGATACTCTTAAGATCCATCCATGTTGATGCAGATGGCAGTATTTCATCTTTTCTTAGGACTGAGTAGTATTCCATTGTATATATGGACCACATTTTCTTTATCCAGTTGTCAGTCAAAGGACACTTTGGTTGTTTCCATGCCTTGGCTACCCTGAACAATGCTGTAATGAACATAGGGGTACATATATCTTTACAAATAAATGTTTTCAAGTTTTGGGGGTAGATAACCAGAAGGGGGATTACTAGGTCATAGGGTTGCTCTCAAATAGACATTTTCCCAAAGAAGACATACAGATAGACAATAAGCATGTGGAAAGATGCGCAGCATCACTGAGTTAGTGCTTTATCCCCATATGAATGACTATCATAAAAAAAATAGAAGATAACAAATGTTGGCAAGGATATGGAAAAATTAGAACCCTTGTACACTGCTGGTAGAAATTTAAAATGGTCTAGCTGCTATGGAAATCAGTCAGGAGGTTCCTAAAGATTTAAACATAGATTTGCCATATGGCTCAGCAATTCCATTCCTAGGTGCTTTTTGTTTGTTTGTTTGTTTGTTTTTTGTTTTTCTGGTTTTATTTTTCTTTACCATGAGTTCTTTTATTTTTTTAAGTATATTTTATTGATTATGTTGTTATAGTGGTCCCAATTTCTTTTCCCTTTGCTCCCCTCTTTCCAGTACCCGTTTCCCTCCAGCAATCCCACTCCCCCCTTAGTTCATGTCCATGAGTCGTGCATATAAGTTCTTTGGATTCATCCTCTCCTATACTATTCTTAACTTCCCCTTGACTATTTAGTACGAACCAATTATGCTTCTTAGTCCCTGAATCATTCCCCCATTTCTCCCTCTTCCTGCTCCCAGCTGATAACCCTCCAAATGACCCCCATACCTATTATTCTGTTCCTGTTCTGGTTGTTTGCTTAGTTTGTTTTTGTTTCTACTTTTTAGATTCAGTTGTTGATAGTTATGAGTTTGTTGTCATTTTAATGTTTATAGTATTGCTCTTCTTTTTCTTAAATAAGTCTCTTTAACATTTCATATAATAAAGGCTTGATGATGACAAACTCCTTTAGCTTTACCTTGTCTGGGAAGCACGTCATCTGCCCTTCCATTCTAAATGATAGCTTTGCTGGGTAGAGTAGTCTTGGTTGCAGGTCCTTGCTTTTCATCACATTGAATATTTCTTGCCAGTCCCTTCTTGCCTGCAAAGTTTCTTTTGAGAAATCAGCTGATAGTCTTATAGGCAACCTTTTGTAGGTAACTCTCTGCTTTTCTCTTGCCGCTTTTAATATTCTCTATCTTGAACCTTTTGCATTTTAATTATGATATGTCTGGGTGTGGTCCTCTTTGAGTCTAGCTTCTTTGGGACTCTTTGTTTCCTGAACTTGTATGTATGTTTCCTTCACCAAATTTGGGAAGTTTTCCTTCATTATTTTTTCACATAAGCTTTCTATTTCTTGCTCTTCCTCTTCTTCCGGCACACCTATGATTCAGATGTTGGCATGTTTAAAGTTGTCCCAGAGGTTCCTCACTTTTTAAAACTCTTGTTTCTTCATTCTGTAGTGATTGACTGTTTTTTTCTTCTTTATGTTCCAAATCATTGATTTGAACCCCAGTTTCCTTCCCTTCACCATTGGTTTTGTGTGGATTTTCCTTTGTTTCATTTAGCATAGACTTCACTTCTTCCCTTATGCATTTTCCATACTTAAGCATATCTGCAAGTCTGTGAGCATCTTTATCACCAGTGTTTTGAACTCTGTGTCTGTTAGGTTTGCTATCTCCTCGTTTTTTAGGTTGACTATCTCCTTGTCACTTAGTCCTCATGCTGGAACCTTGATTCATTCCCTCTTTTGCGTAATACATCTGTGTCTCCTCATCTTGATAGGCTCCTGTGTTTGTTTGCCTCTGTGTCTTAGGTAGAGCTGTCACAGCTGCTACATTGTAAGGGGTGGAGCCTTAGGTATTCTCAGTATGGGAAACCTGTTTCCCCTCGTTGTGGCTCTGTGGGGAGGGGCGGGGTCTGAGAGGGAACAATTCCACTTGCTCAGCACTCGCCCTTTTTCCAGGCACTTCTCCCACTTCTGTGTGGGACTGGTGCCTCTCTAGCTGTTGCTCTGGCTGTCATTTCTAGAGTGGGTGGTTTTGTAGCCATTCTAGGACTGTGGGGGCCCTTTAAACAAATGGACTTTACCGAGAGACTGGCAGTTTGTTCCTCCACCCCAACCCCCACTGGTTTTCACAGTCAGAAGCAATGGGGCTTTATTTTCTCCGGTGCTGGAACCATGAGCTGTGCAGTCTGGTCTGCTGCTGGGAGCACTCTCCAGGTGTCCTTCTTGACTTTTTAAAATGTTTGTGCTTTCCAGTGGCCTGCTGCTGCTGCCACACTGCATCCTCTCCACCCCAGCTCTGCCCCTCTTACCTGTCTGGATGAGTATTTCTTCTTTATATCTTTGTTGGATTTCCATGCAGCTGTATTTTCTGACACTTCTGGTTGTCCCTAGTTTTAAGGTAGTTGTATTCCTTGTTAGTTGTGGAGTAAGTGCAGCATGCCTTTCTAGGCCTCTGTCTTGACTGGAAGTTCCATTCCTGGGTATTTACCCAAAGAAATTGAAATCAGGGTTATGAGGAGATTATTTGTGCACACATTGTTTACAATAGCCAAAAAAGTGGAAACAACCCAAAGGTATATCAACAGAAGAATGGATAAAGAAGATGTGGTCCAGGACTTCTGGTCAAGATAGAAGTGTAGGTAAATGTGCTTTGCCTCCTTGTGCAACCACAGAGAGAATTACAACTAGACCTCAAAACAAATAACACTCAGAACCATGAGAAAATCAAGCTGTATGAAAGTTTGACAACCAAGGATTTAAAGAAGCCACATTCATCCAGACAGGTAGGAGGGGTGGAGACACGGAGATGGGTGGAGAGGCGAGGAGACGCAGTGTGGCTCAGAGAGGTTGTGAGGGCAGAATGGGCAATCCCACATTTACATGTGGTGGATAATGATCAGGAGGGATACCTTGGGTGCAAGTGATCTCAGACCCAGGCCAGACCACAGAGCCCAGGGTTTCAGCACCAGGAAGATAAATCCCCGTAACTTCTGGCTGTAAAAACCAGTGGGGGTTGGGGTGGTAGAAGAAACTGCCAGATTTTCAGGAGACTCTGTTTGAAGGAACTGTTGGGACTTAAAATGTATGCAGACCCACCCACTCTGGGATTCAGCACCAGGATGACAGCTGGAAGGGTGCCAGTCACACAGGGCAAGTGCCAGGCAATCCTCCAGAAGCCAGGCAGCATCATTGTCCCCTCTCCAAACCCTCCACCGACACAGACTCACAAAGTGGTGAAGCAGGTTGCCCCACCCTGGCAATTACCTAAGGCTCTGCCCCAAACAATTTATAATGCCTTTTCTACAATAGGCCACACTACTAAGATAGGGAGTCAAAGCAGCTCTACCTAATAAATACAAAACAAACACAGAGAGGCTGCTGAATTGAGACAAAAAAAAAAATGTGGCCCAAATGAAAGAACAGAATAAAACCCCAGAAAAAGAACAAAACGAAAGGGAGATAGCCAACCTTTCAGATGCAGAGTTCAAAACACTGCTGATAAGGATGCTCAGAGAACTCATTGAGTATGGCAAAAGCATAAGTGAAGAAATGAAGTTTACACCAAGTGAAATAAAGGAAAATCCACAGGGAACCAACAGTGAAGGAAAGGAAGCTGAGGTTCAAATCAATGATTTGGAATATAAGGAAGAAATAAACTGTCAACCAGAACAGAATGAAGAAACAAGAATTCAAAAAAATGAGGATAGAATAAGGAGCCTCTAGGACATCTCCAAAAGTGCCAACATCTGAAACATAAGGATGTCAGAAAGAGAAGAGAAAGAGCAAGAAATTGAAAACTTACTTGAAAAAATAGTGAAAGAAAATTTCCCTAATTTGGTGAAGGAAACAGATATTCAAGTCCAGGAAGCAGAGAGTCCAAAGAGGACCACACCAAGACATCATAATTAAAATGCCAAAGGTGAAGATAAAGAGAGAATCTTAAAAGCAGCAAGAGAAAAGCAGAGAGTTACCTACAAAGTAGTGCCATTAAGACTATCAGCTGATTTCTCAAAAGAAACTTTGCAGGCAAGAAGGGACTGGTGAGGAGTATTCAATTTGATGAAAAGCAAGGACCTGCAACCAAGACTACTTTATCCAGCAAAGCTATCACTTAGAATGAAAGGGCAGATGAAGTGCTTCCCAGACAAGGTAAAGCTAAAAGAGTTCATCATCACCAAGCCATTATTATATGCAATATCAAAGGGACTTACCTAAGAAAAAGAAGATCAAAACTATGAACACTAAAATGACAACAAACTCACAACTATCAACAACTTAATCAAAAAAAAAAAAAAAAAAACTAAGCAAATCACCAGAACAGGAACAGAATCATAGATAAGGGGATCATTTGGAAAGTTATCAGCTGGGAGAGGGAAGGGGGGAGAATGGGGAAAGGTGCAGGGATTAAGAAGCATAATTGGTTGGTACAAAATAGACAAGGGGGATGTTAAGAATAATATAGGAAATGGAGAAGCCGAAGAACTTATACGCACAACCCTTAGACGGGATTACTAGAGGGAGTGGAGTGCCAGACAGAGGGGGCGAAAGGGGAAGAATTGGGACAACTGTAATAGCATAGTCAATAAAATATATTTGGAAAAGAGAAGATATGATCCATCCATACGATGGAATATTATTCAGACTTAAAAAGGAAGGACATTCTAACATAAACTGCGGGGTAAAGGATCCTTGATGATATTATGCTGAGTGAAATAAGCCTGTCATGAAAAGGTAAATACTGAAGGATTCCACTCATATAAGATCTCTAGAGAAGTCAGGTTCATAGTGACAAAAAGTAGAAGGGTGGGTGCCAAGGGTTGGGGGGGTGGGGCGGCGAGGAGTTAGTGCTTAATGGGGCGGAGGTTCAGTAAGTGAAGTTGAACAAATTCTGGAGATGGTGGAGGTGATGGTTGCACAATAGTGTGAATGCTCTTAATGCCACCTAACTATACACTTAAAATGGTTTAAATACTGATTTTTAGGTTATATATATTTTATCACAATACAAAAAATACACACAAAGAAAAAGAGAAGGAGAGAGAAGAAAAGAAAAAGAAGCAAACTACAGAGAAGGTCCAAGAAGGAACTAAATCCCTCCCCTCCTGCCTGTTTCTGCCAGAGAACCCCTGGCCTCTGGTTTTCCGGGAAGAGGCCAATTTGATTAAATCAATTCTCGCCACGCGGGGCTCTCCCAGGAGTAGGTCCTTTTAAATCTAAATTGCTCTCTGTAAGGTGCATGTTCAGGCCTCTTACAGGAGTTATTTTTGTCCAGGGACCTTCTGTTTCAAATAACACCCTGAGTGACCCATTCCGGGCTGGTCCTGGAGGGGAAGGGGGGCTCTGGCTGGCTTCCTGCGTGCAGATTCTGGGAAGGGGGCTGCAGGTCTGGCACAGCTTCTCCTCACACTGCTTCCCTCAAGGAACTGCTCCTCCCTGGACAAAGATGGAGTGGCAGCCTCAACCACTCAGCCAGGCTTGGGGGGTGAGGTGGCCCTCAGTCCTCCTACCCATTCAGTCCCTCTCCTCCCTGGACATGCACTAACTGTCTTAGTGCCCAGAGCCAGCCTCAGCAGAATGCACAGGCCGAACATTCTGGCTGCTGGGCCTGCAGCCCCTGCCTCACCTTAGCCGCTACTGTCCTTTCTTGGACACCCCGGAGTGGGGACAAGCTCTCCTGTCTGAAGGAGTAGCTGGGCTGGGCACTCTTGGGAGGCCTCATCAGCCTCACCAGCCTCACCAGCCTTCCGGGTCTTTCCTTGTTCTGTCTGCTGGTGTTAGCTCTTTTCTTAGCACCAGTGGCCTGTCCCCAGAAATGGGAAGGTAGCTGCTACCTATACTTCCTCCCTCAGGAGGCAGCACATGTTGGCTTTTTGCCTGGGACTGCTCAGAGTTGTCCTTGGAGGGTCTGAGATCCCAGCTTTGTGCCCCAGGAGGGGCCTGTGCACTGCATTAAGGCAAGAGTAGTCATGATGGTCCCCTTGGTGGACATGTTGTGTCCTGGTTGCAGGAAAGGGAGTATGCATGTGTGTACACACATGCATGTGATGTTTCCTCCACCTTAGTAGAGCTGCCATCACCTCATCCTCACTTTGGGCAGTTTGCAAAGCAATGCCACATCATTACCTTTTTAGTGTCTGTGACTGCCCAGTAAGCAAGGGACAAGGTGTGCAGCCCATCAAGAGCTGGGCAGACCCAGCCCCCAGCTCTCACTGGGTGTGAGAGCCCCTCTGGTAGCAGCCTTGGTCATGAAGTCACCCCCATGGAGGGCCTGGGTGGACTGGTCACCTTCCAGCACTCTGTAAAGTTCCCTCAAAGCCATGTCAGAGTGGTGATGCTCACTGCAGACACTTGAGAAAATGTGGGAAGTACAATTGTTGGGGCCCCAGAGAAGCAGACCTAATAGGATGTGTGTGTACACACGGAGATTAATTGACTCACGAGACTATGGCTTGTTGAGTCCAAATCTATAGGGCAGCTAGAGGGCCGGAGACCTGGGGAAGAGTGGCAGTTTAGACCACAGCTGTCTGCTGGCAGGATTCCTTCTGCTTCATGAGGTCAGCTTTCAACTGATTGCATGAAACGCACCTGTGTTAGGGAAGGCACTTCTGCTTTCTTTCTTTATTTTTTTTTTAATGTATTTTATTGATTATGTTGTTACAGTAGTCCCAATTTTTTCCCCTTTGCTCCCCTCTGCCCAGTATCCCCCTTCCCCCAGCAATCCCACCCCCCCCTTAGTTCATGTCCATGAGTCGGATTCTCCCTCTCCTATACTATTCTTAACTTCCCCCTGTTTATTTGTACCAACCAGTTATGCTTCATAATCCCTGCACCATTTCCCCATTTCTCTCCCTTCCCCCTCCCAGCTGCTAATGCTCCAAATGATTCCTATACCTATGCTTCTGTTCCTACTCTGGTTTGCTTAGTTGGATTTTGTTTTTATATTTAGATTCTGTTGTTGATAGTTGTGAGTTTGTTGTCATTTTAGTGTTCATAGTTTTGATCTTCTTTTTCTTAAATAAGTCCTTTTAACATCTCATATAATATATGGCTTAGTGATGATAAACTCCTTTAGCTTTACCTTGTCTGGGAAGCACTTTATCTGCCCTTACATACTAAATGATAGCTTTGTTGAGTAGAGTAGTCTTGGCTGTAAGTCCTTGCTTTTCATCAAATTGAATACTCTTTGCCAGTCCCCTCTTGCCTGCAAAGTTTCTTTTGAGAAATCAGCTGACAGTGTCACAGGCACCCATTTGTAGGTAACTCTCTGCTTTTCTCTTGCTGCTTTTAATATTCTCTCTTTATCTTCACCTTTGGCATTTAATTATGATGTGTCTTGGTATGGTCCTCCTTGGTTCTTGCTTGTTTGGGACTCTCTTTGCTTCCTGGACTTGTATGTCTATTTCCTTCACCAAATTTGGGAAGTTTTCCTTCATTATTTTTCCACATAAGCTTTCAATTTCTTGCTCTTCATCTTCTTCTGGCACCCCTATGATTCGGATGTTGGCACGTTTAAAGTTGTCCCAGAGGTTCCAAAGCCTTTCCTCATTTTTAAAAATTCTTGTTTCCTCATTCTGTACTGGTTGACTGTATTTTTCTTCCTTATATTTCAAATCATTAATTTGAACCTTGGTTTCCTTCCCTTCACCATTGGTTTTGTGTGGCTTTTCCTTTGTTTCACTTAGCATAGCCTTCACTTCTTCTCTTATGTGTTTGGCATACTCAAGCATATCTGTCAAGCCTGTGAACATTTTTATCACCAGTGTTTTGAATTCTGCATCTGTTAGGTTGGCTATCTCCTCGTCACTTAGTTCTCGAACTGAAACCTTGATCTGTTCCATCTTTTGGGCCATACTTCTCTGTCTTCTCATCTTGACAGGCTCCTGTGTTTGTTTGCTTCTGTGTCTTAGGTAGAGCTGTCGCTCCTGTTATATTTAAGGGGCAGAGCCTTAGGTATTCGTCAGTACAGAGTGACTCGTTTCACCATGTTGTGGTGCTGTGGTGGGGGAGAGGTCAGAGAGGGAACAATGCTGCCTATTCAGCACTCGCCCCTTTTCCAGGTACTTCTCCCACTTCTGTATGGGACTGGTGCCCCTCTAGCTGTTGCCCTGACCATCGTTCCCAGAATGGGTGGGTCTACGGACATTCTAGGACTATGGGGACCCTTTAAAGAAGCGGACTCTGCCAAGAGACTGGCAGTTTCTTCCTCTGCCCTAACCCTCAGTGGTTTGCACAGTCAGAAGCCATGAGGCTTGATTTTCCCTGGTCCTGGGACCATGAGCTGCGTGGTCTGGTCAGAAGCTGGGAATGCTCCCCAGGTGTCCCCCGCTACTTTTTAAAACATGTGATTGCGCTTTCCACTGGCCTGCCACTGCCACCGCTGCTACCACACCACATCTTCTCCCCTTGGGCTCTGCCTCTCCTACCTGTCTGGGTGAGTATTTCTTCTTTATATCTTTGTTTGCTGGACTTCCATGCATCTTGATTTTCTGGAACTTCTGGTTGTCTCTAATTTTGAGGTAGTTGTATTCCTTCTTAATTGTGGAGGGAGACCCAGTGTGTCTGTCTAGGCCTCCATCTTGGCCAGAAGTCTCTGCTTTCTTTAAAGTTCACCAATTTAAATGTTTATGTCATCCAAAAACATCTGTACAGAAGCACCAGAAAAATGTTTAACCCAAAATTTGGGCAGACTTCCAACCTCCAGGACTGAGGCCATAAATATCTGTTGTTTAAGCCTCCCCGTCTGTGGTGTCTGTTCTGCGAGAGCTGACTGAGATAAACTGTTCAACCTTCACAGCCCGTAGGCACCCCTGCTGCCCTCAGCTGGGTCTATCTCAGCTCAGCTTCCTTGGTGTCCTGCACCATGGTTCTGCTCTGTCCTGAGCCCCCAGTTGACTCCCTATGAGCAGCCTCTCCCATGTGGTCCTCCATGAGGTCATTCTGAGCTGTCACAGCAGAGCCCAGTGCCTTCTCCAGCCAGAGGCTTGTGGACTGCCTTATCTAGACCGAGGATCTCTCCCTGGCAGCCACTCCATCGGGATCCATGCCCTCCCTCTCCCTGGCCACCCGAGTTCTCCCTCAAGGCCTGGGCTCCTTGTTGCATCTCGTTGCCAGGAAACCCCAGCACTCCTGTCCCCCTGGACTATATGGCATATAGAGTAGGAGGCCCTGAGATCCTGAGCAAAGGGAAGGTGAACCACTCTGGTGCTGTCACTGAGCCTCCACCCCATTTACAGAAGGACACCTCCCTGGGGGGCTTTGGGGAGTGGGGAGTGAAGGCAGAAGGTAAGACCTGGATCTCCCCCAGTCATTGCACAAAGTGAGAGACCCTCTCTTTCATGAACCAGGCTCCTTGTGTTGGCGCACAGGAAGGGAGCATCTGGGCCCCCACCCACAGGACTCTCTGCAGGGTTTCTATCTTCCTGGGAGTCCAGCCTGGACTGTGTAACCACAAAGAAATACCTAGATACAGACACAGGACCAAGGCCCTCGTGGCAGCCTGAGATTGCAAGCGTCTTCCCAAGGGTCCTTCAAGGGAGGTTCATCCAGGAGTGCTGATCATTGAAGAGATGTAGTGAGCCCCACAGCCAACTCACCCTAGAGCATTCTGGCCTAAAACAGTTCAGCTGGCTCATCCTTAGCTGTGCCATAGCGGCACTGAGAGGGCTTGTGGCCGCGTCATTCCAGGAGGCGGAGGTGCAGGCAGGCACATTCCAGCACCCGTGAGGTCTTCTTAGCTGAGTATTCCCTGGGACTGGTGGCCTGAAGCACATGCATCTAAAACAGATGGGGCAAAATGCTCTGGACACTTCACAGTCTGCCCGGTTTCCAGAGCACTGGGGTGTGACGCACTCCATGATGACGGGGAGGGGAGCTGATGTTAAAACAACTTTTGTCCCCAAGAGAACCAGCCCTGCTAATGAAAGGGGATGGGATCATAGAAGTGGGATGTGGTTGCTCAAGGGAAAAAAACAGGCCACTCTGGGTGTTGTGGGATGGAAAGTTGAGTGGACACATGCTGAGAGGTATTGGGGTTCCCCAAGTTCCATTTCTCCAGCATCACCCCCTCTCCCGCAGGGACTCTCTCTCTCTCAGAGCAAGCCAATGACTGATGACCCCCTGCCCTGCCACTGACCAGTCAGTGGAGACTATGACCCTAAAAGGGCACACCTGGAGAACTGATGGATGTACTATTGAAACTCTCCCCTGAGACTCCCCTAAGATTCCCACCTGCAAGAAAGGGATAAAAGCCTCAAGACAAAGGACCCAGCCAGTGCTCTCCCTCTGGGGAGCTGCTCACCATTTCCTTTCCCTTCTTCTCCCCACACTTCTTTCCCCACAGGCACGTGTCTCCTAAACTCTAAGGCAGTGGGCAACTGGTAGCTCGTTGCAGGCTTATCCCCTGAACCCATCTCCAAAGCCGCCTTTTCTCTGACTTCCCAGTGAGCTAAGGTAGCCCAGCCTAGGTGCTCCTGTAGCTTTTTCTGTCTGTCCTAAGCCCTTCCTTGTTTCATTGTCCCCAGCTTTAATAAATGTATCCTCATAGTCACTTGGACTCATGTTGTGAAATCTTGCCTACAGGAAGTCAAGAACCCGCACACTATATAGCTGGTCCCAGGCAGACTCACTCAGGGCCGGTCCCCTGTTTGGTAACAGTGGGAGTGACTCCTTGGCACTCCTTCCTGGGGCCCACATTCTTCCAAGTTTGGCCCTGAATTCTGTTTTAGTTTTGAGATTTGTCTTTATGCCCACACCTTAACCCCTAATTCCTGTGAATGGGACCTTGTTTGGGAAAAAGCCTCTTTGCAAATGTGATAAAGTTAGGGATCCGAGCATGAAGAGATCATAATGGATTATCTGGGTGGCCCAGTGACAAATGGCCTTGTAAGAGAAAAGGAGGGGAACAGACACACAGGGCAAGGCCATCTGAAGACAGAGGCAGAGACTGGAGTGATGCACACAAGCCCAGGGATGCCTGGAGCCCCAGGAGCTGGAAGATGTGGGCAGGACCCTCCCCTGGAGCCTCCAAAGGGAACATGGCCCTGGGCCACGTAGCCCCAGAGCTGTGAGAGCACATGTTTCTGTCTTAAGCTCCATATGTGGCTCTGGGTGCAGCAGCTCTCTGAGTGGTGCCTGCAGAGGCTGGGTGGGCTTGCCTGAGAGGTCTTGCTGGAATGCTGGGAGCCCTGGGGGCGGGTTTGGGGGTGGCAGGAGAATGGACACACCTCCTGCTCCAGCCTCAGCCGTCAGCCTCCCCATCACATGGCATCATGACTGCCATGAGGTACTCTAGCATGTGCTGCTGCTCTGGGCACCTGGGTTGACCCCATAGGGCAGCATCACCACTGTCTGTGTCTACAGAGACAAAGGGGGAGCCTGAGGGAACCTAGACCCCAGCCCATTGTGAGGCACACACCCTACAGCCAGGAGCCCAGGGCCTCCTGGGGCAGTCCCAGGAGGAGACTGGACCCCAGCAGGGAGCTGACCACTGTGCCTGTGGATGGTGGACAGAGTGGGACCGAGGGGTGATTGAAGGAGCCAAGGAGGCTGGGACCCGAGCCAAAAGCAGTGCTCAGAGCAGACATGGCTCCAAAGTGCAGCTCTGGCAGCAGCTGAGTCACCTGAATGCTGCTCTCCCAGGAAGAAAGGTGCGGGGCAGTGCCATTCTCCACCCTCCAGGGCCTAAGAAGCAGCCCCAAAGGAGAGACCCCACCTGCTCAGACTACTTCTGGGTTTTCTGCCCAGAGCCAAGGCCAGGGTCCACACAAAGTGCCAGAGCACAGGGCCAGGAGTGCAGCGCATGCACGCGGGGAGGTGTGTGTGTGTGTCAGTGACTCACAAAAGCCAAGGCATCCCCTGGAGTCCAGAACGGGAAGCCTCGCAGGGCCCTGGCCCCACCTGCACTTTGTCCCCTGAGCCCTTTGTACTTTGCTCACATTTGGTAACAGGCTTTACTTGGAAGCCAGGTTGTGAGTTTAAAACCCAGCAGAGGGTTGATGTTGACGGTGCTGTTGGTGAGGCCAGGGCATGGAGTCACCGTGTGGGAATGGAGGATGTAAACATGTGCATGCAGAGTAGGGGCAAGTGGGCCTGTGGGCCAGTGGCTGATCAGTGGAACTGGTTTACAAGCAGCTGTGGCCATTTTCCTGGAGGGCAGAGTGTTTGTTCTCCTGCACTTGTATTTGAAGACAAAGAACCCTGTTTGTTTTATTCCAAGGCATTATTTTCTGAGCTGAGCGTTGGTGCTCCTGGTGGCTGGGCACTTTTACCTTCCTGTTGGGCCTGTGGGGCTGGCTGTGGACGAACTCTCACCCTAGGTAACGCCCCGAGCACAAACCTCTTGAACTAATGACAATGGGAATGAGAAAATGTCCTGGCAGAGCCCACGTCATCATCTCAGAAACGTGTAGGCCGCCTACGTGTGCCAGCACAGCTCAGCTCTCAGTGTGGTACTGCTCCCCGTCAGTCCTGACTGTGGGTGGTGATGCTCTGCTGGGGTGAGCAGGAAGGGCCTCGATGCTCAAGGCCACTCCCAGAAAGACATGCCCTCAGCTGCCCGCATGTCCAGCCCAAGGACAGCCATGCAAAGCCCTCAGGAAGTGCTGATGTCCGGACAGGGCTGTGAACAAGGACCTCCCAGTGTGAACGGGCAGAGCTGGCTATGGCAGGGTCAGCCCATCACTATGTTTGCCAGAGACTGCTGGGCAGGCAGACAAGTGTGAGAGTGTCACGGTGGAGAAAAGGGGGCCGTGAACCTAGGGAGGTGGGAGGTGGGAACTAGAAGGGGGCACCCTGTGTGGGTGGTTGGGGAGCATATGTTTGCTGTGGCTGGTCCTGAGTGGAAGTGGGGCGGTCACTCACCAAGTCCTGACCATCTGGACTTATTGCTGCTAAGGCTGTGGTCGGGCTATTGGGCTGCTGGTGGCAGAGGTCGTGGGGCAGGGTTCTGTGTCATCTGTGGTCTGGCCGCTAGCCGCTGTTTACGTGGTGTCTCAGGGCACCAATGATGGGGCTACCTGGGGAGCGGATCCAGGTTGTTCAGTTTTGTTTGCTTTCAGGTTTGAGGAGTGAAGCTATGTGGCTCCACACGTGAAGGAGGTGGACCACTCTTGCAGTGCAGACACCGTGAGCTGGGGTGGGAGGAGGGAGATAGTGGCCTCCAAGTGAGGAGTGAGAAGCTGTAGGCCATGCTCTGTGGGGGGCATGGTGTGACACTGGAGGGCACTGTGGAGCACGGTGGGGAGCATGGTGTGATAAGGTTGGGTTCTATGGAGCTCTGTGGTGGGCACTGTGGGGGACTGTTTGGGGAACTGTGGAGACACTGTGAGGCACTGCAGGGAAAGCATAAGGGTTGTGGCGTTCTACCCAACTCCCGCTGGCAGCTTCCGGTCTCCAGCTGGCCTTTGGGTGAGTAACAGGATGACCAGTAGGGGGCAGGGGAGGACTGTGACACAAATGTACAATGGAGCCTCCTGCCGGCTTGAAAAGTCAAACCTGTGTCTGGTGCCCAAGCTCTGCTGCCAGCCTGCTCTGTGAGGGCACCTGGTCCTTTGGCCAACTCCAGGGCCTCGTCTACCAATCTAGACCCTGCCAGGAGGCCACGGCCCGGGGAGGGGTTCCAGAAAGCTTCCACCCAACCTCACAGCCCTTGCTCAGAGACCCTCAGACCCTCTCCCCATGCTGCCGCTACTCCCCTCCCAACAGCAGCTTGCTTGGCTCTGGGGTATCTTTCCCCTACCCCAGGACCCTAGGCCTGCACAGGCCCCCAAACCACCCTTCCCGTCAGATTTCTGCCTGGGGCCTCGGCTGTTCCCCATTGCTCCTCAGTACCCCAGCTCCTACCACCTAGCTCCCTGGGCTGCCCACCTCTGACTGGACTGGCTGCTGCTTTAAACCCAAGGAGACAGCGTGGGTCCTTCTGAGCTCTGCCTCTCCTTCTGCCCTCTGGGCCTTGTTCCCCCTTTTCCCACCTCCTATCTCTGGACGGTGTTCCTCCTCTACTTCCTTCCTGATTTCCCTGAAAGGCCTGGCAGTTGTCTGTCCTTGCATCCATCTAGTGTGTCAGAAGGAAAGATGGAAGCTTCTCCTTGCACCGCCCCCCCCCCCCACCAGCCCAACTAAGGGGGGAAATGAAGCAGGAGGTTGGGGCAGCTTTGCCCTCCTGCCCCCACCACTCTGTGTCTGATCCTGGCAAGTGAGAGGGTGGGGGGTGGAAACTTTCTCTCCCTCACTTTAGGCCCAAGAGGGCCAAAGACTGCCCTTCTACTCCCCTGCCCACATGTCAAAAGCCCTCTGCCACATGTTGGGGCCCAGGCTTACCCCCATGGGGTTCTCTCTAATGTCTCAAAGGCTGCTCAGATGAGGTAGGTGCGCCCTGCCCAGGACACTGGGCATGAGGACACCTCCTTGCAGCCATCCTCACTTGGGGAGCCGCCTGATACACAGCCAAAGCAAGTGCTGGGGCTTCTGGAAGTTTCTGGATGGTTCTGGAGCTGCCAAACTTGGCTACCTTGATGGGAGAGTGGGGCGGCAGAGCTGTCACCACCGCAGCTAAGCTCCCTGTCACCAAACAAGAGTAATTTTAGGTAATTTTCAGCATTTTTTCTGAACCACACCCAGAAATACAATCATGGAGGTAATATCAGAAGTTTCTTTAGTTTTTTAACTTTCTTTTTCAGGGGAAAATGAAGACATGCGCCCTGGGCTGCCCTGGCAGGGACGTCCCTCCCTTGCTGTCTGACCCCAGGCCCTCAGCCTCCAGGCCCGGGATCAGGTTTTCACCCTCTGACGACAGTGAGGCACTTTCCTTTTGAGTCACCAGGTTTTGGACGGAGAAATAATGCCGTGCCTTGGAAGCAGCTCCGTGTATTTGTGAATGTAACCCCATCTGAGATCTTTTATGTTCTTCCTGTTTAATCATGTCAGTTGTACCCACAGTTGAGGCTGTAATTTTCCTCCCGAGATGATGTTGCCTGTCCGTGACTCCTGGGTGTTCTCATGCTCATTCAAGGGGCAGCTGTAGAGGCTCTGCCTGGCCCCTCCCTCATGCCCGGGTCCCTGGGGCTCTGTGCCTTCTCCTTGTCTGGGCCTCAGCACACAGCCCGACAGAGGACTGAAGGGCAAGGTGTGGGCAACCTGGTTCCGCACCTCACGCCAGAAGGCCTGGAAATTCCTCCTGCCTCCCGAGTCCCGGGTTCTCAGGCAGACTGCCACATGGCCCCCAGGGACAATCCTGGTGGCACTCTTACCATCCCGTACCTGGGAGGGTGCTCCACGAGACCTCTCCTTTGGGGAGGAGAGGTGGTGGGTGTCACCCCCTCCAGCTTTCACATATTGGGAACAAGAGTCGCAGCACAAACCAGTGGCCCCCTCCACACTCACCTTGCTTGGAAGTGCACCGGCCTTTCAAATTCATTTTTCAATCATGGTAAAATATACAAAACACAAAATTTACCATCTTACTCATTTTTAAATGGCATTAAGAACATTCACAGCACTGTGCAACCATCACCACCATTCATCTCTAGAACTTTTTGTCTTTCCCAGCTGGAGCTCTGTGCCCATGAAACACTAACTTCCTGACCTGCTTCCAATCTCCAGGCCTCAGAGCCTCGGGTGAGCCTGGGTCATGGGGGGCAGGATGAAGAGATTTTTGTGGGCTCTTTCCTTGTCTGTACCGATGGGTTTTCCCAGTGAGCTACAGCCCTGGTGGGCCTGTCTCCATTCTTGCCGTAGATCTCGCAGACCTCGCAGACCTCGCAGACATCAGCAGGCCTGTTCCTCCTGCTGCTCCTTTCCTTCCCTTGGTTGCCCTTGTCCACCAATGGAGTATAAATGAATCAGGTTAGCTAGAAATAAATGTTAAAGATTTGTTCAAGGGTCTTAAGATTTGCAGATCAGAAGTGCAACTAGGCAATACCCAGTGTGTTCCAAAAAACAAGGAAAAGCTAAGGTTTCTTCTTCTTCTTCTTCTTTTTAAAATATGTTTATTGATTTTAGACAAGGAGGAACAGAGAGAAAGAGAGAAACATCGATCAGTTGCCTCCCATACATGCCCCAGCCAGGGATTGAACCCACAACCTAGGTATGTGCCCTGACCCAGAATCAAACCCCCAACCTTTTTGTGTATTGGAGGACATTCCAACCAACTGAGCCACACTGGCCAGGGCAAGCTGAGGGTTCTTTATAGTAAAAAGTATACTCTTGAGAAGAATCAGTCCTGCATTCTTAGTCTCTAAACCAGTCTGAGGTAAGTCTTCTAGATCAGGGGTCCTCAATCCCCGGGCTGTGGTCTGGTACCTATCAGTGGCCTGTCAGGAACTGGGCCAGCAGGAGGTGAGCGGCAAGGGGGATGGAGGGAAGCTTCACTGCATTACCACCTGAGCTCCACCTCCTGTCTCCCTCCCCCTAGCGCTGACCCCCCCACCCCCATTCGTGGAAAAATTGTCTTCCACTAAACCAGTCCTTGGTGCCAATAAGGTTGGGGACTGCTGTTCTGGATGACTGGTGATATTGATAATGGATGTCAGACAGTCAGGATGGGTCTAGATGTTGGTTGTTAGGTAATCTGGACACATGAACATTCTTTCCTTAGTCCCTCAGGGGGTAATCAGAGGGTTATCTGGAGGTTTGATATATATCTGGGCATTGATACAGGACTGGGAAGGTTAAGTTCCCAGGCTAGTTAAACAAGAATTGTTTCCTTACACCTCAACCTAAGTGGTTTTACTAATCTACCAGCTTGACTATAGTGACTCCATTTTATTTTCTCACCTTCCCTTCCCTTTGACCCTCTGGAAACATCCCTGATACCTTTAGCAGACACTGTCCTGCTTGCCTGGTAGGTGGCACCTGCATTTCCACAGTCCCTTCACAGCTAACGAGTCCTCCCCCAAAGGCAGGGGCTGCTTCCCAGGATGCACAGAACATTCCTGATGCTCATTGGTGATCAATGGCCAATACTCACCAGTGGTCTCATCCAGTGGCCTCACATCTCCCTGAGTGAAGGTCCCCAGTGTGACATTTTTCTGTGCATGTTAGAGTCCTCTGACTCTGGGCCTGAGAAGTGGGTTTCAGCTTCCTGTGCCTCCGAAAAACTTGGGGCTCCGAGAGTGGGCCCCCACTCTGCCTGTCAGTTGGTGTAGTGTGTGGCCTCAGAGCCTGGCTGCAGCTGTATTTGCCCAGGTGGGAGTGTTTACTCTCCAAACACTTCCAGACCTGCCTGGTGCCACCCAGGCACTCTTGGGATGTTTCAGCTGAACTCAGGGTCTCTGCCTTTTCAGAGGCAAGAGGCATAGCTTTCTCTGTAGCAGAGAGGGGCCCCGGCTGGACATGTCTACCCTGTGTCCCATTCCTTTGGAATGGGCAGAAGGGCTAGAAGGAGTGGCCTGGTCATATCTGTGGTTCCTTGCATGTCGCCTCTGGGGAGGTGCCCTTGATGTTCAGGACACATGGCCATACCCCAGAAAGGACAGAACCTTGGGTGAGAATTTGACCAAGGGTCAGTGGGGTGTGAGCAGATAGAGAAGAACTGCGTGAGTCTATCAGACCTGGGATCTTTTTTATAAAGTATATTTTATTGATTATGTTGTTACTGTAGTTCCAAATTTTTTCCCCTTTGCTCCCCTCTGCCCAGTACCCCCCCTTCCTTCCAGCAATCCCACCTTCCCTAGTTCATGCCCATGGGTCGTGCATGTAAGGTCTTTGACTTCACCCTTTCCTGTATTATTCTTAACATCCCCCTGTCTATTTTACACCAACCAGTTATGCTTCTTAGTCCCTGCACCATTTCCCCATTTCTCCCCCTCCACCCTCCCAGCTGATCACCCTCCAAATGATCCCCATACCTATGATTCTGTTCCTATCCTGGTTTGCTTAGTTGGATTTTGTTTTTATTTTTTAGATTCAGTTGTTGATAGTTGTGAATTTGTTATCATTTTAGTGTTCATAGTTTTGATCTTCTTTTTCTTAAGTAAGTCCCTTTGACATTTCATACAATAATGGCTTGGTGATGATGAACTCCTTTAGCCTTACCTTGTCTGGGAAGCACTTCATCTGCCCTTCCATTCCAAATGATAGCTTTGCTGGATAGAGTAATCCTGGGTGCAGGTTGCCTTTCATCCCATTGAATACTGCTTGCCAGTCCTTTCCTGCCTGCAAAGTGTCCTCTGAGAAATCAGCTGATAGTCCCATAGGCAACCCCCTGTAGGCAACTCTCTGCCTCTCCCTTGCTGCCCCCAGGACTCGGTCTTCATCTTTTACCTTTGGCATCTCAATCATGATGTGTCCTGGTGTGGTCCCTTCCGGGTCCAGCTCACCTGGGACTCTCCGTGCTTCTCAGACCTATATGTCCATCTCCTTCACAAAATTTGGGAAGTTTTCCTCATTTTTTTCAATTCTCGTTTCCTTATTCTGCACTGGTTGACTGTTTTTTTCTTCCTTATATTCCAAATCATTGATTTGAATCCTAGTTTCCTTCCCTTCACCATTGGTTTTGTGTGGATTTTCATTTGTTTCATTTAGCATAGCTTTCACTTCTTCTCTTATGCATTTGCCATACTCAAGCATATCTGTCAAGCCTGTGAGCATCTTTATCATGAGTGTTTTGAATTCTGTGTCTGTTAGGTTATCTATCTCCTCATCTGTTAGGTTGGCTATCTCCTCATTGCTTAGTTCACCCACTGGAAACTTGATCTGTTTCCTCTTTTGGGCCATATTTCTCTGTCTCCTCATTCTGACAGGCTCCTGTGTTTGTTTGCCTCTGCGTCCGAGGTAGAGCTGTCACTCCTGTCTGGGTGAGTATTTCTTCTTTATATCTTTGTTTGCTGGACTTCCATGCAGCTTGATTTTCTGGAACTTCTGGTTGTTTCTAGTTTTGAGGTAGTTGTATTCCTTCTTAGTTGTGGAGGGAGACGCAGCATGCCTCTATCTTGGCCAGGAGTCCAGACTTGGATCTTAAGGGGACCCTCCCCTGCCCTGCAGAGGGCAACAGGGTGCAAGTGGGCAATTTGGAGAAAGAATAAAGTAGAAAAGGAAAGTATGGTTAAGGTGAGGGAACAGAGCCCAGGATGAATGAACTTCCAGCCTTTGTGGGTTGATAGAGGGAGGTGGTTGAGCCCCTGTGTGAGAATGGGTCCAGATTGGTGTCTACATGAGCAGGGTGCCTCAGAGTCCAGGCATGCATAGCCTGTGTGGTGACTGATCCTGGGCTGCTCCAGGCAACTTAAGGAACAGTATGCAGATGTGAGCACACACCCCTAAGCTAACCCACACTTACAGCATGCATACCAGCACAAGCAAAGGGCACACACTCAAGACATGCTCATGTTCATACACCAACAGAGACTAATACTCTCACACACTCACATAGACACACTCATGCTCACACACTCACACATGTACACACACACACACACACACACACTCCACTGCTGGGTTGATGGGAGTCAGGAGACAAGTGGCCTTGATTTCACCGGGCTCTGAGTTAATGCTGAATTCCTGCCCAGTTGAGACCGAGTGGCATGGGTAGCTCTCTAACCACACTTGGTTCTGTGGTGACTGTGCTTGCAGCTGGGAGTTGCAGTTGCTGCCCTCCAACAACTGTCCACTCTGGTCTTTCCCAATGGACATGTCTATTTTTACATAAACTGGCACCAATGTGTGACACAAACAGTCAGGCAAACATAAATTCAATGTTTACTGCTTGCATGTAACCAGTCCTGTTAAAAAGAAACCTTCACAGCTGGAAGCGTTTCTGAAAGAAAGGGTTTACTGAGCCACGTGCTACCCATAAAAAGGACCAGGTCCCGGGGCATCAGCCTGAACCCCAGTGACAGAGCTGAATGGAGGAGGCAAACAGGTCTGCTCTCCTGGGGCTGATAGAGCCTTTTTATTACATTGGGTATGAAAAGAAAGGTGTAAGTTGCTTTGAAAGAATTTACACTGGCTACATACGGGGGAGGGAGAAGGTAAAGTGGGGGTAGTTCTGGGACAGGTGAGTAATCTGTGAGAAAGCCGTGTTTGCTGATTTTGCTCTGGTTGTGGGCCACAGAAGGTTCACGCATAAACAGGATGCCGTCTGGTAGTCACCTAACTCTCTGGGTAAGAGCTGAAACAGCCACCCGGAAGTCAATTCAAAGTTTCAACATGGTCAGGAATGTGAGTAGTCTTTCCCTGGCTTCTATTTCGGCTGTTAACCAACCAACTCCAGGTCTCTCTCATCCTCCCAACCTCAAGGCTTCTGTAATTCATTTTAGGACATTGCAGAATTTTTCTGTTGTCACCACCAGGTAAAAAACAGAATGTTACAGCCAAACCAATTAGTAGCATATTAGATATTTTCATGGTGTGTAGGATAACCCACCATGGCTGTATCTTTCAGTTCTTTGATGACAAAGGCTGATTTGATAAAATGAGTTGGGAAACATTACTTCTTTTTTTAAATTCTCTGGAAGAATTTAGTATATTTGGTATTATTTCTTCCATGTTTGGAAAATTTTACCAGTAAAGCCATTTGGGCCTGAGTGTGTGTGTGTGTGTGTGTGTGAGTGAAGGTTTATATAGTGCTATTCAGAGTTTCTGTTTCTTCTTATTTAAATCTTGATGGGCAGTGTTTCCAAGAGAATTCATCTATTTCATCTACTATTTCAAAATTATTATCACAAAGTTATTCACAGTATATTCTTACTATTTGTATTAATTTCTTAGGGCTGCCATAACAAAGTTGCAGTCTGGTAGCTTAAAACAACAGTAATGTATTTTCTCTAGGTTCTGAGGCCAGGTGTGGAAGGGCCATGCTCCCTTCAGAGGCTCCAGGGTAGGATCATTCCTGCCTTTTCTGGCTTGTGGGGACTCCAGGCATCCCATGGCTTGTGGACACATCACTCCAGCCTCTGCTTCTATTGTCATATGACCTCCTCCCCTACATCTTGCCTCTGGTGTTCTCATATCTCTCCTTTTAAAGGTACCAGTCATATTAGATCAGCACCACCCTCCCCCCCTACCCCATTCCTGTGTGACCTCATCTTAAGACAGTCACATCTGCAATGATCTTATGTCCAAATAAGGCCACAACTCACAGCTGTGAGAGGCCAGGACTTCAACATTATCTCTTGGGGGGCCATAGTTCAACCCACCACACTATCTTTATAATTCTTGCAGGATCTCCTGTGGTGACAAGTTTTTTCTCTGCACAAGTTTCAGCTGCATTTTACAAGTGTTGATAGGTTGTAATTTCATTTTCAGTTAGTTCAAAATATTACCTGCTTTCAATTGTGGTTTTTTCTTTAGCTCATTGGTTTCTTGGAATGTGTTGGGGATTTTCCAGTTATCTCTCTGTGGTTAATTTTCTGCTTTATTCCTTTGTGGTGAGAGATCCTACTGTTATTCCATTCTTTGAAAGCGATTGGCTTTGGGGCCCAGAATATGGTCTGTTTTGCTAAATGTGTTAATGTGTTGTGTGCCTTGGGAGAGAACACAAGTTGTGCAATTGTTGGGTGCATGTCTGAGTAGCTGTGAATTACATCAATCTTGTTACACAGGTGGTTCAAATTTTCTTTACCTTTGCTGATTTTCATTTTTATTTTTTACTGTACATCAATTACTGAGAGAGGTGTATTGACATTTTTAACTACTGGTATGGAAGTGCCTGTTCTTCTAGTTCCGTTAGGCTCTGCTGTTCGGGGTCATGCCAAGAGCACAGGAACTGGATGTGCTAATCTTCTAGGGTGTCCATTCAGTCGTGAGCATGGATCTTCTGTTCTTCAGTATTAAACATGTTGTTATTGTTGTTGTTGTTATTTTGTTTTCTCCCTCCATTAGCTTGGTAGTTACACATGTTACTATTCTTGTCATGTTGTTTTGCTTGAGGGGTCTGTATAAAAAGCATAGTTACCATGTCCCACATGGCACAAGAATCTACAACCTCACCCCACCTCCTGGGCCACTGTTGCTGTGTGTTTCATTCTACACATGCATATCACGCTCTATACACTTAAGGCCCATATGTATCACCATGGTTATCCTGTCCAGTCAGTGCTCTTGCCCGTTTACCTGCATAATTTTCCTTGCGGTTGTTCTGCATTTCTGTGCTTCAATTAGGGGTCACTTGCCTTTGGTTCGGGAAGAATTCTGTCAGGTTTTGTTTGTCTGAAAATGTCTTTATTCTGTCTTCATGTTTAATGACTGATTTGCTGGTGTGGAAATTCAGACTGGCCCTCATTTTCCTTGTGCACTTTGAAGAGATCTTCCACTGTCTTTTCTGTGACTGCCCAACTCAGGCACTGTCCTGGCCCCACCCCAAAGTTGCATATCTTTCTGTTTTGGGTTTTTAATGTGCATCGCTTTTCTCCTCAAAAGCAGTGTAGCAACCAGACAATCTCAGCTGACCCTGTTTCTGTTTCATTTTCTCTGTACTTATCAGCACCTGTGCATTACATGCTTTTGGCCTGTGATGCTGTCTCTGACGGATCTGCCTGTTGCACTGGATTTTGAGTTGTGGATGAAAAAAGAAAGGGTTCTATGGAAAGTAACCTCACAGGGTGATCTGATCATAAATTCCTAAGTGGTCAGGTCATGGTGTTTGTCACAACCCAGGCATAGAACGGTTTAGTAAAAGGTTTATCTTTGCCTTAAGTAAGCCCTGTCCTTTGTTTCTATGCATCTAGGTTAACACACTTTTGAAATACTCACCCTCAGGAGAGCATATCATCTTGTTAACTCTCCGTAATCCCATCCCCACCTTGCTTTCTCATACCTTCGTGTAATCTTCCTTACATTCCCTCCTTCATTTCACATTTGTAAAAGAAGCTGTGAACTGTTACAAACTGTTATTCTCTGGAACATCTGAGATCTTGCTCTCTGGCATATGTCCTCAGTCTGGCTCAAATATACTCTTAGAAAAATTCTCTAAGGTTTGGACGTTTCTTACTTTGACAGAGTTGTGAGGCCTGTGTAACCTTGGTAGACTGCTGTTGTAATCAAAGGTCTTTTTTTTTTAGGTTTTATTTATTTATTTTTAGAGAGACGGGAAGGGAGAGAGAAAGAGAGGGAGAGAAACATCGATGTGTGGTTGCCTCTTGCGTGCCCCCAGCTGGGGACCTGGCTTGCAACCCAGACGTATGCCCTGACTGGGAATCGAACTGACAACCCTTTGGTTTGGAGGCCAGGGCTTAATCCAACTGAGCCACACCAGCCAGGGCAATATCAGTACATCTCAATAACACATTGGTCTGTCTGCTCTCATGTGAATTGAGCCAAAGGTTTAAGTTTTGAATGAGGTAATTAAACCAAAAAGTAGTTATCTAACTCAGAAACTGTGAAATCAAACTTTCCTTTCCCTCTCCTCTTAATAGAAAAAAAGAAAGTCAAGAAAAAAGAGGTTGCTTTTGGTTCAGTTTACCAAGCAGAATTGTTACAGAGCAGGGTCCCCCAAAATCCCCAGAGCCTGCTGGTTGGGGGATGGGAGGAAGGGGGCAGCTTTCAAGATATCTTTGCATACCTATAGCTGGTAGCTAGTGTCTTAGTTATGCAAATGACTTTGGATTTTCCAAGGCCCCAAGGAGACAGGAGGGATTTTGACTATGGAATGGTGAGGAAACAGCCTACAGGGCCTGCTCAAGGTTCTGTGAATGGTCAGAACCAGCACTGCATCACAGGCCACGGTCAGGGATTTAAAAATAAGGCAGCAGCCATTTTGGAAGAACCATGGGGTTTGCAAGGAGGTAGAAGGAGTGGAGAGGGAACTCGGTGTGGGTTGCAAGGAGGGGAGAGAAGAGATCTATGCAGCTTTGAAAGGGCAGAGAGACAACCATGTGCAATCTAGTGCAACACGGCACATGTTTTCCTGGACTATTATATGGAGGCTGATGACATCATACCCCATATCCTGAAGGAGACAGCTGACAGATAAGGGATGGGGAACTTTTGGGCATGTTTTTGGCTTCTAGCCTTTTGTGGAGCAAGGGAAGTGCTGGGTCCCGTGGGAAAACAGGGCTCAGAGCTGAAGTGCTCACTGCCCTCCCCAGCTTGGAATATTGTAAATAAAGACCTGTTTTCCTCAACACCAGTTGTTGGGTTTTACACCAAGGCGCCATGTGAAGAATCCCCTCTCACTCCATAACAGAATCTCAAGTTCAAAACTTAAGGTGATGGCTCAGCCAGTTTGAAAAATGTTTGGCACAATCAACTCTAGCCAAGTCTGTGACCCTGGGCCCCCGCATGACTCCAGGTTACAGAGGCGGATTTAACGGCGGGCGCACCGGGCATGCACCCTGGGCCCCAACTTCTGAAGGGCCCCGCAAAACCCCAACTTTACACTTTTTTCTAACGACACCAAGTTTGGTTTCATATGTGCAATTTTAATTATGTACAAGTTGTAAACTTGTGGAGCCCTTCAGAAGTTGGGGCCCTTCAGAAGTTGGGGCCCAGGGCACGCGCCCAGTGCACCCACCGTTAAATCCGCATCATGGCCAGCAGACAACCTGTCTCTCAGACACTCACAGGGGAGGCTCAGCCGAAAGCGGAGCTCGGCCCCAAACCCATCATGGCCACGTCCTCTCCTTGGACCTCGTTTTTGGTGGTTTGTCAGAACCCACTAATGTGACCTTGGGACAGGTTGTTGGTCACTTTATCTGGGCTGTGGGTAATAATAGGACAGAAACGACCGCCCTCAGGGCGCCAGCGTGTGACCTGCTTATCTCGGGGCTCAGCAGCTGCTTAATTTAAATGATTGTAAAGTATTTTTGTCTCAGCAATGCTGGCACAGGCCAGGAAATGTAGAAGGTACAGAGGAGTGTGCCTTTCCCTCTGCCCACCCCAAGTCCCTGCTGAGATGTCTCTCTGTGCCTGTGTGTGTGTGTTTCTTTACAAAACTAGTGACAGATTGTTCCACATCCCTCTTTACAGGGGAAAAACATTTATTAAAGCAAAACTTATTAACAATGGCCAAAAGCTGGAAGCAACCCAAGTGTCCATTGATAAATGAACGGATAAACAAAACATGGTCTCTCCATACAATGGAATATGATTCAGCCTTAAAATGGAAGGAAATTCTGACACATGCTACTGAAACCAGAAAAGTCATCAATGATCTGAGAGGATGGCGAGTTCGTGCCCTAACAGGCCATCTTAAATTCCAATATAAATAGGCCCCTTTTATAAGGAGAAGAAAAGTGTAAGTAAGGGATTTAGAATTCAGGGAAAAAGTTAATCGGATAAAAGCTGCAGCATTCTTTCATCTGTGTCCTGGGTATTGGTTCTTGTGCCCTGGGTGGTGGTCATCTCACCCTGGAGTACAATGGCTCAGATACCGTCTTGATTGCTTGCAGTCCTGGAGCACAAAGGTGGAACTGCTTATGGTTTCCTGAAGTCAAGGTGGGTCATACCTCCAGTTCCTGAAACAATAGCTTTTTTACATACATTGGTTACTAAGCTTATTAGCTGTCACCTGAAACTGAAGTTGTCCAACATTTGAGTCCTCCATCACTACAGCACACATGAACCTTGAAGATATTATGCTCAGTGACATCAGCCGGTCACAAAGGACAATATAGGATTCCGCTTACATGAGGTCCCTATAGGAGTCACATTCATAAAAACAAAAAATAGAAGAGTGTTTGTCAATGGCCATGGGACAGGGAGCTACTGTTTAATGGGGACACGGTTCCAGTTTTGCAGGGATTCTGGAGGCGGAGGTGGTAGTGATTGCACAATGACATGTAAAAGGTACATTAATGTCTTTGTTTTTAATTTTATTTATTGATTTGAGAGAGAGAGAACTATCAATTTGTTGTTGCATTTATCTGTGCATTCAGTGGTTGATTCCTGTATATGCCCTGATTGGGGATCAAACCCGCAAATTGGGACAATGCACTAACCAGCTGAGCTACCCAGCCAGGGCCACATTAAAGTTTTTATGAGTCTACCTGAGTAAATACCCATCCCACTGGGGTGGAAGTGATTGGGAGTTCTCCCCCCGCAGGAGCAAGGAGAGGGTTTTCTACAGAAGGTACAGAGACAAAGCAAGGAAACTGGTTGGTTGGACTCAGCTGAAGAGGTTGGCTTCTTTGGGACAGCCTTGGTGTCCATGGTGGCTGCTCTTGAAAACCGGAAAAGCTGGTGTTCGTGCTGCCTGTCCCCACCAGACCCAATAAGCAGAGACAGGGAGTGAACCTTTATGGGCACTTTATTCAGATGGTCAGTGATCTGAGAAGACAGAGAGTTTGTACCCTAACAGACTGTCTTAAATTCCATTATAAGCAGACCCTTTTTATAAGAAGAAAAGTGTAGGTAAGGGGTTTGGAATTCAGGGAAAATGTTAATCGGATAAAAGCTGCAGCATTCTTTCATCTTTGTCCTGGGAGGTGGTCCTTGTGTCCTGGGCAGTGGCCAACTCACAGTGGAGTACAATGGCTCAGGTACTGTCTTGATTGCTTGCAGTCCTCCTGAAGCACAAAGGTGGAACTGCTTATGGTCTCCTGGAGTCCAAGTGGCTAATACCTCCAATCCCTGAAACAATAGCTTTTTACATACATTGGTTACTAAGCTTATTAGCTGTTACCTGAAACTAAAATTTTCCAACATTTGAGTCCCCCATCACTCTGATGTTCTGTTTTCTCAGATCCAGGGTTCTGACTTTGGCTGATGTTCTTACTTTGCCCACACCTGGCAATCTCTTTGTTTAATTACTGTAACACAGGTTGAGTGTACTTCCTGTACCAGGCTGTGCAGTGAAATGTGGTTACACAGCTAATTTTATGTCATATTTTATGTAATTTTATCACAAACAAAATTTTTTTTTTTAAGAGGGAATGAAAAGTCAAAACTAATGAACAGTTTTTGACAAGGTCCTGAGGTTGGTGTTAAGGAAAACAGGGGGACCACATGGCATGAGGACCTGCAGCAGCAGAGACCCCAGGGCCATGTCTCACACATGGTGACAGCAGTGCGTGGCCCTGGATGGCTGAGACACAGTCTGCCCATCCACCGCCCCCAAGAAGGTGCTTTCATCTCCACTGACCACGTGGGCTGAGATTATGATGCTTGGCGGGAACACCACCCCTGCCTGGCCACAGAATGGATGACAGGACTAATGTCCCTTCCCAGGCTGCATGTGCACACGGCTACCCTTTCCTAGGAGAGCCTGCATCAACTCCTGAGGACGACCTGTGGATGTTTGTCCAGTGCTAACCCCACGGGCCCTGGGTAAGGTTTGGATAGGCAGTGGGTTCACCTTCTAGGAAAGGCACAGCTCCATTCTGGCCTCTCCACTCACTACCCAAGGGCCTGGGAACACCCAGGGCCTGGATCTCCTTCCCTGGTCCCAGCCTCACCACTCACTGGCTGTGTGATGTCTGGCAAATTATTTAGCCTGTCTGGACCCACAGATGGGCATCATTATTATGCCAAGACAGTTGAGGTCCTGCACATAACGATACAGAGTAGTGCCTGCCATGGTGACTATTAGTGACAGCTCTCCTGAGAGGGCTTGGAGTCTGGAATGGGGACATCAGCACATGGCTCTGGACGACGGCTCCACGCAGCTCATTGAGACTGTGAGCTGCTGGCGAGGACACGTGGAGGTGCTCTGGCTCCTCTGCAGCCCCGGTACAGGCCCCTGACATAGCCACATACCTTGTGTTGAACAGACCGTTGTCTGGGGACGACAGTGGAATTCCATGTGCGCACTCCAGGCCTCTGCCCCAGGTGCCTTTACTGGGGTCTGTAGGCTTGACAGAGTTCTTTTCTGTGTAGACAGCTTTGTAATTTAAGAAATATTTGCTGGCTTGTCCTTTCCTTGTTGACACAGGATGTGATAGAAGCAGGACCAGGTCTCTTGCTGTCAGGAAAATGAGAGTTTTGGGACCTAGGAGGCAATTCAGGGACCAGTGGAGGTGCACACATGTGAGGGCTTAGGCTCAGGCATAACGTGCTGTGAGATCACTCTGCACACATCCCACATCTCAGAGGCTCGTAACCATCCCTTTCTCTGTGAGGAGTGGCCAGCTACCTGTGGAGCACACCAGTGCTGTGCCATGCAGGCCCCAACCAGGTCAAAGCAGAGCCTGAGGTGCCCCAGATTTGCCCCCCACCACACCCCCCACCACCTCACCTCCAGGGAGCCGCCATCCTGCTGTCTGCCTGCCTTTGAGCTTGAGGTAGATAGGCTCACACAACCTCCCGCCACAGGGCTGTGTGATGGAGTGTGGCCGTGGCTTGTCCCTCACACTGCCGTGTGCAATTCCACTGGACACACATTGCCGTCTTTCTGCCCAGCAATACTGAGGGGCATGTGAGCTGTTCCCAGCCTGGCTGACATGAAGTTGCTGCTGTGACCATCCTTGTGTGTGTCTCCTGTGCCTGGACATTTCTGTTGGGAGTGGAACTGCTGGGTCACGAAAGAGTTGTATGTGTAGTTTCCCAGGTTGTTGCCAAACAGTTTCCAAGGTGGCTGCACATTTTACACAGCCAGGTGTGCCCAGGGCGCCCCAGGGTGTGGGGGGCCCATGGATGCCTGCTCTCGGTGCTATTCCTGGTTGTGGGTTTCCACGTCCCTCACACGTGACTGCTGGCTCCTCCTCCTCTGTGGAGCATCTGTTCACGTCTTCACCTTTCGTTCTAGGTTTTTGTTTGCTCTCTGTAAGCTGTCTGTAGAATCCAGGTACAGGCCTGGGTTGGATGCACGGACGGCAGCTATCTTGGCACACTGGGAACTGCTTTTCCACTCCAAATGGTGTCTTTTGAGGAATAGAAGTAGCTGATGTTAAGGGCAACTACTTGGTTCAGTGTTTCATTCATGAAGAATGCCTTGGAGACCACAAAGGAATTCCACAGCCATCACTTGTAGTGTAAATCTATGTTCTGCAGCCCCTACTACAGGCTGTGCTCCTGCAAGGTTGGAGGCCCCCCAATGGCTTTGCCTTACACCCAGGCCCCGACCAGGGGCTTGGCCTCATGGTGTTCTCTGAGCCTACTGGGTGGGCCAGACTTACCTCAGCCCCAGGAGGGATCCATGACACTCTGAGGGGTGAAACAGGAGACCTGGCCAGCACCCTGTCAGCTGAAAGATCCGAATTGACACCAGTAACGTGCAATGGAGTCAGAGAAAGTCATGTCTGATATCCTCAGAGGGACTGAATGGCTGGCAACAATGTGTCTATTGGGCTGGTGTGGATTGGGTTTTGGAGAGAGATGGAGCTGCAAAGAGGAGCAATTGGGCCTGAAGGGAAGTCAGAGGTACCAGAGCCCAAAGCTGGATGTTCCTGTCCCCACCACTGGCACAGGACAGCCTGGGACTGGCTCATTTCCTGGAACTCTAGGGAAAAGTCCAGAGAAATAGGGTGTGTTCCTGGCCTGCACCCTGAAACACAGCCTTCTGGAAAAGGGTGGGGCCTGCCCTGCCCATGCCATCTCTGTCCTGGGTTAAGGTGTGTAGGTGGGAGCCTGGGGGAGAGGGCTGGCACAGAGATGGCAGACGGATGGTCATGTGGGCCAGATTAGTGCCACAAAGCCCTGTCACCTTGACAGTTATTGCTGGTCCTTACCACCTGCCCTGAGACCATGCAGCTTCAGGAGGGATGAGGCCAGAGGTCACTGGCCCACCTGGCCCTGGGCTCTTGCCGTGGGTGAGATGACAGTGTGATACCTGTATACCTGGATGGGAATGGACAGAGGGTCATACGACAGCTAGGGCAGAGATGTGTGCTTCCTCCCAGACTTTCCTTGGAGCTGATGGCCCTCTGGGGATCTGGGGCATACAGTGAGGGTGGGAGGAGACAGCAGGGTTCCCCACTTGTGCCCAATGCTGGCTGATGGGCAAGGGCTCTTGGGAGTCCATGCTCTCTCTGGCTGTGACCCCAGAAGGGGGTTTGGGGAAAAGGCAGATCACTCATGTGTCTGGCCTCTGCCCCAGATTCCCAGTGTAGGCTTTAAAAACATTGCCGGGGTGTTCCAATGGTGTTTCTCTCACTTTTACTAGAGAAAGGTAAAATGACATGCTGATTAGAGAACGTACTCACATTCTTAGAGTTTCCCGGAAATGCCCTTAACCTGCTCTACGTATTGTCTCATGTTGGGGAGAGCAATTTGTATTTTACTGTATGTACAGACTGCATTTTCACAGATCAGGCTTTCCTTTCACAGAAATGAGACAGACCCTCCTTTCAAGACCAGTTATAAAATGCTGCTAACCCCCACTCCCTCCCTGCAGTCCTCGGGACATTCCAACAGAGGAGAATGCCTGGTGTGTTTATAACTGACAGCTGTGCAGGCAACTCACTTTCTTTTAAATTAAAACAATCCGTGCTTGTGATCCCCAGGCGCTGTGGGCCACAGAGAGGTGAGGCTCTCAGTCTGTGGGCATGGTGCTGGGTCCCCCTCTCTCTGCCCTGCGGATCGTGAGGGCCCCAATGGGAGCTGAGCCAGATCCACTAACTCAGCCTTTCTACTCAGCCAGGCCAAAGACTCATCCCACTGCCTCCCCTTCTTGGACGAAATCCCCCCAAACTGCCATGTCCTCAGGGTTTAGCTCAGTTTATTATGAGGGCAGATCTTGGGTTTTCCCCATTTTCAAGACCACACAGGTGACCTGACCAAGTCCTTTCTGGCCAGAATCCAGACCAGGGTCTTCCTCCCTTGTGGACTCAGTGCAATATTCTGGTGGGATGACCCCCGAGATCTTTCATGCCCAAGAATAGCTAGATTTGGCTTCATGTTTGAATTTATCAGGGCCAGCTGTTTGGGCTCACAGTGACTGTCTTTGAATATATCCAGGAAGTTAACTGCAGTTGGTTCAGGATGCATTGCTGCCACGGAGGATTCAAGAATTTGGCTAGATCTCATCTGCTCTCTCTTCCTACTCTGGCCAAGGCTACCTGTACCTCAGTGGGGACTGTGCCAGCCCCAGGGACCCTGCATCAGTCCTAGGTTCACCCTCTGACTCTGAAGCCTGGACTCTGGGAAGGGCTTTTCCTGGAGCTGACAGCAAACATTTGCCCAAGATTTACTTGGAGTCACTAGTAAAACCAGAACAAGGGCTGGAGGGCAAAAGGGTGCTGGGGCTGTTTCACACTTTACAATGTGCTCAAGATGGCAGGCTGCCATCTCTGCACCAGCCCCACTGCAAGCCTGCAATTTGTCCTGTAATTTGTAAGTGCTCACAGCGAAGCCACCAAGTGTGTGCAGGATTTCCAAAGCATCAGAAGAGTAACCGGAGAGGGATGGAAATCTGTGCATATCTTACCAAAGTCCCCAAACCTGGAGATCCATCCACTGGGGGCCTCCTGGAGAGGTGTGACCTTAGGCTAGAACTCTGCCCATTAAAAGATCTAAAACCCCTTGAAGCACTCAAGTCCTAAGTTATGTGTTCTTCTTTCTTTTTTTTTAACCCTTACCTGAGGATATATTTATTGATCTTGGAGAGAGAGGAAGGGGGAGAGAGAGAGACATCGATGAGAGACAGAAACATCCATCAGTTTGCGCCCCCATACGTGCCCTGACCTACCAGGGATCGAACTCACAACCTAGATATGCACCCTGACTGGGGATTGAACCCGCAACCTTTTGGTGCATGGGACTACACTCCAATCAACTGAGGCACCTGCCCAGAGTGTTGTGTTCTTTTAACACTCCTTACTCTCCTCAGATACAAAATAAAGCCCCAGCAAGGTCTCCAAGAGCTCTATTGGTGGGGACCCCACTTTCCATCTTGAAGGGACTGCTCCCTGCACCTCCTTGTACCTCAGTCCTTCATGCAAAGGGTAGTGCAGGCAGCTTGAGACATCCAGCCTGGGATGTCCTGAGCTGGGCACAGAGGAGCAGAGCAAGGGCAGCTGGCAGCAAGACATCAGGATAACTCACTATGGGCATCAAAGGTTGTGGCCACTAGTGTTTTCAATATAGTGGTCTGTCAACTTTGAAACAAGGAGCTTTCACGGAGACTTATGAAATGATTTTATTTTCAAGAATTTCAAATCACCAGAAAAGTCCAAGAATAGTGTGCGGGCACTCACAAGCTGGCAGCTCCACACAGCCGTTCCCAGCTGCCCCTCCCTTCCCTATCTCGTGGGTCGTCTTAGTCCCTTTCATCTGGTGAGTCTGTGTTTTTTGTTTGTGTATTCTCAGGTAACGATGACGTGTTTCAGGATCCAGGACACTGTTTTACTGAATCCCAGAACCAGTTAGGTCCTCAGGGCGGGTGGCCTGCCACTCCCTTCCCCCACCCCTCCACCCCTAGTGAGGGAGATGTGTCTGTCCCCAAGGACAACATAGGGCTTCTTCCGAGCTGGAGGAGGGGCACGGAAGCCAGATCACAGTGGTGGAGCTCAAGGTGGAGAGGCCCACTCTTGGAGCCCCCTCTGTCCTTTAGGGTGGAGCAGGGGACATCTGCTGTCCCTGACTGTAACAACCCCTTTCTGAGCCAGTGCAGGTGCGACAGACCTGGGGTCTTTGGGAACCACCCTGGCCCTGGAGAGTCCTCTCAGAGAATTCTTCCTACTGTGACAACCAGGAGATTCCTGGTTCCACAGGGCAGCCAAAGGCTCCAGACATGTCCCCTCCACTCCGGGCTTTTGTCCCTGTGGTCCTTATACCTTCACCCTGCCAGGAAGGGCTCACCATACTTTTTGTTCTAAAAAACATAATTTTAGCCCTGGCTGGTGTGGCTCAGCGGATTGAGCATTGGCCTGCAAACCGAAAGGTCGCCTGTTTGATTCCCAGTCTGGGCACATGCCTGGGTTGCTGGCCAGGTCCCCAGTTGGAGCTGTGCAAGAAGCAAATGATCGATGTATCTCTCACACATCAATGTTTCTCTCCCTCTCTTACTCTCCCCCTTCCCCTCTCTCTGAAATTAAATAAAAATATTTTAAAAATTAAAAATATAATTTTAGCTTGAGGTAATGGGCCTCCTGCCTCTTGCCCTTTCCTTTCTTTCCTCCTCCCCCTCATTTCTGCCCCTCCCCTCCACTGCTCTCCTGGTAGAGGGAATAGTAGCTGGTGGGATCTTCCCTTCTTCCTGGTGGTTAGGTTCATGCCCCAGGGATGGCGCTAGGCCCCCAGAGCTCACACCTGGTTGGGCAGGGCCCTTCCACGCTAAGTGCAGGCAGGTGGAATTCCTATCAAGAGTGTTCTTGGGCCTCCTGGACCCTGGGCACTTCCCCAAGACATCAGGCCTCCAGCTTCGGCCAGAAGCCTGGGACAGAGGGTGGAAACCTGGGCCATCCCACCTTCTCTCCTTTGTCTTTCACTTGAAATGGCTTTTCTGAATTTGTCTTTACATTTAGTAGTTACAGGAATACAATGTCGGGGAAAAGGATAGCTTCCACAGCCCAGAGAGAACCTAGTCTCCATTGCCTTTCAGCCCTGCAGAAACACACACACTCTTCAAACACGATCAGACCATTCTGACTATTCTGTTTCAATGTGTTGTGACTGCCTTTGCCAGTACCACCTGTATTTCTTATGGGTGTAAAATTGTTTGGGATGACTCACTGAACCTAGATGCCATAACTTTTCCAACTAATTTCCCTTTGTTGGTGCCTTTCCATGTGTCCTCGTGGGTTAAGAAAGTGATCCGAGGCTGTAAGAACAAGGCCATCTGGGCTGTGCCTGCAGCGTCATCTGGCCTCGCCTTCCCTGTACTCTGCTGCAAGCTTCCTTTCCCTTCTTCGTGGCTTCCCCAGACCAGACCAGTGGGGTAGGGGAAGGGCGGGCTGCTTTGAGCAGTTAGGGATGGGCTTGGGGGTCTTGTCGAAGTTCCTTGTGGACCGAGCCCCTAGAGCAGCCCTGCTCACCAATCAGCTTCTCTCTGAAAGAAACCCCTTCCCACGTGCTGGGTGAGCTCCAGCCAGGCAAGGAGGGGGAGGAGGGACCAGATTCCAAATCAGTCTAGTGGGCGGGGGTTGGGGGGGGGCATTTCTGTCTCGCGATGGAGCCAGACTTTGTCGGAGAACTAACTACTCCATGGGGTGGTGGGGACTACTCGCAGAGGTCTGCTGGCCAGGGTTGGGGCAGTGTCAGCGCCTGCAGCCAGGAGGCCGAGTCGCCCGCTGGAGGAGGGTGATACGGGGAGAACGGGGGGTGCGTGCAGGGGAGGGACATCTGCGGAAGGCGCTCCGCCCCGTCTAGAGTAAACTTTTCCAGGGACCTCGGGGACCGCAGGTGAAGTCACGTGGCTGACTGGGCGGGGCGAGGACAGGGCTGGGAGGCGGGTCGGGGGCGGGCCGCATGGACACCGCCCCTGCGCCCAAGTCCCGCGGCGCGTCGGCTAGAGCGGGCGGAGCGGAGCGTGGCTGGAACGCGTGGTGTGGCCTTAAGCGCGCAGTGGCCGGAGTACCATGCCCACCAACTTCACCGTGGTGCCCGTGGAGGCGCGGGCGGACGGCGACCAGGACGAGGCGGCAGAGCTAACCGAGGCGCCAGGCGCTCCCGAGGGCCACGAGCCCGACAGCTCGAGCCCGGGTGAGCGCGGCCGCACCTGTCCGCCGGACAAAGGCGGAGCCGGGCTTCGCCGGCCTGGGGGCGGTTCGGGGTGGGATGGGGGACCGGAGGAAAGGGTGCGGGGCTGCTTTCCTCCCTTGTATCCCCGTTCCCAGACTCCCTCGCAGTTCCTCTCACTCTGCCTCCTCCTGAGTGAGGTTCTCTCACCCCTATCCCCGTCCAGCCTCTGCCTGCAGAGACCCCCACCGCCCCCCACTAAGCTTAGTCTCGGGACTCAGGGCGAAGGATCCATGCCGTGCCCAGCGCTCCTAGGGTTGTGGGCCTCCCCTGCTGCTCCCCCAGTGACCCACCCCCCGCGGCCCAGGAAGCACCTTCTTTCTAGAACTCGGGGTGGGGCAGTGGGGAGGTGTGGGAGGTGGGAGACGCCCCAGGGTAACTATGGGAAAGGGGAGGGGCCTCTCGTGAGAACCCCTGCCTGGCTGTGCCCGGTGGGGTGCGGAAGCCATAGGGGGTGGTTGGCTCTCAGGAGCGCCTTCCTGCTTCTCAGGCCTTTGCTGCCCACGCAGCCGGGCTGAGGGCCACCGGTAAGATTAGTCCCTGCTTAGGTCCCATTTGTGTGCGCCCACTTTGTGGGTCATCAGCAGGAGGGACAGCAGGCCCCTGGCCGGGCTGGGGGAGGTCCCCCAACTGTGCTCAGGCTGAGGGTACCCCCGGCCCTCTTTGTTCCGGAGTCCCAGCACTTTCACTTTCTCTTGTGGGGGCTCCCTCAGGCCTGTGCCTCCTCATCCCGTTTCCAGGCCCCAGGCCCAGGTTCTTGCAGCTGCTGGAGGAGTTCCCCCCAGTGATCGGCTTCATCTTTGCTCTCAGCTCCCCTCTAGAAATTGGGGCAAGTGAGAGGACCAGTCTAGTACCCACAGCTGAGGCTCCCCCTGCCTGTGCCCCACCCCCCATTGCAGTCTTGGGAGGAGGCTCCCAGCTCCAGGCACTTTAGAGAACAAACAGGTCAGCAGAGGCCACAGGTCCTGAGTGCCCAGAACCTTGGCATGAAAGGCCAGGCTCTCCTGGGGGCACCATTAGGAGCCTGCTGGAAGGCTTGCCCAGATGGGCTGTTGCATCATCCTTCATTAGGGTCCTGCCCCTCCCTCAGGTGTCCCTTCCCTCAGGGTGAGGCAGCTGCCCACCTTTGCTCTGCTGGGTGTGGGACTGGTCAGGGCTGCTTCCTGGCACAGGGGCTTGAGACCAGGCAGAGTCTGTAAGCTCAACTTTTCTCTGACCACTGCCCAGTGGGTCTGGTTCTGAGCACCAAGGATGAGCTCGTCAGGCCACCAGGAGCCATTGTGTTCCTAGAGGAACCCTCAGCCACCCTACTGGGTGTCCGGCTCCTTGCCTGCTGGCCCTGTCTTGGGACCACATTCACTTTCTCTGCAGACTTTGTGGCTTGTTTGGAAGCTGGGGATAATTTTCTTCCTGCTTATCCCTTCTGCTCTCAGGAGCTCTCCTGTGGTGCCCTGGGTCTTCAAGCCGATGGGCAAGCGAATCGCCCAGCTGGTCTTGGGCCCCCAGTCCCGCCTCCCGGAGTGCTTTTGCTTTCTTAACCTTGATCCCCCCAGTTTCTGCGGGGGCTGGACAGAAATTGAATCTGCCTGGGTGATCTCAGACACAGGAGTGCCAAATGTGGGATTTGTGCTCACTTGTGAACAGACCCTTTATGATTCGAGCTGAACTTGTGACACTTGGCTAAGCTGGGCACAGAGCTGAATGGGACTGCGACATTTGTGTTCTGTGCACTTCATGTTTCCTCCGAAAGAGATGGCAGAGGAGGTTTTCCCTACAGTATCTTTCGGGGTCTCTGGCTTGGCTCTGAGTTTTAATGTGAGCTATCAGACCACAGTCATTGCTCAGAGATGCTGAGGGAAGGGCCCCATGTCACCAGCATGGTGAAGAGGGAGCCTGGGGAAACCACCCCATGGCCTTCTTGTTGGGGAAGGTCCTGTAGGAGCCAGGAACAGCCAGGCCTGCCCCATCACAGGATTGCTGGTGCTATTGAAGTTCCCTCCTGACTCTGGGTGACCCTCAAACCCCTCAGGAAAGCACCTGGCTTTCTGGGTGGGCTTCTTGGTGGTGGTGGAGCAAGCTTGGGGAGACCCTGTCCTTGGAAATCCTTGGGCTGTTGTGGAAATAGGATGCACCATTCTCACCCCTCGCCTTGGGGTCCCATGCCTCTTATTTTCACCACATCCCAGGGGTTCATGAGACCAGACTCTGGTCTGGCCTGGAGGCACCAGGGCCTCTTAAACCTGTGACACCTAGCAGGAAGGATCCCACAGATACCTGGGCCTGCTCTGTGCTCCAGGTTGGGGCCTCCCAGGGAGCTATGTCTCTGAGTAGCCCATTTTCTGGCCATTAGGAGTCCCTGGGGCACTCAGGCTAGTGGCAGTGTGGTGGGTGGTAGTTGTTGAGTGTTGACCTTGAATTAGTCCTGTTGCCTTGACCTCAGCTCTTTTGGTTGGCAGGCCTGTGCCTGGTTCTCTAGAGCCAGAAGGACAGTGGCCCTGCACCCCAGTGTTGCTTCATGGAAGCCTGGGCCCTCTCGGAGGAGACACTCCTCCAAGAGAAAAAATTCACTGGGAGGAGGGGAGGCTGGCATGGGAAGCAGAGGCCAAGGTCAGTGTTAGCTTCTGCTGAGGAACATTTTGAGGGCCCTCCCCGTTCCCTTCCAGGTGGGACCTGGTGTTCTGGTATGACTGGGGTTCATTTTTCCTGGGTGTTGGTCCCCTCCCCAAGGATGGGCGCCATATCCTCATCCCCCTGTGTGGTGGAACATTTATTTTGCATTTTATTGTGATGAGAGACTGGTCTGGAAGTGGAAAGGACGGGTTTTTATGTATCCCTGTGTCCTTGATACTTTGTTTTTTGGTAGAAATATCTTACCCAGGGAAGGTGGAGGAGGAGGAGAGTGTTTTTTTCCTGACTTTTGATACGGTAGATTTTTAACTGCCACGGGGGAGCCCAGCCTGATCCCCTCTCTTGGTGACACCCCCTGGAGGCCATAGGTAGCCTGTGTGGGACCATGGCATGGACGGGCATGCAGGCCTCTAGTGAAGCATGGCCACTGGCTCTGGCCCCCAAAGAAAGTCCCACCCCCCAGTTTCTGTGGCTAAGGGGGATGATCCCGCCCTTGGAGGGTGCATAGAGCCTGCAACCCCCATGTCTCCTGCCTCCGACTGAGGCTGTTCCTCATGTGGCAAATCCCGTGGCTCTGACTCTGTTTCCTCTTCTTTAGGTTGTTGTTCTGCTTTTTGGATTCCTTTCTGTGATTTCACTCTGCTGCTGAGCTCCTGTTGGTGACCTAGGGGTCCCTCCTTTGCCCTCTGTAAAGGGGATCTGAGCACCCCAGTGCAGTCCTTTGTCCTGTCGTGGCACATGGCAGGCTGGCCATTAGAAGTGGACAGTGGGTAGCTGGTAGCATTCTGTGAGGCCATCAGCTGGGCCAGTTCAGGGGTCGTGGACCCTCTGAGGCCATGACCCCAGGTTTTGAGCAAGTTTCCTGCCAAGTGTGGGGCTGCTACCACCACCAGGATGCTGAGAGCACAACTCTCTGGGGGGCATATGTAGGGGTTCAGGGAGCAGTGTAGTTGAAAAGCAGGATGGGACAAAGCTTTCAGGTTCTGTCCTGCTGGGCAAGGACATGGAGCAATATCCGTCACTGGGTTTCAGGAAGGAAAGGATACGACACACTGACACAGGAAGGACAGGCACAGTTGTTCCATGGGGCAGACCCCACAGTCGGCCTGTCTCATTGGGATTTGCTGTAGGTGGCTTGGCTCATGGATGTTCTTTAGGGGGCTTTCATATTAGATGGACAGTAGAAGTTACCAAACATGTATTTGGCACCAATTTCCATTTGTAAAGGCAAAGGAACAGAAAGTAGTTGGATACTTACTGAATGGAGCGTGGCTCCAAGTGCTGGGAACGTGGCCTGTGTCCATGCATTTTCTGTGTGCTCATGGGGGTTCCCAGACATCTTTAAGTGACAGGCCCTTTTCTTAAAAATCAAGTGAGGACATGGTTAAGTCCTGCCACGCCCATGCGTGTATGTGTGTGTGGGATGTGTGTTGTGGGCATGTATCTGCCTGCATGTGCACATGTATGAATGTGTGGGCATGCACATGCATGTGGGCATGTGTGTGTGTGTAACTGAACAAACAAGTTGGCAGAGAGGAGTTTGGAGACTGGCATTGGGTCACATGGTGTGAGGGCATCTGTTCTTTCCTCCAGCCCTGCAGTGAACCCCGTCCAGTCGTGTGGCTGGGGGTGCCATCCCCATCTCAGGCTGTGCAGGCAGTGGTGGCACATCTGTGCTCTGGTCCGAATTATGTTCCCAGCTTCATGCCCTGTAAACAGTGCAGGAGCCCATTGCCTCTTAGGTCCAGTTCTATGGTCTTTTCTTCTGGAAAGTTCCCCAGACCTAATCTTGATGCTTTGATGGAGTGGGCATCTGACCTGTGGACAGCAGTGATGGTGGCTGCTGCTGCTCAGGGGGGTGGCTGCTGTGGAACTAGGCTTGAGGGATGCCTCTAACGGCAGCCCCAAAGGGCCAGGCAGCTCCGGGACCCCTGAGTGCTAGTTGTGGCAGCTGTCGTCTGTCCTGTGAAGGTTGTGGAGTGTCCACCACTCTGGCCATCATGGTCCTCGGTGCATCAGTGAACAGAAGGGTTTCAGCCCTCCTCTTGGGGGATGGTGGGTGTAGGATCTAGCAGTGATTTGTGGTGCAATGGGGAAAATAGAGCATCATGAGGTGGGTGTCAGTGTGGCCTCTCAGGAGGGGACATTTGTGCAGGACTTAGGGGTTGGGGACAGTGGCAGTGGCAGGGAGAGTGGTGAGAAGGCAGAGTGGCCCTTCAGATGTGAACACTGGCCCTGCCCACCTGAATATTACAAGCTTTGAGGCCTGTCCTGCTTCTGATACCCTGGCTGTGTGACCATCCAGAGTGTCCCTGCCACCTGGAGTCATAAAGGCTGGAATTACTCCATCCACGTGAACCCACCACCTACCTGTCACTGTTCATGAGGTGGGCTGTGGCTGTGAGCAGGGAGCAGCTGACTGTGCAGACAGGCTCTCTGTTTTTGCTGCCCCCTTTGGTGACATGGGCCCTTGGGCCTGTGACTGTCACTGTACTGTGTGCTGGGCCCAACTGACCAGCTGGAGTCAGACTGTCTAGTGACAAGGGATGAGTAGCCAGTTCCCTGAAATGCCGTCCTCCAGAAATGCAGTCGCTGGATATAGCCTCCAGGTTGAATGAAATGCTGTGGCCTGTGGGTGACCCTGGCCCTGGACAGAAGCCCCTGGGCACTGAGTCAGAGTATGAAGCCAGGGGCAGTGGACTGGCTCAGGGGAATTCCACAAGGGACAGCTTAGAGCTGGTGAGGCTACTGCCGAGATACAGGGAACAGGATCAGTGGCTGGAGGAGCTCCTGGTGTGTGGGTTCTTGGGGCCCCTGGCAGAGAGGGCCTGTGTGCTCAGCAGGGCCTCATCATTACTAGCAGGGAAGAAGCGCACTGTGCAGTCCAGCAGGGCTTGAATGTGGAGGCACCGCTGTGCTATACATGCCACCTACCTCTCTGTGCCAGGCAGCTCTGTAGGGCCGAGTGTGCCCAGCCCCTGGATATGGCCTGTGCATTGGTGGTGTGTCATGTGCTGTTGGAGAGTGGGGACCCTTTTTCTCATTTTTCAAGTAATTTACCCCAAATGTCCTCTACTTAGAGGTGTGTGGCAAACTTACTCTACCACTGGGGTTTGGGATGACGTTCTCATGGGGCCACTGGAAAGAGTGTGCTGCAAGGGTGAGGTACCTAGTGGTCTTGGAGCTGCTCAGAGCCAAGGCCACACTGGAGCTTGGGAGGTGGCTGGCTCATGGTCATGTGCTGCAGCTCAGGCTCACAGACCATACTGGGGCAGCAGGAGTGGGCCAGAGGTATCTGTCCAGGTCAGACCAGTGGGTGAGTGGTGGGCTGTCTTTGCCTCCCTGCCTGCTGAAGGACCCGGCTATGATGGGGAGCCACTGCCTGGGGCTCTGCCCAGTGGACCTATGGCCACGGTCCAGAGACCTGATCAGATACCCCCAGGCCTGGGCTCTTGCTTTGGGGGATGGGTGACCTTGGATGAGGACACCTTCCAGGGTGGCCATCCTCTGGAGGCTGCTGTATGTGGCCTCTCACTGCTGAACAGCTGTGCTGCCAGTCTGAAAAGGTCCATTTGCCTACTCACATCAAAGCCCAATAATATGGAAACAGGCGTTTGCAGCCAAGAAAGTAAAGATTTATTTTAAGTAAATGGTGCCAAGTTTGGAGTCACAGGTAAGCTAGAGCTCAAAGACCTGGCTCCCTGATTATATAGGGGGAAAAAAATCATTAATCCTGGTGGCTAAGGGAGTTAGGGCCATGGGCTTTACTGATTGGCTAGAGCCAGGGTCCGACATAGTTGATCACTGTGTCGGTTCCTGATGTCAGTTGTGGCATTGTTCTATTTACATCCTATTTACATCCAGGTGTGGTCCCTAGGGTGTTCCACTTGCCTGCTTTCTTGGGCCTGGGGCTGAAACGCAACTGAAGTCAAGATGTTATCTTCAGCTTCTTTAGCTTCTTTCGCTTGACCCAAAGGAAATTCAGAGGTCAGCAGACAGGAGGAGGCTTTCTTCTTATGACAGTTTGATGCTGATCAGAATCTGTTGTCCTAAGGGCTTAATGATTAAGGAAGAAAGTTGACAGACAGAAAGGAGAAAAGGTCATGTTAAAGAATGGAATTTCTGCGCCATTACAGCTGAGGGTGTAGCAGATGAGATGGTGCTCAGGTTTGGGGCTGTGTCTGCTGGTGTCTGGTTGATGGCTTTGTGTTGCCAACCACCCAGGTTGTCACCTCTGTGGGTATGAATTTTATAAGTGTCGCCCTCTGCAGATATGAGACTGGAGGGCAAAGTGTGATTTTAGTGTTAGCTTTTAACTGCTGTTCACATGGCCAGGTGCTTTCCATTTCAGCATGTTTGTGGAGCTGTCCTGTAGTCATTGTGTATCAACAGCTGTACCAGGGAGTGTGTGCAGACGTTTGTAAGCAGCTCTGGCTATGGGAGGTCCACTGGGGGCCTCAGGCCTCAGGAGGGAAGACCCACCTCTCTGGGCATGCCTGCCATCATGAGGGGCCCCGTGTTAGCTGAGGCCAGGTAACAGTGGCATGGACGGCATGAAAAATACAGTAGTCCCTTGCTATATCACGGTTCACTTATCGCGGCCTCACTGTATTGTGGGATTTTTAAAAATATTACATTTAATTATTTATCGCGGATTTTTCATATATCGCAGGGTTTTGCGGTACTCTATACGTATATTGTTAAAGTTATATAGGTTTATGAGTGTAGAATAAATGTAAGGTTCCTACTTTGCAGGTGGGTCTGGAATACTGTAGATGGGTGAAAGGGCCATCCAGACCCTGGCAGGTGGCTGGCCGTGGGCACCCAGTGAGGACTGGCTCAAGGGGGGCCTGGGCTCCATTCTGGAGGACGCTGGGGCAGTGGTGTCCAGCAGAGAGAGCAGAGCACAAAGGGTTAATACCTTTCTTTTGTGAAAAAGACGGCAGCTCCCTTTTTAAGAGTAGAGATCTGCTCTGTGCAGATAAGCCCCCGGAGCTTCAGCAGGACCAGCCGAGAATGCGGTGCCCCCGGCTACTGCATCTGTGGCTGCTGGTGCGCTGTGTGGGTCTTTGAACTTCCTGCCAGGAGCCCCTGTGAGCAGGTGCCATCCAGGTGGTCTCTGTGGCTGGTGGGGCTGTGTTCCTGGGTCCCTGGCCAGGAAGGCTGTGAACTGTTGGTGTTGGGCTCTTGTCTGGGTTGGGGGGGTGTCTGCATGGGCCCCAACTGCCTGTGTCTCCAGCAGGGCCCTGAGCAAGGCCCTCGTACCTCCTCGAGGGTTCCTGGCTCACTTCCTCTCTCATTCCCTGGGCGGTTTCTTTCTGAGAAAACAGCTGGGGGAGGAGTTGAAGTGCATTTTTGTTTTGTGTGGCTGGGGGTGGGAGCTCCGTTCCAGGCGGCAGTTTAGTTTCCTGCATTCTGGGTCATTCTGCAGCACAGTCTCCACTTGCTGGGTCCTGTGTGACTCACAGGCCTGGGGTTTCTGGCTGTTGGGAGGAGAGCCAGTGGCGCCTGGGGCCTGTGTTCACCACTGAGTGTCAGAACCGCTTTCGATTCGGCTGTGTGATGTGATGCTGCCCTGACGCCGAGCCTGTCTGGGTGTTCACACACATGCGTGCCTCTGGCCAGCACAGTGGCTGTGGCCTGGCTTCGTCTGAGAGATGGGGGTGCACCATGCGTCCACGTCTGTGTCACCCTCTGCTCAAGCAGCACATCCACCTCAGGGTGGTGTGAGGCCCTAGGGGACTCCAGGGCTATCCCTGAGTTTTCCTTATGCCTGTTTCCCTCTCCAGGGACCAGCCTGTCCCAGAGATGGCCATGACCTCTCCTCCTGGGCTCCGTCTGTTCATGGTGCCTGCGGGTTGGGCCTGGGTTCTCAGAAGCTTAGACTATGGTCACTGGGGAGGGATCGAGTGGAGCTGAAATCAGAGGAGAGAAGCGCCAGGTTGTTCTTAGGTTTCCTCTTCCCTCCGACCAAGGGTCTTGACCACAGCCAGACAGGAGCCGGAGTCGGTAATGGGAGCTGCCCCAGGGGCCTGGTTGAGGCTCTTGCCAATGCCCCCTCAGATTGCCAACGCCAATCCCCAAGGTGGGAGAGGTTGGTCCAAGAGCAGCAAGCAGCCATGTGACTGAGTGTCAGGGAGTGGGGTTCCCCAGGGGCCCGTTATTTCCCACGAGGGGGCTGGTGCATCCTTAAGATGATAGTCCTGGAACAGACTCGTCTCTTGAGAGGCTCTCAGAGCTGTGGTCCCCAGCGATGCCTGTGTGCTTATGTGTGTGCATGTGTGTGAGCGTGTATGTGTGAACATGTGTGCATGGGTGTGTATCTGTACATGCACAAGTGTGAGTGTGTATGCCTGTATAAGTATGTTAATTTGAGTGTGTTGCAAGCACATGTGTTTTGTATGTAGGTGTGCCTGCACATGCGTGCTATATGTGTGTCCTGTGTGTGTGTGTGTGTGTACTCACATGCATCTGTGTGGCTGTGTTTTGTGTGTGCATGCGTGCGTGTGGCTGACTACTTTGCTGGAACGTTATAGCCGCTCCTGGTCTGCTGTTTCTCTGTGTCTGTCTCTCTTGGTAGCTGAGCACCTGATACTGTCTTTACTTTCTAGACTGTGCAAGGGTCATATTTAAGAACATGCCAGAGGTGGGGTCTTGTCCAGACAGTGGGGACTGAGGGCTCTGAATGGAGTGATGAGTGAGTGGAGGCTGGAGCAGGGGCCTGGCCCTGGATTAAAGGTGGTGCTTCCTTCCCTTCAGTGTCTGAAGCCCTCCTGGCTCCCACAGGATTCCCCAGATCTCCTTGGTGTTTCCCCTGAGAACCTCCTGCCAGCCCTTGGGGTGACAATGGCATGAGCCCTGTGGGATATGTCTGGTTGATGGGGAAGGGAGAACACACCTGCGCCCAGGTGGGCTTTAACCTGAGGCTGCACTGCAAGCTGGGGGCCTCCAGTCCCTGCGACCCACAAGGCTGCTCACACCTGGTGTCACAGGGCCACTGGGGACAGGATGCTTTCGAGGCTTCAAGAAGTGAAGGCTGTGTCCCAGTGGAAAAGCCTCTAGGGGTGTAAGCAGGACCACCTGCCTCTCTGTGAGAAGAAGCCAGGTGGGGAGAGCACAGGTGTTGAGCTCAAAGGAGAGAGGTTTAATTTGCTCACTTGAAGCAGCAGGTCCTCCGCGTGAGAGGCAGTGGTGGTCCCGCAGGTCTGTGTATGGGGAGCATGCCCCATATCCCTTCTTCTCAGGCTCAGGTAGGTTTGTTCTGAGGGTGCTTTTACTTTTCCTGGAAGCTTTGATGGGAAAGGAGAAGGCTCATCAGTCCTTCTAGAAGACAGTGCCAGAGGGAAAACCCCTCAGGACACAGTGGCGGTAGTGGCTGGTGGATTGTGGGTGGTGGTTCTTACCTTTACAACATTTCCTTTGTTTTCAACGCAAGTGTTTCTGTTTCAACCAGAAACTTACAGATAAAAATGTGAAGACTCAGCCTCAAGTTTTCATGTTTTCTTGGCCTGAATGCAGAGCCCCATGGGCACCCTGCTGGCCTTGATTGCCAGGCTGCTAGATTTCAGGTCTTGGCATTGATCCTAGCTGCAAAGTGTGGAGGGTAAAGGGCAAGGGCCAGCAGTTATTAGTTAGCCAGTAGGATTTTGGAAACTAAAACCTTTTTATGTCAGTACTTAACTACTTCAGAGAGGACCTGGCCACTGGGGTAGTGGTTGTGGGATGCTCTGGGGTCCATCCAGTTGGACGGACTGTGAGGTCACTGTGAAAAGCCCCTGTGTTCTCCCATCACTTGCACCTTGGTGCAGGCCCCCATGTGGCCTGCACAGTGTCCAGTGCTGGGCAGACTGCCCCGTGTTTGGTGGTGGGAAGGTGTGTGTAATGGCTGCCGATGTTGGTCCAGCCTAGCCAGCTGACCCCCAGGAACGTGTCTGGCTCTGAGCCTCAGAGGCCATTCTGCTCCTCTATGGGGAGCCGTTCTGGGAGAGGTGGTGGTGAAATCCCACATTCAAGCTGAAGTAGAAGACGTAGGGGAGGAATGTGCTGGCTCACTCGGGGAGGGGAGGCTGTGTCTGGGGATGGGGGGGCTGGTGGAGGCTGTAATTGGAGAGTGGAGAAGGACACAGTGCACTTGGGGCCCGCTTGGGAATGCTGCCCTTGGCAGAACTTGGCCTCTGATCCAGTGTCCACACAGACCACCATGGTCTGGGCTCCCAAGCCACGGCTGGACACGGGCTGTGACTGAGTATCCACAGCACATCACTTGGGTCTGGGCTCCCAGGACACAGCAGGAAAGTGGGTCTGCCAGACTCCTCTTTGTCCTCAAGTCTGGGCAGCCTTGGCTGAGTTCCATTGCCCTACCTGCTTCTCTGGGCTGTTGGCTGTCTCCTCCAATCCTGTAGACAGCTCAATGATGTTTGCTCAGTAACAACAAGGACGTATACACTTCTCTCAGGGACACGAAGCCTAGGTGCCCCATAGCTTCTGTGCAGTCTCCAGAGTGACTGAGTTCAGGCGGCATCTGAGGAAGAAATCTGCTCTCTGCCAGGCTGGCCCCATCCCTGGTCTCCATCTAATGTTGACTGATGTTGGGATTAAGTTTGCATTTCAGGTAGTCAGAAACATGGTTATCAAAACTGATGCAGCAAAAATATCGAGGACAAAAAAAAAGAGAGAGAGACCAGAGATTGCCTGTGGGGGTGAGGGGGAGCTTTCTGGGCTAGTGGGTGTTCTGTGTCTTACAGGGTCTTTTTCATAGGGTGTTGGCGGCTGCTGTGTGCTTGGGGATGCCCCTGGCCTCAGCTGGATGGGTAGGGTTCATGCTTAGGGTGTGGCCAGCGCTGGTGAGGGCTGCGGGGTTCCACAAAACCTTTGTCAGCTTTGCCAGGTGTTGAGATATTTTGGGGCTGAAATGACAAGGTGAAGACATAAGATGAGTGGCTTCATCTGGGACACACCTGACACTCACTGCCTTCATGGGGAAAAGGAAGAGGGCGCAGGTCAGGACTGCTTGCCCTGCTTCCCAAATCCCTGGGTTCTCCACTGACAGGTGTTAGCCATCCAGTCCGTTCCTGTGGTCTTGGTGGGCTGTGGCTCTGGGTCCTGGACCAGACCGGCTGACCAGTCACCATTGGTCATCTGTCCAGAGTCAGAACCTCTGGGGATGGATAATCCGTTGTGTTGAAAAGATGCTGAAGGTTCTGTGAGAGGATATGTTACTGGAACTTCCCCAAAATCCTGAGGGGACCAGCAGGTTTATGTGGTCACTGAGGCCTGGTTGTGCCATGTTGAGGTGTGACCCATGAAATGCTGGCTTTCTTGGACTTCCCTGAGCTACAGAGCCAGGGGCATGAGGAGGGAGCTTCTCCAGGAAGTGGGCTTTTTCTGCCTGCTGCAAGATGGGGCATAGGTGGGGCCAGGTCCTGAATCCAGAAGACCTTAGGCTAGGCTGGAGGAAGAACCTTCTGGTCAACCTCCTGGGCTGGTGAGAGAGTCACGTGAGCTGTGTATTGAGAGCTGGCTGCCAGGCTCTGCAACTTATGACCCAGCAAGCTGCTTGCTTTTGTCAATAAAGTTCTGTCGGAACATGGCCCTACTATTTTTTTTAGACATTGTCTTCAGTGGCCATGAGTGGTTGTGAGGGGACAGTGTGGCCCTTTACAGACACAGCTTGTTAGTGTATGGTCTAGAATGTTCCCCACCTTGCTGTCTTTCCTGACATCGACTCGTCAAAGATATCTGGGTCAGATACTTGTAGAATGCCACAGAACTTCTGTATGCCTGTTACGTTGGAGCTGTTTCAGGAGAAACACTTTGAAGCCAGAATGCCATGGGATGTCCTGAGGTACTTAAATATTGGGGTTAACTCCCACCACCTATGTGAGCTCGGATGTCCCCAGTACTGGACCCTTGACCTTTGTAATCAAAATATGAGGACCTGCCCACACTGCCTTTCACCCAGTTTCAGGGTGTCTCTCAGATTCTTGCCCAATCACATAACATAGTGGCTACAAATGATGATCTCTCTCAAGCACTGATGTTCATGAGCTGCACCGGTCTGTGTTTTCCAGGCCTTTATTTTTATATTCTGTCTTTTTGGTCCCACCGAGATGAGAATTATTTCTTTATTTAGTGAACTTGACATTTGGCATAATTCTGGATTTGGGGGGCACATGGAGGTGGAGAGGGTTCCCGCAAGCCCTGTTGTCCACTCCATACTCGTTGTGGTCACAGCTGAGAGCTGGTCCTGTGCCCCATTGCCCACTGCACGCCAGACCCTTAGCGTCTCACCTCATCCCCAGTGTCCTTCTCTGTCGCCAGGTCCCACACTGCACTCAGCATAAAAAGCCTTGTGTCCTGTTGGCTGCAACGGGTTCGCAGACTGTTCTTGTTTTCACTGGCTGCACAGGTCTGAGGTGGGCGTGTGGGCTGGAGGATACACTCAGCTGGAGTATTTCTCATGTTGTCCTTGTGACCAGACCAGGGTTGTGGGTTTTGGGAGGAAGCCCACCATCACCCGTGGCTCATGTGGCTGAGGGAACCTTGAGGTGTGTTTGTCATGTTTTGCCATAACATCGCTCTTTTCCTCTTTCTGTACTTCACTAATTATAAATGTGTCATTAAGCCCACCTCCCAGCCTTTTAATTTTTTTTAAATGAGTGCCAAGATGGCTTTATGATTTTGTTTTATTCCGTCTTATAGCCAGTTGTCACTATCTCGATGCCCGGATCTCCCCGTATTTGGAACAGCCACTCTGTTGTGGAATTGGTGGTGGGCTGCGTATGCGGCACCCCTACTTTTAATTAGGTGATTGATGTTGGTGTCCTTGGCCCACAACCTCCAAATGCTCCTGGGGACCTGGGCAGACGCTGCCCTCTGCTGTGGGACCACACATTTCAAAGTCCATAAAAAGACTAATTGCAGGAAGTGGCTGCTGTGTCACAGAAAATCAAATGTCTGGCCCGAGCACATTGAGAGTTCAGAGCTAACTGAGTGGCAGAAGTCCAGGCCATTGTGAACCAGATGCTAGTGGCTCATGGCCATGTAGTGCTCACCAGAGTCCTGGTGGGTTTTGAACTCTGATGGTGGTCTCCGCGGGATCTACCGCCTGTACCAGTTGCTGCAGGGCCACTGTCACGGTATCATGCCGAGCACACAGCGCCACCGCCCCCGCTGCTGCCGTGTTTTCATGATGTTTCCACAAAGTCTTCGCATTTCACTTCATTTTTAGGAAAATACCCTTCTGTTCAAGAGTCACTGGTGCCTTCTTTCTTTCCCATGTGAATATCCACAGCTCAGCCATCCCTTGGGGGCAGCTCCGGCAAATGGAAGGCCACCCAGACACCCCCAGTGCCACCCCAGCCCTGCTCGTGGTGTTTCTGGGTGAGGCCAATGGGGGGGAAGTGAGGTAAAATTCACACTCAGTGGCTCTGCTGCAGGCTCGATTGGCTGAAGGGTCTACAGTATTTTAAAACCTAACTTGTCTGTTTTCTCAGTAACGAGAGGAATCAGTACCAAGCCATGGAGGGAGGGGAGGTGGTTTTGGGGAGTCTTCCTTGGATGGGCTTTGTGTCCATAACCTCCCCGCCTCACCCTGCCACCCCACCGTGTCACCTTAAGGAAATGGAATCCTGCCTGCTCTCGGTGCCAAGTCAGGGAACATCTATAACATCTCCTTGTATCTTGGCTTTGGGGGGATATGTCACGGGTTCGCGTGAGCTGTGACCTTCCACGTTAGTGTGTTATTTTTCTGTTCAGTAAACAACAGATAGTTACATCTAGATTGTAAAATCAACATATTTTAAAATTATTTTCAGTCCTCAGAAGTGGAGGTGAGTCAGGAAGAGGGAGTGTTGTTGGGGTAGGGCTTCGGGTGAATCTCATGACCTCCGGGCCATAACTGTGATTAAACATCTGACAGGCAGACACTGGCTCTTCCATTAGAGCAGATTAACTATGGCTGGGTCATCTCCCCTTAGCTCTCCTGCTTGGGGCCTGAAACTTGGCCGAGGACACCTGGTCCTGCCTTGGGGCCCTCCCTCATCAAACGGCCTTCCACTTCCTCCTGGCCCACCAGAGGCCACCGCCAGGCAGCATGGGCACCTGGAGCCTGGGGGCTGCATGCCTCAGGGGGCACCACCCAGGGGCCTGCCCAGGAGGATGCTGTGGGGCCTGGTGAGTCTGGCCTATCCCTCCAAGCACCTGCACTTCAGGGTTTCCTCTGCTCAAGCTTGTCCTTAGTTCTTGTCATCCTGAATGAATGCAGTGATGAAGAGGGCACCAGCCAAGGTGAGTGGCCTCCCAAAACTCAGGTGCGTCTCAGTCAGAGGAAGACCCCTGCCCTCCAGAGCTTCAGCGGGCTTGGCAGGGTTGTGTCTGGGGAGTAAGAGGGGGTTTGGAGCCTATTCTGCTTCCCACCTGGGGGTCTTTAGGACCCAGTTTCCTTTGTTCAAACTTTAATTGTAGCTTATTCTTCCTTAAAAAATATAAAATGAAGTTTGAATGTACTTAGAGGTGCCAGTTGTCAGGGGAATCATAAGAACCATCCAGGCTGTGGGTTAAGCGTGTTTCCATATTGTGGAGATACAGTATGAGTCCCTTGCATCAAAGCATTTGATTTTTATGGGTGTGTCTTGACTGCAGCAGAGTTGAGAAGTAGTCACGCAGGCACTCTCTGCTGGGAGGAGCTGCTGCCCTGCGCCCGGGGTAGCTGCAGGCAGTGGAGGCCACGTGTCCCCGGATGCTGTCAGGTGCCTCTGAACACAGGCCCTGTCCGAGTCTCCTGGCCTGCTGGTGTGGGTTGCACTCCAGCCTCGGTATTCACCATGCAGAGACACACCTCATCTCCCAATGGGTCATCTGTTCTGTGAGACACATAAGGATTTTTGGTGCACCCCTGGAGGTTGACTAAGTGGAGACTTCTCAGAAATCAAGGGAAACATTCTCTTTGAAGGACTAATGACTAAAATGACTTGAATAACAAGAGAAAGCATGATTGATCATGAAAGGGGGAGCCGTCTCCAGATTGGAGGGATTCACCCAAATGCTGAGGGTGCGTCTGCTGCTGCTTTTGTTGGGTGTGTTTCTTCTTTTTTGGCTCTTATTGCACGTGTCACTTTGGTGACCCACAGAAGGGGAAACCAGATACTGGGGTCTGCAGCTTTTCCCCGGCCAGTGGCGCACAGCACCCTGGTGGCTCACACATCCTTCATTCCATTAGATTCCCACTATCCTGGTCTTTCTTCAGTTGTGGGGAGGAGGGTACGGGCATTTACTTCACTAGGTTTCCGTCTGTCATCAGGCTCATCTACAATGTCCAGAAGTCACTAAATGGCCACTTAGCTGGATAAGTCGTCCCTGGTGTTCTTTTCTGCTCCAATGGGGAGCACTGGCACTACTTCTTACCTGTCTAGTCCCTTCAAGTCCTCTGTCAGGATGCCTTGTCTTAGGTGTTCCTTATCACAGCAGACAGGTGGGGTATGTTTAGCACCTGTTTGATGGCATGTCTATGAGCCACCTGGTCCCTATGAGTGTCGGATACCTGAGAAAGACATATCAGGGCCCTCAGGCGCTGGCTGCACGGCTGGCAGAGGGTTCAGGTGGTTAGCGTTCACCTGCAAACAAGTCAGGAGAGCCATGGCTTCTAGCCTGTGCTTTCCCAACACACAGCATGGGTTGTGGCTGGCAGTGAGCTGAGAGTGGACCTTGCGGATGCCCAGGGTCACTTGGGGAGCTGCCAGCCTGAGCTATGAACTATGCAGCAAGGCCCTTCCCATGTCGGCTGTCTTTCCCCAGCGACAAGAAACATGAGACCCAGGAGCCTGACTTTGTCCAAGGACAAGTGGCCAGGCTGGCTCATTAGAAGGAGAACCTAAAACCCCGTGCATCACTCCTCCCTCCCTCCCTCTCTTCCGGGGCAGTCAGCCTCATGGGGTGCTGGGTGACCATGTCAGGGCCTGGCCCGAGTGTCCTTTAGGCAGAGGCTGGTCTAGACAGAGCCCTCTGCATCATGTATTCACACAGAAACACTGTCAGGAACTGGGCTCTGTGTCGGCCATCGATCATCATCACTAGATAAGTCCAATCAGTATTCCCAGAAAAAGTGTGCTGGTGGCGACCCACTGGTGGTGGTGACTCAGATGGGTGCCCTGTTGGGAGACTTGCATGGGATACAGATTGGGAGGTACAAGAGGGGCCGGTAGTCCCAGCCTTTAGGCCCCTTTCCTTGCCTTCGGTGTCCCGGCCAGTGGCTTCTGGGGTGGCATCGGTGTCCCTGGTGGAATGTATTGAGGATGCTGGAGTGGTCAGGGCTCCATATCACTTGACGATTTCTATCAGTGATACCGCTGTGGGTTTTCTCTCTGTTTTGAATTCAGGGCAGATATTCAGGCCACCTGTTTTGGAATCTGGGAGTGAACACACGTTGAATCCAGGCTGAGCCTTGTGGGCTCATCTGTGGCCTGGCTGTGGTGACCTGGGGACGTGGTACAGGCTGTCCTGGCAGAATAACTATGGAGGTGGGGGTCCGAGCTGGTCCCCTGTGGGCTGTGTCTTACATTTTGGTTCCGTGACGCGCATGGTGGGATCCGCTCTGAACGGCTGGGGCACTGCAGGTGCGGCCGCCATGACCTGTCAGGATTCGGAGTGTCTACGCGGGCCTTTTCACATTCCTGGAAGTTACAGGCCAGTGGTCAGTGGGGTTACTTTTAAGATGTTTGTCCCCAGCAGTTCCGGTGAAGCATAGGGTTTGTGGTACCTGAAAGGGATGGATTGGAACTTGAAGTTCCTGAACAGAAGGCTGTACTTGGAGTTCTTTCTACCTGAGCCCCCCTGCCCCAGTAGGGAGCTTTAAAACGTCCAAACAACACAAAGAAGTTCTTGTCTATAATCCCAACCCCAGCAGCGAGCACCACCTGACCTTGAGCTGTGCTTTCAGAGGCTGCAACCCTATTGTGTGTGATGGCTGTTACCTGCTTTTCATCTGACACACCATGGGCGTTATTCCTGGTAAATACAGCCCTGTGCCTTTTAAAATAAGTGCAGAATTTTATTATGTAGTGAACCATATTTAAAACCAAATTCCCACTAATGGCCCATTTGGTTGTTGAGCAGGTTTATCCTTCTAAAAAGAGCTGTATGTTTGGTCTGAAAGTGTCTGCTTAATTTTGGGGAGGGGCCGCAGACGGGGTGTCTGCCAGAAGCCTGTGCCTACTGTGGGTCCCCTCCCTTCCTGGCAGCTGCACCCCAGGACAGGCGTCTGCCTCCTGCCGCCCATCCTGTTCCCTGGCGTGCACGGTAGAGGGAGGCTGGGTTGGTGTTTCTTTGCTCTGGACTCTTTCCTCTGAGGCTGACAGCTTCCATGTGTTGGGTTCTCCTAAAGCCGCCTGTTGTCCTCAGAAAAGTAGGTGAGAAGTAGTAGCCATGGGCCTGAGGGCCTGGGACCTCTACTGTGTCCAGGCTCTTGGCGGGGGGTTCTGGTCTTTGTGGGGAATGTGGGGGATGCGGGGTCCAGAGTTGGCACTACGCCTGCAGGCAGGGCACAGGCAGTGCAGCCATGACGTTGGCTTCTTCTACGTTGTGATTCAGCCTGTTTGCCCCTCACTGTGGGTGAGGTTTTCTGTGTCCTGGCCCTTTTTTCTTTTCTTCTGAAGCAACAAGCAGTGTTTCTTATCTCTTGAGTTGTTTTTGGCTTCAGGGCAAGGAGGCCACCCTGTATGGAGGGTATGGGGTCACCTTCGCGTCAGCACTGCTCCCTCTGCAGACACTCTGGGTTCATCTTGCCCTGGGACGCCCTCCCGCCAGCCTGCATGTCTAGGTTTCCGACTGCTCTGTCCTCTCGGCAGACTGGACTGAGGCGTCCTGGCCCAGTGCCTGGGGCCCCGAACTGCCGCTCCTCCTGGACACATGGACTGTCTGTCCCCTTGCGGTCAGACTGATGGGGGGAGCTGTTCTGCAGGGGGTCCTGTAGCCATGTCTGCATCCCGCAAGGCACCCAGCTCATGTTTTACTAAGTATCTGGGAGCAGGGGTAGTGCTCAGCTTGGTGGCTGAGGAAATGTTATCCGGTGGTAGGATTCCTGCCTAATGGGTGGGGGCACTGTAGGGGCTCCACCCAGCCCAGACCTGGCCTGGCTTCCCGAGCTGCCCAGGGTGATGTGATTTCTCCACATGGAGACCAATGTGAGGGGGTCATGGGTCCAGTTCACCAGTACTGCCTTTCCTGCCTAGGTTTTGGGTAGGTTTTGCTCCTCTCTTTGCTTACTGAGGGCAATTTGCGGCTGCCGAGTGGCTCTATGGCTCGTCATATTGTATTGGCAAAAGGTTACCCGGGCTCTAAACTGTCCACGTTGGGACCTGCACTGGGGTGGGAGACACAGGATGCCTGGCGTGGCAGCATTCTGAGTACAGTGGCCACTGCCCATCTTGATTTCCCACTTCTCAGCATCCAGGATGGGAAGATGGAACCCTTGTGGGCCTTGCTGGTTTGGGGTCTCGGGCAGATTGTGATGTGGGCAGGTCACCTGCATGTCTGTGTTCCTAGAGAAGGAAGACTGGCCACATGAGGCTCTCAGAGCCCCACACCCTCATCAATGCCACTCTGTCCCCAGTGCCTTGCACTTGACTCAGCTATGGACTCCCATCTGTCACTGGGATCCCACCCCTGCCCCGCCCCGGGCCGGGCCTGCTGTTCCCCTGGTTCCTTGTAGCCTCCACTTCCTTTTAGCTCCTAAAATGGACTCGAATTCATTTCCCAGCAGGAGATGGACAGTCAAGAGAGAACAGCCCCATCATTAACAATGGTGACATGGAGAGAGAAAGTTTCTTTGAAGGAAAGAACATGGCACTTTTTGAGGTGAGTTATACTTCCTCCTGCAAAAAGCAGAGGTCAGTGTAGTAGGTGTAATTTGGACAAGTGAAGAGGCTGTGGTCTTAAGATCCCCAGTCTAAGGATGGATCGAGGGGCTGGGTGGCCTGAGATACCACGCGGGCAGGGAGCTGGCAGCTGTCTGTGTTCCATGGCCCTTATATCGTATGCCCTCATGGCTTACACCCATCCGTGAGGGGCTTAAAGAGGTTGAATCCTGAGCCATCTCGGAGACCATGGTCCTGCTCTTTGGGTGGGTGGCCAGCCTGGAGCCTGACCTCTAGCCCCAGATCCCTGACTTCAGACTTGCTGTGACTGGGGCTGGCCGGCCCATTTCAGATCTTAGGGCATCAGGACCAGGGGCAGAACTAGGTTCCAGATGGCCCTGGGAATGGGCTGTCTGAAGCATCCACATGGCAGGGGCTCTGCTGGGCGGTTGACCTGGTTGGATTTGGGGTGTTTCTGTTTGGGATCTGGGTGACTTATTCCATGTCTTGGTCCCAAACAGGAGGAAATGGACAGTAACCCCATGGTGTCCTCACTCCTCAACAAGCTGGCCAACTACACCAACCTGAGCCAGGGCGTGGTGGAGCATGAGGAGGCTGAAGACAGCCGGAGGCGGGAGGTCAAGGTACGCCACCAGCCCCACCGCTCCCCTTCCCCGCCATGGCAGACCTCTGGGGCCCCCACAGGGTCTCCTCTTCTTCCCTTTGTTTTTCAATGATAGGACCATTTTCCTAGGAATTTTTATTTCTTAGGGATGTGTCTTGGAATCTATCCTAAAAAATAAGCAGAGCTGCTTTGAGGATTCATGTATTAGAAAGTTCTTTGGGAGAATTGGAGGAGCCAAAACTTGGAAACCACCCAGATGCCCCTGAGGGGGCTGGAGGGTTGTGTCCGGCTCCAGGACAGACCAGCTGAGCAGTTTTCACGATTTAGGACAGTGTTCATGACAATGTTCATACGGATGCAGATGAAGCTGCTATGAACACGGTTGTGTTGAGTGTCTTTTCTATGGGAGAATGATGGGTGGTTATTTCTCCTTACTTCCCTTTTAAAATTTTCTCACAATAAGTATGTATTACTTTACAATGAAAGATACAAACTTCCCTGACCATTGTGGTTCAGTGGGTTGGGCGTTGTACTGTAAGCAAAAGGTTGCAAGTTCTATTCCTGGTCAGGGCACATGCTTGGGTTGCCGGTTTGGTCCCTGGTTGGGGCACAGCCCGTCAATGTTTCTCTCTCGCATCAATGTTTCCTTCCCTCTCTTTCTCTCTCTCTTCCCATGTCCCTAAAAAAATAAATATAATCTTAAAAAGATATAAACTAAAAATTAAAGAACAAAATTTAACCACCAAAGGAATCCCTCCAGTGCAGGATGCAGCTTCCAGAGGTCCTGATGGGGCAGTCTCTCTTCCTGCCTCCTTCTGCAATCCTTGAGCAAGCCATTTGCAGAAAAGGTGAACAGAAGAGTAGAACTATTTTCAGTGCTGGGCCGAGGTGCCGGGATCCCTGCGTCGAGACAGCCTTGCTTGCTCTTCCTCTGCATGCTTCCTTTGTGCCTGTGTCTGGCTTGACCTTGGCCCCTTTGGGCTCCAAGCCAAGGGATTCTTACTTCTTTCCTTCCTGTGACTGTAAACCCAGAAGAATTAACACTTGTTTCCTGACCCTTGAGGGTGTTGGCTCCTTGTGTTCAAGAAGAGCCGCTTATTTGCGATGGAAGTAGTAGAGACAGGGCACATGGGACGTGGCCTCCGTCCTAGGCAGAGGGCAGTGGCCTCTGCTGCAGCAGTGTATCTGGACTGCACCTTTCCTGGTCCCCCTGCCATGATTTTCGTGGCTCCTCCAGAGCCTGTGGCCACCCTGGCTGTTCATGGATCTACTGCCCCTTCCCCCGCCAGGCAAGGGACAGGAGATGTTGACCCCAGGTGATGCCATGTGGGAGGTTACAGCTTCGGATGTGTGCCCTGGGCACTCCCTGTGGTTTCACGGGCTCTGGCTCCTTGCAGCCCATGTGGTACAGCCCAGTGGGTCACAGAGGTCCTTCAGCACAGACAAAAAAGCAGCCAAGACCCCTCGTCGAAGTTCCTGCCAAGACCCCTCGTCGAAGTTCCTGCTGACATGTAACCTAGGTGTTCAGCCTGGTGAACCTGAACAAGGCATGTGGTGTGGACTCCCTGCCAGATCAGGACCTAGAATAGGACTGGGTTTTAGTCATAGGAAGGATGGCTACCCTGTGACCCTAGGCAGGATTGTATGTAGCCAGATGGGCAGATTTCAGTTGGGATGAATCTGGTCACCCCCTTAGGACTGAGTGTAGATCCCATGAGACAGGTGGTGGGGGCTGCCCGTTATTGTCTCTCTGACCAACCAGACATAGGAGCTTGCCCCCAGAGATAGGGTGTTCGTTCCCCTCCAGGCTCTAGGGCCTGGAGCCTCCAGCACTTCAGAGCCAGTTGGGGTCTTCAAAGCTGCTTTTTATGAGAGAACTGAAGGCCGCTGTGCCCTTCCAGGGTGACTCAGGACCATGTCAGCCGTTGGGCACAGAACTGGCTCCGGTTGGGTGGGTGGGGCCCACGTGAGGCCTGGAGTCCCGGCTGTTCTGACTGGAGGATTTGCATTGGCCTCCAATGGCAGTTTATTGATCTCTTCATATGTTGACGAAGATTATAAAATTGAAGTCAGCAGGTTGCCCAGCATTGCTGTTGCTTTGCATATTTCTTCTCATTTTTATATAATTGAAATATGCCCACCCTGTGTGTAAGACCCATAACCACTTTTACTTACACAAAAGCATAGGTATCCCATGGGTGGGTGGGGCTTGGCGGGAGGGGTGCCCTGGCCAGGAGCTGGAGCTGGGGCGAGGGCCAGGCATTAAAGGAGCTGCCAGGAGTTCAGGACTCAGGATCTGAGTCTGTGTAGGCTCTCTGACTCTGCTCCCCACTCCCCAGGCATCTCTCTTAGGTCATTCTCCCCAGGGTCCTAGAATTTATGGGAGTTCCATGGCCTTCTCTGCCTCAGTGGCAGGTGTTCCTCCTCCCTGTTTACTGCTCTGTTTTCACCTGAGAAGTCTATCTACTTTTTTTAATGCGGATTCAGCCTGTTCTCCTTTGGTCATTTACCTTCTGGCCACCCCCCTGGTGCTGGCTTGTGTCCTCTTGAACCCCAGGGCTGTAGCTGCTCTCTGAGCCGCCACACCAGGTCCTTGTTTTCAGTCAGCCTTGTCATTCAGGAAGCTTCCCAGGTTTCTTTTAAATAAATTGATTGATTTTAGAGGGAGAAAGTGAGAGAGAGAAACACCAATTTGTTGTTCTACCCATTCATGAAGTCATTGGTTGGTTCTTGCATGTACCCTGACCGGGGATCGAACCCACAACCTTGGTGTATGGTGAGCTACCCCTCCAGGGCTTTTTTTTTTTTTTTTTCAGTTCACCTAAATTTAAGACATTTTCCCCATGAAACATCAACTTGTCTTTGCAGCCAGATGTCCCTAAATTCCAGGTGCGCTGCCTGAATGTGGTCACACTAGCTGCCATTCCAGGTCACAGACAGGGAGGGCTGGGTCCCTGTGGTGGGTGGGGCTGCCCAGTAGGCTTTTGGCCATGTTGCCACCCTTTCCTCCGAGCCAGTCTGCTCCTTCCATAGTCTTTCCAGGATCACAGCGGATAGTTCCATCCGGCGCCATCCTGGCACTGTCCCGTCCTGCAGTGATCCCATGTCTGGCGGCACCCCGCCATGTTTCTGTGTCTGCAGTTGTGGACTTGAAGGAGTGCTCTATGCACCCAAGTGACCAGCTCTGAGCTCTCAATGGTATGGGTTGAGCGCTGCTAACTCCTGCCTGGAGTTGGTGTCGCTGTGCCTTCTGTGCTTTTAGGGAGCACAACGGTCTCATCCTCCATGACCCTCACTTCTTCTCAGATTGCGATCTCTGAAGGTCTAACACCACACCTGCCATTGCGTGACACAGAGCCCAGAGCCTCTTGCTCCCATCTTTCCCCAAACTTTCCCTCCTTCCTGCTGTTCCCCTTGAAGAAAAGCAAGGCCCGCCCAAGTGCTCCCCTCTCTGCTCCCTGTGGTTTGGGTCCTTCTCAGAAGGCCACTGGGCTCCTACATAGCCAGAATCCTGCTCTGGAATCTCTTGGAGCCTCCTTTCATTCTGGGGTTAGTCCCCCTTTAACCATTTTTCTGGGTCCAGGCAGCGGAAACTTTCCACCCTTGCCTGTTCCTTTCCTTGTCCTCCTGTCCATGGGACCTCTTCCTGGGGCCTGAGGGTATAACCAGGGGTCCCTGAGGCGAGGGGCTGAGGTCTGGGCCCTGCCAGGTGCAGGCATGACCTGTCTATGTTCTGTCTCTCAGAGCCCGGGTATGGGCACCTTCATCGGCGTCTACCTGCCCTGCCTGCAGAACATTCTCGGCGTGATCCTCTTCCTACGCCTGACGTGGATTGTGGGTGCAGCTGGCGTCCTGGAGTCCTTCCTCATTGTGTTCATGTGCTGCACCTGCGTGAGTGACCAGGGCTATCCTGGGCTGTGGTGTTTTTGCCTTTGGGGCAGTGGCAGCTGGACTTCAGGGCCCCGACCATGTGGACAACTGTGGGCTCTCCAGAATCTGCTGCCCTTTGATCTGAGGTTGCCCACGTGGACCCTGTCCCATAGCGGCCTCCCTCACCAGTGCTTGTGTGACCGTGGGGAAAATAGTTGTGGCCTGGGGCTATGACCAAGCTGTGTGGTGGCTGCAGAGAGTCTTCTTTAGCTACATACGAGGAAGTACAGGGGCAGCCCAGCAGCCGAGGGTTTTCACTGGTCATTGGCACCACTCGCAGAGGTCCTGCACTCTGCTTAGGTCCCCTTCCAATTGGACCCATCTGGACACTTTTAGGGGCCCCATTTATAGTAAGACACACATGTCGGTGACTTGTCGAGCCCCAGATCCCCACACGCCAGACCTGCCACTTGGACTCTGCCTGCATCCCTGTCCATCAACAACACATAATCTCTTCTTTCCACTGTTTTGGTGCGTTTTGTTTACCCTCTGGATGCTCCTCAGTACCTCTCTGTGGCCATGATTTTTCCTTCTTCCTTTATTGTTAAGAAGGTGATTGAGCTATTCTGTCACCATGAGTCACCTGGAGACGGCTGTCTAAAGAATTCAAACAATGCAGATGAGTGGGACTCCACTGGTTCCCTGTCAGGCCACTTCCCCTACAGCCCTAGGCTTCCCGGTGCCCCAGCCTTCCCGGAACTGTGGTGTGGTCACCAAAACAGCCTTGGAGTAGTGCCAGACACACACAAAAATGCATAGAAACCAGGATAATGTGGTGGGGCCTTCTTCAGGCAGCAGACATGGCCCAGCAGGAACAAGGTCACAGCGGTCACTGGGACCTTTGCTTCCTAGGCTGTTCCTTCTGGTCCTTGGGTTGTAAAATAGTTACTCCCCAACCCATGGGTGTGGCTGCTTCCTGAGCAGGTGGGCATTTTATACCCCATGGGGGCTGGGAACCCAGGCAGAATCCCCTTTATACTCCATGGGGACTGGGCACCCAGGCAGAAGCCAGCCCTTTAGTGCTGGTCGGGATCCTGAGTCGGTTGTTGTCTGGGCAACGTGTAGGATCTTGACTTTGGGAATTAAGTGGGAGAGAATGTGGGGTGGGGAGCTGCAGTCCTGAGTGTTGAAGTGTTGCCTGCTGGTTACTCAGCAGCCCTTTTGTGATCAGGAGCCAAGGAGCAGGTAGTGGGCTCTGCCCCAGGCCTGGTGCCGTGCTCTCATCACCGGGGCAGCCCTCAGAAGTGCTCTTCAACCTGTCTTTTTGCAGACTATGCTGACTGCCATCTCGATGAGTGCAATTGCCACCAATGGCGTGGTCCCAGGTAAGGGGCTGCTAGAGACGGGGTCTCCTGAAATGAAGCCTTCACTTTGTGCGTAGTAACTGAGCTGAGCCCTGCCATGGAGTCAGTGCATACTCCACTTTCATTTTGACGATGACCTTGACATTATTAGCCCTTGACCCAAGGTGGCCACAGGTGAGGCAGCAGTGGGGCCCTGCCCCAAAAGGCCCAGTGTGGACCTGCCTTTACCCACCTGGAGGTTGCTGCTGTCATTCATGTCTGAGTACAGAGATCTCCAGGGTTCTCTAGAGGCGTTGGGCTGAGGGACGTCCTCAGCCTGGCCAGGCCCTTCCGGAAGCTCTGTCAGTAGTGACCCTGCCTTTGGGCAGTGATGTTCATGCAGCTCTTGGCTCTCAGCTGCACTTTGACTCTCGAGGGCTAGTGCCCCTGGTGTTCTGGGGCTTCTTCCCATGTCTCCCCCAAGGGCATGGGACCTGTTTTGCAGCCTGTCTCCCCGTGCCTACCCAAGTGTTCCGAGGTTGCTGTGTTGTTGGGATTCTCCTCGGAAGGGGCACCCGCATGAACACCCCCAAAGTTTTTTCTTGTCAAACTTAAGCCTTTGGTTTCTAGACAAGAGGCTGGCATTTTATGACCAGATGTGTCCCTTTGGTTCGGAAGTTTAATTTCCCACAAACCATTATTCTCTTTTTAAAGTGACAAAACTGGAGCATCACAGGCCTAATTTAATTCATTGCCCCTGGTACTGTCTGACATAAGGGTAGGAATGCAGAGGGGCTGCCTGGGTGGTGGGGGTGGGGCCCTGGTCTCTTCCCTGCAGGGTCACTTTGACCTTAGAGTCCTGAAATTACCACTGTTTGTTTTCCCCCGTTTTGCAGTGTTGCTTCCTGGTGCTGAGAGGGCAATGCCTGCTGGGTGGTGAGCTCAGCAGAAGAGGGAAGGCGGGCAGGCGGGCAGGCCGACTGCACTCAGTTTGTTCCTTAGGCTGTGTTATCTCTCTTGAGCAAATGTGCAGGCAAAATGCCCCTGTAGTTTATTTGCCACCTGGATTCAAGGAACTGAAGTGACGCCACCTTGTGGCTTGTGCAGCCTGTGTGTGTATGTGAGGACCAGCTTGTTTGCACCCCAAGTCCTTGAATAGTTGCCCCTTCCCCAGAACTTCCCAAGCCTCACAAGGAGCAGCAATGGTATAGAGACTGTCCTCTCGCTGGCTATCTGACTCCAAGAAACCTCCGCTGCCTTGCGGCATACCTCTTCAGGGGAAAGACTAAGGGAGTAAACCCCGACAGAAAATCCGGAGCCGGAGTCCCTAAGGCGGTTTGACGTTGTAGTCAATACCGGCAACTCCTGCGGCGCACCTGAAGCCAAGCTGTATTGACTCCGTCTTTCCCTTGGACCCTTCAGCTGCGAAGAGAGGGGGGGTCTGCTGCATGGGCAACAGCAGACCCTCCATATCACCCTGCCCAGGCTCTGTAGCTTCAGCTTCACTGGAGAGGACACTCCAGCGTCATCGCAAGATGTCGATTCAACACGGGAGGAGACAGATACCGTGTCACTCCCGACTTGGACTGCACAGCCATTCTCGGCGGTGCAGATAGACTCTTAAGAAGCTACACCATCGTCTCTCGAGGCTCTGTAGCTTCAGCTTCACTGGAGAGGACACTCCAACGTCATCGCAAGATGTCGATTCAACACGGGAGGAGACAGATACCGTGTCACTCCCGAGTCGGACTGCACAACCATTCTCGGCGGTGCAGATAGACTCTTAAGAAGCTACACCATCGTCTCTCGAGACGGACGGCTGCCGACGATGAGGATGCCCAGCCAGGAGGCTCAGTGCTCAAGAAGGGGGGTGCAAAACGCTCACATGGATATAAGATTCTAGTGGGGGATTGGCCTTTAGGTTTGCTTTTCAGAAAGAGGGGCACTCTCTGAGAAGCTCTTCAGGATTCCAGAGTCACGCCGTAGTCCCCCGGTCAGTGTTTGAGCATGGACTCAGCTGTCCAGAAGAACAGCCAGGGACAGACCCGTGGGGGTGTAGTTTTCAACTGCACTGTGGGAGTGATACAGAAGCGATACTTAAGCAGCCCTGGGTTCTCAGGCCTTTGGGGGTAGAAGTGTTGGTCATACGTCAAAATGCGCAGACTAATGGGCTCTGCCTGCTGCTTGTGGCTGTTGTTCACCATGACCATGTCTGGTCTTAGCTTCCAAAGCTGGTTGTCTGTTCTGTGACATCTGCATTCATAGTACACGGTGGGTCCCTAACCTACTCTTTCCTGTTTGGCGTGTTTTGCAGCTGGCGGCTCATATTACATGATATCACGGTCTCTGGGGCCGGAGTTTGGAGGGGCCGTGGGCCTCTGCTTCTATCTGGGCACGACCTTCGCAGGGGCCATGTATATTTTGGGGACCATTGAGATTTTTCTGGTAAGTGCTTTGTTTTGGACTGGTTTCCCTTGCCTGGACACCAACCCCAAGGTCAATGTTTCCCATCAGGCCTTTCTGCTCAGCTGTTGTTCCTTGTCATCTGGCAAACATTCTGGGTCCCTCTACTGAAGGTTTTCCCCCTAAAACTTGACATTGAAGTACTTACACTCAGTCTTTTAAGCTCTCCTGGTCTGTTAGATCCCTTAGAGGTTGAGCTCTTTGGGGTCCCCCACCCTTTTGTCCCTTCTTCCTGCTCCAGTGCCGAGGGCATGGCTGCCAGAAGCACTGGGATTCCTGATGGTGGGCCATGGGGTGACCTGCTCCCTGAGCCCTTATTTGTCATGTCCTGTACCTGATCCCACCCACTTCTTAGAGCTTAGTCACTGGTCCCTCAGTCCCTTGGTCCATTATTCCAGCAGTATGCACCAAGCGCACACTCAGTGCCAGCCCAGCATGGTTCTGGGAGGACTGTACTGGGCTGGCACTCATCTCCAACCTGGCATTAGATCCCTGTTAGCGGAAAAACATTGCTTTTCTTTCAAATTAAAGAATTGGGGTATCCTCATGTTCTGATGCTGCCTCACTGTGAAGGATCCTGAGCTTCAACTCAAAATTGTGTCCTGGCCATCACTTTTTGCTGCCCCTGCTTTGTGTACCCAGGGGTCCCCTGTAGATGCATTCTGGTGGTTCAGGGGCTCTTGGGGAAGAAGGGAATCCAGTGCTAAGCACCCCCCAGGAGAATGGCTCCTTCAGAAGGTTGCGTCTGGCCCCCTCTCTTTCCCTATGTGGTCATCTTGCAGGCAGGGATGGATAGGCTGCCTTTCTTGACCTGCTTTGTCCCCACAGACCTACATCTCCCCTGGCGCAGCCATCATCCATGCCACCTCGGCGGGCGGTGAGGCCGTGGCCATGCTGCACAACATGCGCGTGTATGGGACGTGCACCCTGGTCCTCATGGCCATGGTGGTCTTCGTGGGTGTCAAGTATGTCAACAAGTTGGCCTTGGTGTTTCTGGCCTGCGTGGTGCTGTCCATCCTTGCCATCTACGCTGGCGTCATCAAGTCTGCCTTCGACCCGCCAGACATCCCGTGAGTTCCAGCCCTCTGTCAGGGCCCTCTTGTCCCCGGGCCCGCTGCTTGGGTCAGGTCTGTAAGGATACATTGTTTCCTAGTTTGTAATTCAGGTTTCCTCTGTGGCCATGACGGTGGGGCCTGGGTGGTGGCGCCGGGTGTCTGGCAGTCTTAACCTTCTCTCACTGGCATCTGGATGAGCAGTCAGGATGCTCTTGCAGCCAGCCATCTGCAAGGACAGGACAGGAGGTTTGGTGACGGTCCGGGGGTGTATAGGTTGGCCGGCGGACCTGAGGACAATCAGGCAGCACTGAGCTATCCTGGGGGTTGCCTGTTCCCCTAGTCCTCACAAAAACCCCCAAGTGGGTTCTTCTCTTGTCCTTCTTTTGAATGAGGACACTGAGTCACAAGGAAGTGGCCCTAGGTCACAGAGCAAGTGAGCGGGCCAATGATATGGCTGACATTCAGGCATCAGATTGCCCAGTGGCCTGGGTGGGGTGGAGCAGGCTGGGAGGCAGCTGGCACCCAGCCCCCTGCTGGCTCCTGTGCTTTGCTGCCTCCATGTGGAGTGAGCCACTTGGGTGGGAATAGTCCCATTTATTCCTGTGTCCTATACTCCAGACTCTCCCTTAGCCCCACGCTGCATGAGAGCTGGACTCTTGCTTATATACTGGTTTCCAGCAGCTCATGCAAATGTCATCATGCTAAACAGAGAGTGTCAGAAGCTACAGACAGGGGGGCCCCTCAAACCTCCACCTAGTACTGAAGAAAGGGGTGGAAGCAATTTCATATGGGAGTCATGCACCTCCTCATGCCCCGCTCCTGCTCCAGGGTCTGTTTGCTCGGGAACCGCACGTTATCAAGACGCAGCTTTGACATCTGTGCCAAATTCCACACCACCCACAATGGTACGACGACCACCGCGCTCTGGGGCCTCTTCTGCAACAACTCCTCACCCAGCGCCACCTGCGACGAGTACTTTGCCCAGAACAACCTCACAGAGATTCAGGGCATCCCCGGCGTGGCCAGTGGCGTCTTCCTGGGTGAGTGCCTGGTGGGTCTCGGTGGGACTGAGTGGTCCAGAGCCCAGTCCCTGGGAACCCGTCCTGCTGCCCCGTCCCTGGTTGTGCCACCCCTCCCTCAATGCTGACCTGCCATCGTCCCTGCTCTGGCCGGTTTTCCCCAGGGTGGTAGATGCAGCTGTGCTGTGGAGGTCGGCGGATCAGGGGCTTCACGTTGATCCTTTTTCTTTAGGACTTCATAGCATCTCTGTTAATAAGGGAAGTGATTAGCTGGTGGGAACTGGCTTTTCCTGTCTCTCAGTTCTTCTGGAGAAATTGGGCTGGCTTCCCACTACACCAGGAGAGAGACCTCACCTGTTATGGAAAAGGAAGTGGAATAATCCTGAGGCTGTGATCACTGGGTCCCTAGCTGCCTGCCCCATGGCGGATGTGGGTGTCACGTGTCCCTCTGAGGCTGTGAGGACAGTGGGTGTTGGGGGAAGGTGGGGCTGTGCTTAGTTGAGATGGGTCAGGACTGCACATGTCCACACATCCCTCAGCTTGGGGATCCTGATGTCCAGAGGCCTCTGGCTAGTGAGCCCAGCCCCTACTTCTGGGTTTTGGCAGAGCAAGACCTGGAGGGGGCAGCTGTTTACAGGTCACACAGGACAGGTGAGGTGGAGACAGGGTGTCCTGCTTTGAGGGAACAGGAATAGGTGGGCAGGAGTGAGGCATGGAGATGACATGCAGGGCCTGGGGATCCCTATGGGAGCTCCAATGAGAGGAAAGAGTCCGTGTCGTGGGGAGGGCCCTGAGGAGTTGGGCTCTGCAGCAGGGACCCTGGGGGGAGTCTTAGGGGAAAGGAGGGTCTTTATGGGGAGGGGGCCTACAGGCTGTAGCCTGGCCAGGCTGGGATCTGCCCAGGGGTGCATTTGCATAGGTAGGAGGCAGGCCCAGGTGTGTGGGGGTCCTCTGTCAAGGAAGGGGCCTGTGTGAAGCGCTCGCTGACTGCATCCCGCCATGGAGACCTTTCCTCAGAGCCCTAAGGCAGCTTGTCAGGAACACGCTTTTTCAAGTGAAGTCTTTCCTTCAAATTTGACTTTAGGACTAAAATCTTTCACTCAGTGATGAGGTGAACAGGTTCCTCAGAGGTCAGTTTTTGAGTTTGATGTCCTTGACCTTGTGTGACATCGGAGCATGCCAGGTGCATCTGCTGGGCCTCCCTGATGGCAGGAGCCCCGATGGTAGGTTCTGGAGTCCTGTTACCTTCCCTTTTCCCCCACAGATAACCTGTGGAGTGCGTACGCAGACAAAGGGGTGTTTGTGGAGAAGAAGGGCATGCCCTCGGTGCCTGTGTTGGAGGACAGCAGGTCCAGCAAGCTGCCCTACGTCCTCACCGACATCATGACCTACTTCACCATGCTGGTTGGCATCTACTTTCCCTCTGTGACCGGTGAGGCCTCGGGCATTCCAGGCGGGCCGCAGCCATCTCCTCGCTTCCTCAGCTCTGACATAGTCAACCCTGTCTCCGTCCCCTCCACCTCCCCGTCCCTCAATTTTCTTTACTCAAGAAATGGGCACGGTCTGCTCCCCGTCTGTTCTGCATGGGGAGCACAGGAAGTCGTGTGATTTAAGGGAGCTTGGTTCCATGCTCTCCTGAGAGGCCCATGTTGTTAGAAGGAACTGTGACTGTGGTCTGCACCACAGTCCGCTGAGGACGCCTGGTGCACTACTGGATGGCACCAGGAGTGGACGGGGACGACTGTCAGTAGCCAGGCACTGCAGCTGTCCTTGTCCTTACAAGAGTCAGCTGACCTTCTGGGATGGCCCTTAGTGTACAGAAGTCCTGTCTCCTGTCTCCCCCAACCCCCTGCCTACCACATACACACACACATGTGGGCACACATAGGAGGGCCCTTAGTGCAAGCAAGTCCCCCATCCTCCCAACATAGACATGTACACGTGCACATGTGTGCACACACATAGCTTCACATGCACACACGCACTGCTCTTGGAGACCACCTCCCACTGGGACACCCTTCAGCCTCCCCACTGCAAAGCAAGAGCCCCCAGCCCCTCCTGACCTGGCTGAGTGAGCAGCTTGTAGATGTCAGTGTATCTGTCCTTCTGGTCCCTGTCCAGGTCAGCTCCTGGCCCCCACTTCAAGCCTGTCTGCACTCTGGGAGGCTGGCCTGCGGGGGGCCACCCACCCACCTCTCTGTACTTAATTCATCTCAGCTCTTCCTAAAGCTGTGGCGTTCAGAGGTGGGGGTGGGGGAGGTGCTGGCAAGTGCTGTTTTGAGTTTCCCCTGGAAGACTGGGAGGTGGGGTCACGGACTCACTTTGACAAGCGTGGGGGTGTGGATCTGGCCCCTGGGGGTCTCTGTCCTGTATCCCCCATCTCTCAGTGTGGAACATGTTCTGGGTGAGAGTGGGCCTGGTGGGTGGAGAGTGTGGAAACATCCTTCGTGGATGCAGGTGGTCCCAGCGCCCGGTGGCGCCCACTCTGTGCCAGTGCACCCACCCACCGAGCACCGCTGCGTTTCGGAGCACGTTGGCACATTAGGTCACACATACATATTACATACATGCATGAGGCGCTGAACACACCTGCCATCAGTTGCCGTTTCTTTGAGCCCAGCTGAAATCATTTTACTTTATTTTCTTTTATTTATTGATTTTAGAGAGAGAGTAAGAGAAAGAAGAGACATATCGATTTGTTCCACTTATTTATGCATTTCTTGATTGATTCTTGTATGTGTCCTGATCGGGGATAGAGCCCACAACGTTGGTATATCTGGATGATGCTCTAACCAACTGAGCTGCTTGGCCAGGGCCTCCTTTTAGTTTAGGTACCAAATCAAGTGAGTCTTGAGGGTGTGGGCAGTGACGCATCCATGTGCAGGAGGAGGAAGATCAAACCCAGTGCAGAGTTCATGTGTAGAGGCCTCGAGTTACTTTAGGGTCATGTTCTTACAATGCTTGGTCCAGACCTGGCTTCATGGCCCCCAGCCACATGGAATAACAAATCTTAGAGGGAAGTGAGGTCAGAACCGGGTGCACCTGGAGGCTGACGCTGGTTTTGGTATCAATGGCAAGGGTCTCAACTGAGCCTTACTCTGGTCTTGAGTGTGACTTAGTTCATGGTGGGGTTAGCTGTCCCTGTGGAGAGGATAGGGGACATTTGGGGCCTTTTCCTATGTGCCCTGCAGTGGCTGTCACACAGCTGCACATCTGGCCTGTGCTCTTTGAGGCCTGGATTGGGGACATTGGCTCACACAGATGTGGTCTTCCTTAGCTCGCATCTTTCCAGCAGGGTGTAGTTGAGGTCCCGGGCTGTGTTGGTCCTAACTCAGCCTCAGATAGGCCTTAGCCAGTGGGGATGGAGTTTTCTAGGTTCTCTCAGTAACAGGTCAGCTTTGCCTGTCTTGTTTCTGTAGGCATCATGGCAGGCTCGAACCGGTCTGGGGACCTCAAGGATGCACAGAAGTCGATCCCCACGGGGACTATCCTGGCTATTGTGACCACATCTTTTATTTGTATCCTTGAAAGGGGTCAAGGCATGGGAAGCTCAGGTACAGGGACTGTCCATCAGCCCGTCAGGGCGTGAGGGCTCCTGCCCTGAAGCCTTACATGACTCCCCACTGTGCCATCAGCAGCTTTGGGTGAGCTCGGGTTCAGGTGAGTTCTGACCACATCTGTCCCTTAGAGAGGGACCTGGGTTGGTGCCACCCTGAGGTGAGAAAATAAAACACAGCACCTGGGCACCACCTCCACAGTCGGTTATAGAATGTGAGATCGTGCATAAACTACATGCAGTAACCATGTTACCACATGCACCTCATACATTAGTAACACGTGACTGCTGGTGTATCATGTAATAGTCACACATGTGCACTAGTCAGTTTTACCTCGCTGCATCACTGGCCTTGAGGTGCCCGTGGAGTCTTCTCTCACTGAGGTTTGTGCCTTCTAAGCGAGCAAGTGTCTCCTGCGGTGGTCACACTGCAGGCCCAGCATGTCCTTACTGAGGAGCACTGAGGAAGGCCCCGAGGTCACTGGGACATGGTGGGGGGCACAGGGTGGCTCCAGGCCTGTCTGCAGCCAGGGCACTGCTGCCAGCACATGGTGCCCACTGCATCCTTGACACAAGCCACAGACCTCTCCTGCATCGTGCTTTTTGGGGCCTGCATTGAAGGTGTGATCTTACGAGATAAGTATGTTGGTTTTTATCTGCAACCTCTAGAAATTTCTGGGGCCAGAGTCCGTTTTCTTGAATAACTTTAACTTTGCAATTGAGGTCACTGAGGGTGTCACACTGTGTGGAGCAGTGAGCTCCCATGGTCCCCTTAGTTGAGGTTCTGTTTGGTCTGATGCATCCATCCTCCCCTGCTCCAGCGTGGAGCTGGGGGACCCTAGAGTCACCTCAGGCCTGACAGAGCTGGGGGTGCAGGGATTCCTGGGCGAGGCCATGGGGTGCCCCACTGGCCCCACCACTCAGTGGAGGAGTGGCCTGGCCCCAGGCTGTCACTGCCAGCCCTGCTTTCTAGTGGTTACGCGTTTATCAGCTTCTCGGGGCGTGAGGGCTCCTGCAGGTCCCTGACAGTGAGGCCACTGCCACTGCCCATCGCTTTTGTGGGAGTGCCGGTGGCCTCACAGACCCTGGGCTGGGCCGTGGCTTCGTTGCTCCTAAGAGGACCCTTGGGGAGCAGGACCCACGTGTTTACTTGGGGTAGGAGCCATGTGCCCACTCAGATTCTGGGAAAATGTTTAGTCTTTAGCTCCTGTTTTAAAAGTCCACCCCACCTGCCCCTCCTGCAGGTTCGGGGAGGCCCTGCAGGGGAACCTGGTCATCGGCATGCTGGCCTGGCCGTCCCCCTGGGTTATTGTCATTGGCTCCTTCTTCTCCACCTGCGGCGCCGGCCTGCAGAGCCTGACAGGGGCCCCGCGCCTGCTGCAGGCCATCGCCCGAGACGGCATCATCCCCTTCCTCCAGGTGAGTGGCGGCTGCCCACAGCCTCGGGGCTGCATCGATGGCTCCCTTGGGAAGGAACATGTTTGGAGGGTCCCCGAGATTCTGTCCCAGGAGCACAGTCTTAAATATGGTAGGACCTGTGTCCCCACCTCCATCCTGGCAGCCCCCCACCCCGGGTGGTCACTAGGCTGAGGGCACAGGGTACAACAGAGGCCGCCCCTTACAACCTGGGCTGGCAGAGCCGTTCACGGGAGCGACTGCGGGAGCCCCCACCTCCTGTGGGGTTGGCATCTGTCCTGTCAGTGCCCTGTGGGATGCTGTGCCCCAGGACTGTCCCACTGTGATGACGACGAGGGTCATGGTATCTGGGGCCCCTGCTACCTCCACTTGGGGCTGAAGCTTTCAAAAGGAACTTGAGGCCGTTGTGTGAGTGTCCTGGCGCCACTATGACAAAGGCCACAGACAGATTGGCTTAAACCACATGAGCTGATCCTCGGTTCTGGAGGCTGCAGGTCTGAGGTCAGGGTGTCGCAGGGCTGGGTCCTCCTGAGGCCACTCCTCGGGACGTGGACAGCCCTCTTCTCCCCCGGTCCTCACGTGGCCATCCCTGTGTGTGTCTGTTCTCTCTTCTTATAAGGGCCCCAGTCAGATTGGATCAGGGTTCACCCCAGGGACCTCAGTGTCACTGTGGCCCCAGCATCTGCTGTTCTCACTGTAGTTTCCTGAAACCAATCCCAGCAGACTCTGGTTTCTTCACCTTTCACGATTTCGCTCGGGACACGAGGTCATGGAGGGTGCACTGACGGCACAGGGACCATGCTAGACCGTGTGTGGTGGGCAGGAGGCTAGGCCATCTATTTGGGAAGCTGGCATGCGGGGGTGGTGCTAGTATCCTGGAGCCCCCTTGACTTCCCCTGAGGCTTGGCTGGTGTGGCCCCTTCACCGGGTCTGCATTTTGTGTTTCTTTTCTGTGTGTCTCTTTAACAGAACCTCTGGGCAGCAGGGAGTGGGTGGGAAGGGCTTTTCAAGCCTGTGTTTCTGAGCATGGGACAGATCTTCCGGAAGGTTCTGCCATCCCACATGGCTGTGGGTGAAGGCCAAGGGGCCTTGCGGTGAGCTCGTGGCAGAATTCTTGCCCCTGGAGGCTGGGTTTAAGACCCAGGAGACCCCAGTCCAACACACTGGGTGTTACCCTCACCCTGGTCGCCGCTCTGCCAGGACCCTGGGTCTGATGGTACCTGTCGTCTGCCCCACAAGTTCTGGGTGTCATGTCTGGGTAGGGTGTAGGACGCGTTGTGAAAGTCCACTTCTGCATATGTTGAATTGCTGAGATCCTGTGGGTTGTACCAACCAGCTCAGGGCATTGTTCCGGTGGTCTCCTGGCCCTGGCCTCTAGCCCACGTGCCCTTCTCCCTGCAGGTATTCGGCCATGGGAAGGCCAATGGGGAGCCCACGTGGGCCCTACTGCTGACAACCCTCATCTGTGAGACTGGCATCCTCATCGCTTCCCTGGACAGTGTGGCCCCCATTCTCTCCATGTGAGCATGGGCACGGCAAGGACATGTGGGGACGAGGCATGGGGACATGGTTACTGCTGTGACTGCCAGGGGGACATGAGGTCCTGTTCTCAGGGCAGGCCTTCTGCTCAGGGGATAGCGGACAGAGATGGTCCCAGGGGCCCAGGTGGTTACGGTGGTGGACAGTATTTGGATGAGAGGGGGCATGGAGACCCCTAGGAGGACATTGATAGGGACGGTGGGGCAAGGAGACCCCACAGGAGGGACAGCGATGTGGACAGGGGGACAGGGAGAGCCCCACAGGAAGAACAGTGACGTGGACAAGGGGGCCTTCCACAGGATGGAGCAGACCACCATGGGACCTGGCCAGGCCCCTCTCACACTGCTCCTCGGGTCCCTAGGTTCTTCCTCATGTGCTACATGTTTGTGAACCTGGCTTGTGCTGTGCAGACCCTGCTGCGCACCCCCAACTGGCGCCCACGCTTCAGATACTACCACTGGTAAGTCTACTACTTGGAGAGGAGGCACCGTCCATCTATAAGGCCAGTTGCTGCGGGGGCCCAAAGACCATGGGGGCCCTTTGTAGAAGAGCCCAGCCAGGCTGGTGAGGGTGGTGTGCCTTCCTTTGTTACCTGGGATACCCACAATGTGGTAGCCCTTGTTATCAGCATGGGCCCCTGGGCTGCTCCATCTCATGTTCCCCGGGCATTAGGTACTGAGTTTTGTGCCTAGGGCATTGCTGAGTGCCATGGGGAACAGTGGGCATTCAGCGTAGTCAAAGATCCTAAGCTCCAGCAGGTGTCCGGGAATTGTTTCAGCCCTTGGAACCAGCTCAGGATAGAGAAGCCTGTTTGCTAGGCATTCCACCATTTTCTGGGAGTAACTAAAAGAAAGATTTTCGCTAAGGGACCAGGAATATTTTTGAGGCAGCTGCTCAGGTGCTAGGTTGGGGCACGGAGCTGGGGGCATATGAGGTGTTGGGGTCAGGGTGTGGGCTGGGGTGTGGACACTGGATGACCACATGCTTCCCCAGGACGCTGTCCTTCCTGGGCATGAGCCTGTGCCTGGCCCTGATGTTCATCTGCTCCTGGTACTACGCCCTGTTCGCCATGCTCATCGCTGGCTGCATCTACAAGTACATCGAGTATCGCGGGTGAGCTCTGGGGGCCACCCGGCCACTGTGGGCATGGGGTCCCTGCCAATCTGGGCGTGCTCTCGGGGTGGGGTTTGTAGCCAAGTCCTGTGCCGGCCCCCCCTTGGACCAGTGGGGCTAGGGCCGCTCTCCTGGGGACAGGTTTACAGGGAGTTGGATGGGATCTTTGCTGCAGCCATCGTTGTTAACAGGTGGAGAGCCACCACATCTACTGTTCTCTCTCTCTCTTTTTTTTTTTTTTTTAGGTTTTATTTATCTATTTTTAAAAAGCAGGGGAGAGGAGAGAAATATTGATGGTTGCCTGTTACACCCCCCCAACCAGGGGCCTAGCCTGCAACCCAGGCATGTGCCTTGACCAGAAATCGTACCTGCGACCTTTTGGTTGACAGGACGATTCCCAGTCCACTGAGCCACACCAGTCAGGGCGCATATGCTTTTCTTAATTGATTTCATGTTACGACACAGCATTAGGTTAAGCTATGTCTATATATGAAAGCCATAACTTTTTAGTGTGTTTTTATTTTTAAACTAAAATCCACCCAATGGCAGCACTGATACATGATGGATTTCAAAATTTCTAGAAACCACATTGTCAAAAAAATACAGCCATGGGCAGTAGTAGTACCTCAGGCTAACTGCATCTCAGGGCCTGTAGTTCCTCACTGGGGCATTTCCCCAGCCCCCCCAGTCCCTGGTAGCAGGGAGGGAAGGGAGGTGGGGCCTCTCTGGCCAGGTGGTGGGGTGGGTGGGCTGCCTAAAGTTCCATCCCAGCCCTCGGGGTGGTGTGGAGTGAGATGGGCGCTGTGACTGCTTGTGCTGGTGAAGCCCAGTCTTGGACCCCTCTCTGCCTGCTCATTAGAGTGTCCCCGCCACAGCTTCTCCTTCATTTCCCCCAGTTGGCCCCAACTCTGAGGTCCCATACAGGGTGTCAGAGCCACCTCTTCCCTATCAATTCCAGCCAGGATGTCCCCGCCCCATGTCCTGTCCCTCCCCACTCTTAGCTGGCCTTGAATCTGCCGCCATCATCACGGAAGTGCCAAGAGATCCTAAGTCAGCCTACTGGGGCTGCTGCCCTGCGGGCCCCTTGCTGAGTGTGCTGCGGGCTGGGCCTCACTGCTGCCCCTTCCTCTGCAGGGCTGAGAAGGAATGGGGGGATGGCATCAGGGGGCTGTCGCTGAATGCTGCCCGCTACGCCCTGCTGCGTGTAGAACATGGCCCTCCCCACACCAAGAACTGGAGGTGAGTGCCTGCAGCCCACCCCAAACCCTGTCCCCGCCCTTTGATCCCACAGAACGCTTGTCTCTAAAGTCAGACTTTCAAAGAGAAACCGTTCCTCCTTTTGTTAGGAAACAGTGTCTCAGAAGCTTCTTCTAGTGCCTTCCCTCAGCAGGGTAGGTTAGCCCAGGTGTGATCAGCTTGTGTGTGACCGGACATCCGAGGACAGTGCTAGCTGGTCTCTAATCTGGGCCTGGCTGTGTGGTGGGTGGGGAACGGGTGAGCTTTCCTAGTGGGGCTCCTGCAGATCAAGCACTTCAGGATCTTAACAGCTGGGCTGCTCCCTGTTCTTGCTTCCGGAAGGGGAGTGAGGCAAGGGTTGCCCCTACAGAACAGAATATAATCTGCACTGCAAGCACTTGGTCTCTCTGTCCTGCACTTACCTGAAGGTGTTAACAGGCAGGGACAGGAGGTGCCCGCTGGGGTTTTTTAAAGCAGGGAGCCTCAGGTTCGGGGTGGGGATGGGGGTGGGGATCCCAGGAGGTGTCTGCCTATTCACTTGTCTCACTGGTTCACCTTTCCCACTTGTTTACTTGTCTTACCTGTCCCACCTGTTCACCTATTTCATTTGTCTCACCTGTCCCACCTGTTCACCGGTTTCATTTGACCCACTGTCTCACCTGGCCACCTGTGAGTGTGTGATGAGTTGCCATGGTAACTGCTGTCCCTGCATAGGCCCCAAGTGCTGGTGATGTTGAACCTGGACTCTGAGCAGTGTGTGAAGCACCCCCGCCTGCTGTCCTTCACCACACAGCTCAAGGCTGGCAAGGGCCTGACCATCGTGGGCTCTGTGCTGGAGGGGACCTATCTGGACAAGCACACGGAGGCCCAGCAGGCTGAGGAGGTGGGTTGGTGCAGGCTGGGACTGGAAAATGGAGATGGGACCAGGGTGGCCTGTGAAGGAGTGGATTGGGTGGGGGCCAGCAGGTCTGCCTGGGCTGCACATGAAGGTCTTCCATCTCCGATGCCCCAGGCATAGTGTTGTGTGTTGTGCTGTCACTCATCAAAAAAGATAGTGGTCTTTGAGTTTGAAACATGTAGGACTGAAACCTGCTTAAGAAATGCCCCCCAACATGCCATACTCCCGAGATCAGTGCTGGTCTCACTCAGGAATGTTGCAAACTCCGTGCTGAGGGCGGTTTAGCTCAAACCTTGGGGAAGTTTTCCTGACGGACAGGCTCCCCTGGAGTCCTTGTGACGGCCCAGCTCCATTCCAGTTCCTTCCTGTGCTGCTGGGTTTGCCTGCTCAGAGGCTCTGCGGCTGGGGCAAGGGCAGAGGGGAGTGACTGTAGGAGTGTCCTGCAGTGGATGTAACTAATGACCACACACCGGGGGGGGGGCGGGGGGGGCTGACAACAACACAGGTTTCTCCTCTTTGGGGGGCAGATGTCCAAACTCAAGGTGTTGGAGGGTCACACCCCCGCCCTAGCCTCTGCGGGGAGGACCTTTCCTGCCTTCTTCAGCCACTGGGGGCCCCAGGTGTCCCTGGGCTTATGGCCGCATCTGTCCTATTTCTGCCCCTACCTTTATATGACTTCTTCTCCATGTCTCTGTGTTTCCTCTTCTGTCTAAGGACACTTGTCACTGGATTCAAGGCCACCTGGATGATTCCGATGATCTCTTCATTTTAGGATTCTTAATCACATCTGCAAAGACCCTTTTTCCAAATAAAGCCACATTCACAGGTTATCAGGATTAGGATGTGAGCATATCTTCTGGGGGCTACCATCAACCTGCTATTTTCTGTCCTCTGACCCCCACAATGCTCATCTGCTTTATGTGCAGAATATATTTTTCACCCCAACATCCTTCCCAGTCTAAGTTCATTATCAGTTCTCAATCCAGAATCCCATCTAGCTCTCAGCAGCTCAAATAGCCCAGATCTCACCTTCTGTAGCATTTAAATTCGTTATTGGTGAGACTCTGGGAATAGTCAATTCTAGGGCAAAATTCCTCCGTCCACAGACCCGTAGGACTTAAGAAAATAGGTGATCTGTATTCCAGGTGCGACTTGGGGCAGGCCTGGGAGACATTCCCATTCTAGGAGGCAAACATCCAAGGAACTTGAAATCCATTCGGTGGTCCCATTTCATCTCAGAACCCAGGAATGGTACTCTCTGGCTCTTGTCTCTGCTAAAAGGATGCCCCAATCCTGGCCTCTTTGGGCTGGTCAGCATGGCTGAGAAGAAGACCAGCATCCACATGTAGCATTGCTTTAATGGAAGACATGTTGATCACTACGTGTTGGGTCTTCTGAAATTGAGCTGCCTGGTCAGATGCCTGGCATGTGACCAAGCGGGCAGAATCTGCACACAGTGGGGCACATAGCATGCACCTGGTATTTCATCCCTGAACCCATGAAGCACCACGGTTTTTCTTAGAAGAGTTGTCAGATTTGATACATTCTAGTGAAGTTTTCAACAAACTGGTGAATTAGTGGGCAGTTTCACGACAACATAGATCATGTTGAAAAAACCACCCCAGTTGTGTGCACAGCACTGACCGTCACCCCACTCCATCATACATGTGGCCACGCCTACACACACGGGTGGTCCCCTGAAGCATCCGCCGAGCCATGAATTCAGGAATGACAGGCACCACCCACGTGGAGCCTCTGGCTTTACCTTGTGGCAGTGATGTTGGTGTGGGGTCTGCCCAGCGCTGCCCTGGTCCCTTGTGGTGAATTGGTGGGGCTGGCACGTGCTGGGGCTGGCGCATGCTGCTTCTGGTGTGCTCCAGCACTCACCTCTGACCTCACCCCAGAACATCCGGTCCCTGATGACTGCCGAAAAGACCAAAGGCTTCTGTCAGCTGGTGGTGTCCTCCAACCTGCGGGATGGCATGTCCCACCTGATCCAGTCAGCTGGCCTGGGGGGCATGAAGCACAACACAGTGCTCATGGCCTGGCCTGAGTCCTGGAAGGAAGATGACAACCCCTTCTCCTGGAAGAACTTTGTTGGTGGGTAACGGCTCCCGTAGGCTGTGGGTGTCAGGGTCACTGGCTTGAAAGGTGCTCCCTGGAAGTCTGTTGGGACTCCAAGCTGTGCTGTTTCACTTGAAAACACTTGGAAAGTAAACGGCCATCTGAAAGCCTTGCGCTGCCCTCCCCCTTTCACCTGACGATGCCCCCCAGTTTGGCCTTCCCTGGGGAGGCACCGGGCTTGGTCACGCATGTCCCTGTGCTGGCTGTGGAGTTGCTGGTTGAGTGAGGACTGCCTTCGGAGCCTGCCCTGGGTGGGGGTTTTGTGGGGAACCTCCGGCCACTTCCTCCGCTGGCTGGTGCCCAGTGAGTTTGTGGGGTGTGTAGTTCTGTCGAGGTCCTGCTGACGCACGTGCTGCCTCTCCACAGACACTGTCCGCGACACCACAGCAGCACAGCAGGCCCTGCTGGTGGCCAAAAATGTGGACCTGTTTCCACAAAACCAGGAACGCTTCAGTGACGGCAATATCGACGTGTGGTGGATTGTGCATGATGGGGGCCTGCTGATGCTGCTGCCTTTCCTGCTGCGGCAGCACAAGGTGGGGGGAGTGGTCACATGGGGGGGTCACAAATGGGGAGTCATGCATCACGGGTGGGAAGTCATGGGCCATTGGAGTTCATCACACCATGGGATGATGCTGGGGTTATCACCCGAGTTGGGAGGCTCTGGGGGGCCTGTGTCCCCTGAGGTGGGCAGTGGGGTCCAGCGGTGTCAGAAACTACCCCAAGCACAGATGTCTCCTCTCCCCCACCCCCAGGTGTGGAAGAAGTGCCGGATGCGCATCTTCACAGTGGCCCAGGTGGACGACAACAGCATCCAGATGAAGAAGGACCTGCAGACGTTTCTGTACCACCTCAGGATCAGTGCGGAGGTGGAGGTGGTGGAGATGGTAAGGGCAGGTGGACCGGGCTGTTCTCTGAGCTCTTCTGTTCAAGTTTGGCATAGCTCTGGCTTTGTGGGCATGTGGGGGTGAAACAGAGTTCCTGTGGACCTGCTGCTGGCTCTGCACTCACTGTGGTGGTCACAGCTGAGGGTGCGCCCTGTGCCTGCTGCCTCTGTGCTCCAGGCTGTCAAGGTCTGCCATTATTCCTCGGTGTCCTCCTCTATTTCAGGACCCCGTGCCACACCCCCTCCTCTGGGCTGTGACAGTGTCTGTTTTTTATTTATAACCTTAGAAGTTTAGAGGGGCTCAGGTATTTTGTAGAATGTCTCCCAGGTTAGAATTGCCTGATGTTTTTCTCATGACCGGACTGGCTTTTGTTTATGGGAGAAATACCCCAGAGGTGGTGTGGCCTCCCCAGTGTGGCCTGTAAGGGGAATGTGACATTCAACCCATCACAAATAGTGAGGACCTGGGGTCCAGGTGCATCCGCAGGGGCCCTCTTTGAGAAGTCCAGACTTTGCTCTGGAGTGTGTCCCCAGGTCCTTGGGGTACAGGAGGGGGGCTCAGCTGTCAGGACCTTCTGCATGTGTCAAGTGCTTCTGTGTCTAGATCTCACACTACTCGGCACTTTGGGTTGCTCACCACACTGTTCATTCTGTTGGTCACGTTGTCCAGCTTGGGCTGCTGGGACATCTTCTGTGTGGCTCCTGCGTCCCTTTGCCACTGTCCCCCATTCTTTTGTAACCATCCATCAGCAACCTCACACATTTTAAATCACCTGAAGCCAAACAGAATGAAGATGCAAGTGACCCAACTCCCATTTGAGGAGGGGACTGAGGCATGTTGTCAGGGTCACAATTTTGAGTAACCATGGTTATTACCATATTTCAAAGCTGCTGGTCCTATTCAGCTTTCCAAGTGGGTTGGTTGGTGCCATTCACTTAATAATAATATTGTTAAAATCTACAGTCCTGCTTGATTTTAGCCATGACTGCTAATTAGGTTTAAGTAGACAGTGTCTATTGTTTAGGGACAGAATTGCATTTCCTTTGCTCCTGCCCGGGACCATCCTGCTACCTGCCTGTTGGAGGGGTGGGTCCTGCGGGTTGACAGCCGCGGAGAGCACTCCTGTGGGAGGAAGAGGCCGTGGCTGGTGTCCAGTTCGCTCAGTCTCTCCTTTCCCTTCTGCTTCTGGCATCTTCTTCAGGTCAGCCTCTCCCTCCAGGGCATTGCAGGACAGAGGTGGTCCAAGATGTTTCTCTCACATGGAGTTACGTGCCTTGGGAGCCTTGTTCACAGAGGCTGAGGGCCTGGGTGGGCCATGCCTGCGGCTCTAGGGTCCTCAGGAGGCAGTGGGCCCATGGGGTGTCTGAGGGCCGTGGACTTGAGGGGAGTGTGAGAGTGAATGAGGAGGGGAGGCCAGTGGTCAGAGGCTAAAATTTAACAATTAGGAATCAGGGCCACTAACCAGGAAGGAGGTTTTTCCAGCCAGAGAGGTTCAGAAAGGCCAGAGTCAGGACTGTGAACCGTGAAGTGTCAGCACAAAAGAGGTTAGGGGTTTTGTTAAGACTTTTCTTAAAGTGAGTAGATTTTATTAAGAGCATCAGGGAAGAGCATCATGGACATTTAGCTAATGGACTCAAAGAGCACCCAAGCCAAAACCAGCTTGCTGTGAGTGCCAAGGGTTAGTGCATCCGGCAGTCAGGTCAGCTAGCCATCTGTCCACAGGGATCTTGCTTCCTGGATGCTGATGCGGGCAGCCTTAAGTACCAGATATGTGGCACTTTTTATTCTGTAGAGGATATGATTTAAATACCTGGAAAAACTAAGAAAATAAACATTTTATTCAGTAAGAATTTAGTAGAATGGATTGATACAGAAATAATGCATAAAAATTAATTTCTCAACACAGTAACTCACGAGAAAGTGTCAGGGAATGACAGCCAGCTCAGAGAGCGCTGTGGATGGGAGCACAAAGCTCCACAGAGGTCCCATGGGCAGCTCTCCCCAGAGCCAAGAGGGCTGAGGGGGCGGTGTACCCCCAGGAACAGGGATGACCCAGTATCATCCCCAGGAAAGGACCAAGCTCTGTGGTCAGTGGGCAAGTTACACATTTAACCTGCAGAGGGTGAGACCACGAGTGAAGGGCTAGGCAGTGTGTTTCAGCACCTGCTCAGAAACTGAGTGGAGCAGGTGATCTGTGGTGAAACATCATGTTCTATACCCGTTGAGTTACTTCTGTGTCCTGGGACGTTCTAGGTTGAGAACGACATCTCCGCATTCACCTACGAGAAGACGCTGGTCATGGAGCAGAGGAGCCAGATGCTGAAGCAGATGCAGCTGTCCAAGACGGAGCGGGAGAGGGAGGTGTGTGCAGGCGCCGGACACCCCTCAGTGAGAGGTGTCCTCACGTGGGTGATGGTGCAGGACCCTGTGCCCCTGCAGGCCCCACAGAGCTGTTAGGACAAGGTCTTTTGTGGTCATTTTGAGCCGGTCTTCTCCGTCCTTGGTTTTGTGAATGGTCAGGTGGCCTGACTTCTACCTCCACCTCCTCTCCCCACACGGATCAAGGCCTCAGAGCCTCACTGGCCTCTGTGGGCCACGCCCAGGCTGGGTTAGGGGCTGCGTCGCCCCTGGTCTCCCGCACACAGTCTACCCAGAACTAAACAGCCATGTACAGCCCCTTCCTCTCTTCTATCATCTCTTGCTCGAACCACCATAGTTGGTCACCCTTCAGGCCCTTTCATCCTCAAATCAGCAACCAAAGAGCATCCTTAAGAGCTGCCTTAACCCCTCCTCCAGGCTCCATGCCTGGCCTCACATGGCCCCTCCAGTGGTTCAGTGATGCTAGCCCATGCCCTGAGCCCACTTCATTCCCACAGGCCTCCCCCGTTTCCTTCTGGCCATCCATTAGCACCATTAGCATGCAGGCTTCCTGGGGTACTTTGTGTAATACCCTTAGCTGCCACCTCCCACACCCCGCCCAACCCCAAACTCCATGTCACTTATTACCCACTCCAAAGCCCCTATGCTGTTGATGGATGGATGGACAGATAAATGGGTGAGTGGGTGAATGAGGGGAGGGGATGAATGAAGAAGGAGGAATGGATGGATGAGGGGATGAATCAATAGATAAATGAGGTGATAAGATTAATTAGTGAGCGAATGAATGGATGAGTGATTGGGAAATGGAGGCAGTATGTGGAGCAGAGACTTTCGGATGTGGACATCCCCTTGTGTCAATATGGATTCCTGGGTTCTTTCTCGGTGGCTTTCAGAGATAGGGCCAGAGGAGCTGGAGAAGGAAGTGATGAATTTGGTCTGGAAGCCCAGGAAGAGGAGCCTCTGGTGGGAGTTGGGGCAATGCTGGTACCCCAAGAAGGAGGCTGTCCGGGGGTCCCTGGGTTCTGTTGATCACAAACTACTCTTGGTTCCATGGTCCAGCAGCTTCTCCCTCCCGTGCTTGCCTCTTCCCGGGGAGGTTTGGAGACCTGCTGCAGCCAGTCATAATGCTGCCCCTGCCCTCCGCCAGGCTCAGCTAATTCACGACAGGAACACTGCATCCCATTCTGCAGTGACCGCCAGGTCCCAAGCCCCTTCCACACCGGACAAGGTGCAGATGACCTGGACAAAGGAGAAGCTGATCGCCGAGAAGTACAAGAACAAAGATAACAGCATGTCCGGGTTCAAAGACCTCTTTAGCCTGAAGCCGTGAGTGTCAAGCTGGTGGCCGGCATGGCAGGTCCCAACTCCCTTCGCTGCCTGTGACAGGGCAGCAAGTACACAGCTGCACGCTGGCAGGCCTGGAGGGCAGGGAACCACAGGCAGTGGGCTTGTCTGCGTTCTTGGTGGGTCTTATAGCAGCTAGAAATTTGGGCTTCTAGGTGGATTAGGACTCCTAGCTTGGATCCTGCTGATGATGCAGGCTGCCTATCAGGGCCAGGGACCTGTCTCCTTGCCTTGGCTCCCACCCATGGCATTATGCTGGGAACCCCCAGGGCTGTCAGGGGTGCCCATGGAGGGCACGTGTGGCGGGGTCCCAGGGAGGGGTCTGGGTTGAGTCATAGATACACAGCCCCTGGGTTCCAGAATGGGAGATCAAGGCAGCATCTCCTTGGGTTCTTTAGTGGTGGGCTAGACCCTAAAGCCTGGGTTCTCAGGAAGGGCCTGGAGGCTTTCTGGTGCTCATGGGCTTGAGAACCCTTTGCAGAGAAAGACCAAGATAGGCCAGGAAAAGGCAGCCTGGGGTGAACCCCCAGTTGTTTAAAAGTGTGCATCGTGATCACTGCTGAAGTAACATGTTCTCTGTGTTTTCTCTTCCATGTAGAGAATGGGGAAACCTGTAAGTCACTCGCTTGGTTTAGGACACCTGTTAGCCTGCGTGCCTCGCATGCCTGGCCCATGCGCCCCTCGTAAACTGTGTGTGTTTGGCCGCGTGTGCCCGTGTGTGCGTGCGTGTCTATGTGCAGGCAGAGCTTACTCAACGCTGCTATAGCTTTCAGTAATTTCCTGTCGGATTCGCTTCTGTCTGTTCAGAGTGGCTCATGGCACATTCCTGAGATTCATTCTCTAAATACCATGGAAGAACTGCCATCTGGGCAGGTCTGTCCTGAGCCAGCTTTGAGCAAGCAGAAGTGTGTGTCTCAGTAGCTGATAGTTGATTCATCCACATCCCTGGATCAAGGTATATCAGATATAAAACCTCAGTTCTGTGGGGACCGAATTTGCTGTGTTCCCCACATCAGATGCCTCTGCACCCCATAGGAAGCTGCTAACCTTTAACATCCGTGTGATGTGGATGTGGATGAATTTCCTGCATGGTCAGACCAGGGCTTAGTTCCATGACCAGGGGTCCAAGGCCAGGCTGGCTGGGTGGGAGGGTGCCCCCCATGTGGCTGCTGTTGGTCCATCTGTCCGTCCCTCTTTCTCTGTTGGTCATTCCCCCCACCCCCACCCCCAACCCCTCTGCTGCCCCAAGAACTTTGGGCTATTTTCTTCTGCGGTGGCAGAGCCTGAGGCAGTGTCTACAGCGGAACACTGGAGACTAGGTGGTTGTACTTCCTTTTTTGGCCCCTAAACCTGAGTTAATTACATGACAGTGTTGGTCCACTGAGGGAGCAAACATGTAGATGTAGCAGGGAGACTGTGCTCAGTGGGCTACATAGGACTGTACTTTGTGCTCTGTTTTTCTGTAAATTTAAAATTCCTCCCAAAAAAGTCTATATATTAAAAAAACAAAAGCATGTACACACAGGATAGGGTTTCTCCCTAAACCACAGTTGAACCACGGGCCTATGGAGGTTCCTGTGCCTACGTGGCACACTTGGGGCGCCCAAACCCCCACCCCTTGCAATGAGCAGGGTCAGAGTAGACCCTCGCAGGCCTGGGGACTCAGAAGAAAGTGAACCAGGGAGAGGTGGACGTTCCTCTGGGCCCTCCTCAGCATTAGGCTGGAGGAGCTTCTGGAAGTGGGAGATCAGCCCATACCTGACATGTGCATGCTTTACTCTGGTATCGCTAGGGCACATGCGCTTTGGGGTGGTTTCCTGGCCCGGGGGTGTGGGGGGTGTTGTGCATGTCTTTTTTTCTGTGTTTCCTCAGTCCTCCTCACCATGTCGCCACCAGGAACCAGAATCTCCATTTGGTTCACTGCCCCTGATCCTGTACCCCCTCCCCAGATGCTTTTGATTCCCAGCCTCAGAAACCTTGTTTCAAAAGCTCCTGTCCCTCTGGCAGAGTCAGTGTATTTCTGACGCATTCCCTGCTTTGTGGACTCCAGGGCAGGCTATTGGGACGAGGACGTGAGGGCCACGCTGTCCCTGAACATGCCTCTGATTGACCCCCCTGCACGTTGTCCTGGAGCCACGGGCCCTTGCAGACCCAAACCTCTGACTGTACAATTAATGTGTGTTATCAGACTCTAAGAGACCCTTTAATATCTCACACATGCATTTCTAGAATTGTTGCCATCCCCAAACACACTGGTAATTTTGGTCTCCGGGCACCTAATTCATGGTTGTTGTGACGAGAGATCCCGGTTGTGCCATGGACAGAGAACCCAATCTCTAATTTTATCAATTGGAATTGGAGGAGAAAATAAAGGGTCTGTGTCCCTGTTTTCCTCCTGGTAATAATTGGTGGTTATAATCACATTTATTTGGTTTAAGGGTTGAGTTGATCAAAGGGTGTGGGCTGGGCATTCGTCCTGGAGGCCTTTTCCTGACCCCACGTGTGTGGCCGCTGTCTGTCACCCATCCCTCTCGTGTCTGAGGCACTGTGACCCTGTAGAAGGGCTGCAGTCGGCCTGCGCAGGCTGCATTTCTGAGGCTGGCCATGGATTCCCTGTGTGTGACCCCAGAATCATCCAGCATAGGAAGATGCAAATGCTTTGAGGCGGGCAGAGCTCCTAGGACAGCTCCTGAGTGCTTCCTGAAGTGCAGTTCCCTAGAGAGGGAACCAGAGGGGTCCCATAGGGTTGCCTGAGTGCCTGGGCATGCGGTGGGTGTGGGTCTGAAGTCTCCCTAGGCTTACTTGGCTGGGGACCCTCCCTTGGGGGCCACTGCTAGACATGGGAAATGTCAAAGCACGTGTACCCTCTGTCTACTTGGAGTATAGAGAACTGGGTAGTTAGTGAGGACTTTAGGCACAGGGTCTGGGTCACTGAGCATTGGAAACTCTTGTCCGTCAATGGTAGCCAAGAGCAACAGCACCCAGGAGAGCCGAGAGCTGGTTGGACCTTCACGGTAGCCACATCCTCGGCCAGGACTTAAGGCTCTGTTATGGGACTTAAGACTGCAGTGGGGATGGAAGCCCGGTGCAGGGGCCTGTTCCTTCCCTGCCACCTCTGGGCTTCATGGACCCCAGCCTGTGTCAGATAAGTGAGAGGTTGCTGTGTGCACTGGTTTAGCAGACTCACCACAGGGCAGTGTTTAAAGCATTAAAGCAAGGTTTGGCCACAACTGCAAGGATTCCGATGGGAAACCATTCAGAGCCCCTGGATGTGCGAGTGCCTTTTTGTGCCCAGACAGCAAGCTCGCCCCCAAAGCATTCGTTTCTGCCTGTGTGGACAACCGCTTGTAAACTAGAAGCTCAGCAGCTGTAGTGATTCTCAGTCCAAAGCATTTGGAGGCCAGAGCACTCTGGTTGTTGAATACCCCCTCCCATGCCCTCTAATTCCCAGCACGATTCTCCTGTGGAAACACCTCCCGTGGAGCCTTCGGGACTGATTCCATTTGAATCGGTTTATTTCTACTCGGCCCTTTCTAACCAGAGTGAAGTAGGGCAGGTCGGGGTTCAGAGTAACTGTCTCCCTTTTGCAGGAACCAGTCCAACGTCAGGAGGATGCACACGGCTGTAAAGCTCAACGGTGTCGTCCTGAATAAGTCCCAGGATGCTCAGCTGGTCCTGCTGAACATGCCAGGGCCCCCCAAAAGCCGGCAGGGGGATGAGAACTGTATCCTTTCCTGGGCACAAAGCCCTTGGGGCAGGGGGCAGGTGATGTGGGCGCTAGACTCTGAGCGCCCCCTGGCTGTTTGATGGGGTACCTGTGTGTGGCTCCATCTCTAGGATGGACCAAGCCTGGGGGACGGGTCCACAGGCCTCTGCCAAGGCTCAATTCTAAGCCCTCTTGGCACCTCGCTGACCCTTAAACACCTTTCTGCCCATCGAGCCCCATGTCCCCACGTGGGCCCTCCAGCACCCCTTGGTTGCTTGGGGTGTGCCAGCCAAAGAGTAGGAGGCTGTGACCTCAAAGGTCACAGATCAGCCCTATCTCAGACTGGGCTGTCAGCCCCTAAATGTGTAACAGATGCCACGTGATGGAGGGGACAGGTCCTCACACAGGCTACAGGCTGCCTAGAGGTGTGTGGCACAGGGACTATCCACTGGGGTTCAGCCCCTCCAGTCCCCTGGAGGAGTGGGGCAGATAAGCAGGAGGAGGTCAGCAGCTTGGCTCTTCTATTTAAGCCTCCAGCTGACCACTGGTTAGGAATTCATGTCTTGGTACTGGGACATCCCGGCCTGTTTGGGTGTCTTGGTAGACAGTGGACATGTCTGTTAGTCACATTCCTCCTGGTAGGTCTGCACCCAGAGCCCTGGGTGAGGGCAGGGGTCTCCTCTAGGTTCTCAGTCAGGACACCTGAGTTGAATGAGGCCTCTAGTTGGGTGGGGTCAGCGCCTCTGGTTGTACTCCTGGGACTCCTGCCCTGCCCTGGGCCTTTTTCTCACCCCTACACCAGGGATCTGGGATCTGTCTTTCCCTGACTGAGCCGTTACCTTCTTTCTCAAACCGAGTCCTAATGGCACAGGACCCTGAGTAAATCACTCTCCTCAGGTTTTAGGCTACATTTACCATGGGATCAGCTGTGTCCTTAACTCGCCCACCCCCAGATATGGAGTTCCTCGAGGTCCTGACCGAGGGGCTAAACAGGGTCCTCCTGGTCAGGGGTGGTGGTCGGGAGGTGATCACCATCTACTCCTAACACTTGGCCACTCCAGGAGCGCACTGGGCAGGCACAGGGATGGTGCCGCACGCACAGACCAGTGGCCTGACCTGCCAGCGCTTCCTACAGAAGTTTCTAGTATACCACTGGGCTCTCCTGTCCAGGCTAAGAGCCAGCGCACGACTAAAAGGTTTCCTCGAGTCTGGGAGATGAGATGCCCTTGGTGCTCCGTGTGCTCCTGTGGGAGGCTCAGAGTGCCTGGGACACAGCTGTCCCTCTCACAGGGCCACGTACTCAGCCTCTGGATTCTGGAATTAATTCTCCTTGGCTGCACCCACCTGGCAGTCATATTTCAGTTCTTTCCCATTCAGGACCTTCACCAGAAGCCACACTTGGACTGAACTTGGCCCTTGAGCCAGTAGGGTCCGTTTATGGCAATGAAAGGTCAGCCTATGACTAAGAGCTAAGTTCAGGTTCCTCATCAGCCCCCTGATCTCTCTGTTCCTTTGAATATCCTTGTTTGTGTTTCCATAAACTCAAGGGAGCCAGCCGCCTATGGCCACATCCCTGGGCTCAGCTGGTTGGCCTTGGTCAGGGACCCGCCTTGTTGGGGACGTCTGGTAAGGGAATCTATTTGCTGGGGAACACGGAGTGGGTCCCTCAGCTGGGTTTATGCTGCAGGAAGGTCCAGAGGGAAAGGACCCCCAGTCGAGGGGCCCTCTGAGCCCAGGTGTGTCTGGGAACTCCAGACTTTCACAAGCACTGGTGGGCCCAGCCCGGAGGCACCTCATCTCTGAGACGTGGAAATGGTAAATGCCAAGAGTTTACACGTTCAGAACTGCAAGCACACCACAGTTCAGCTTCTCATGCACACTTCTTTAACCGCCATGTTCACACTTCACGCTCCGGGGAGCGGAACCAGGCTGCAGCCATGGGAGTTCTGGGGTGGGACGGACACATGCACTGAGCTGTCCAGCTGAAGCCCATGTCCCTCCACCACATGGAGGGGATGGTGACAGCTGTGCTTAGGGCACTGATGCAGTACCTTTCAGCCATCTGTATGTAGACTTTGCACTTTACCTTGTGGTCTTTCTGCTCATGGTCATGATCACGTTTACTGTAGATGCTGCAGTAATTTGTGCTTCACTTTCTGTGTGGCTTTATTTATTTGTTTAAACACCTGGGTGTTTTAATGCTAATTACGTTGTCCACAGAGATTGTGTCTATGAAGGAGGCCCAAAGGAACAGGCCCTTGGCTTTCTCACGCCTGCATGAGTTCCCAGGGGAATTGGCCTGGGCCGGAAATTTCCATGTCAGGGCAAAGGCTAAGCATGCATTTCCAGACGTTTCTGAGGAGCCATTGGGCAGCCTAGAGGGTCTGCATTGCCATCAGAGTGATCACTGGCCAGAGCATGTGCCAAATAGCCGCAGCTGGGCTGGGAGAGGGGGGGTCCAGACTTTTGCCCATCCTGATTCAGCACTGAGTTAAGCGAAACCCACCTCACTCACGGATGCGTGGCAGGGTCCGTGTGTCTGCCCCACCTGCCTATCTGCAGTCTCTGAGCACCACGTAGCCTCTCCACAGAGCTTTGTATAACAATTGTAACAGCAGTCAGTTCAAGTGGATTTTGTTTTCCTTTTACAGGTTTCTTGTCTTTGTATGATTTTTGTTAGTAGAATAAAATTGAATGAAATCTGTGTTAAAGAATCTCATGTGTCTCATTCAGCATAAAAATTAAGACAATTGCAGAAAATGTCCCCCGGCCTCCCTTTTGGAGGAGTGTACTGAAATGACTCAGTGTTTAATTTCTATCAGGATGAAATCAGTAAAATAAACCCTGTGATTGGAAGAGACGCCTTATTACACACAGGTTTACAGTGAGATCACACCCAGTAGGATGGAGGTGGACCAAGCGGACGGGATGACTCCTATGATGTGCGAAGGTGTGAAGGTGTGCTTGCTGTGGAAACCTGAAGCGCCTCAGAAAGCTCCTAAAATTCTTAGGCACACTCACTATGGACCCAGCAATGCCACTCCTGGTTGTTGAGCCTAGAGAAATGTATGTCTACATAAACTTGTACGCATCTGTTCATAGCAGCACTAGTTACACCATCCAAAATGTGGGAACAGCCCAAATACGCACCCATTAATAAGTGACTAAAAATGTAAACATTCACTGGAATATAACTCAGTTGTTAAAAGGAATGACGTTCTAACCTGCGACCACATGGGTGAGCTGCATGAAAGAAACCAGCCAAAGGTCACGTATGAGTCTACTTAACATGAACTGAGCCAAATGATGGAATCCAGGCCAAGTGGATTGTGTTAATGGGGAGAGTGAGTGGGCACAGCGTTCCTTTTGGGGTGAAGATATTCTGAAGTTCTGTGGTGAAGCTGGCAGTCTGAATGTGCAGGAACACTGGATGCACTGAGGTGTGTGAAGCTGTCCGCCATGCCTCCTGGAGACCTTGGTGCAGTTGGACATGGGACTGTGGGAGAGTAACCTGGGGAGTGGAGCTGTCCTTCAGTCCCCACTAGGAGTGTTCACACCCATGGCCTGGAGTACAGGGGCCCAGCAGTGAGGGTGTCACAGGGGTGTGGAAGGACCAGGCTCCACAGGGGGGTTGGCAGACTTGAGGGAAGATTTGGTAGGGTCCCAGGGTCTTGACCACACACATACACCCATGGGCACAGAACACTGAACACAGCAGGTTCAGTGCAGCACAGAGCCCTCTGGGCCTGACTCAATGTGGCACCTTTGCCACTGGACAGCCCTGGAAAGGGGTGCAGATGCATGAGACAGCAGAGCCCCAAGTAGGTGTGAAAGGCAAACCCCGACTGCCGAGATATGACAGAATTGCTGATGTGTGTCAGCCACAGCTCACAGCACCCTTGAGTGCCCTGGAAGGGGCACTCAGCACCCCCTGAGGCTCCCACTGCACTCACCCCCAGCAGGCAAGCACCTCCTCCTTGCTGGGTGGGCTGCCCAACTGGGTGTTGCCACCTATGTCGGTCACCTTCCGAGGGGGCCCCTCCACCCTGGGGGCTGCTTTCCCCAAGGCAGCCCTGCCGGGGCTGTGGACCCTGGGTGTGGTTGGTCCCTGGGCCCCGCTCAGCCCTACTCAGTGCCACCCACCCCCCTCTGCTCCCACATGCAGACCCCTGGGGTCCGGCTAGCACAGCATGTCCACTCTGTCTCCGGGTCTCCCCGGTCTGGCATTGCTGGGGCCTCTTGGGTACAACTTTCCAAAATCTTGTTTTCACTGGGACTTTGTCAAGCGCTCAGGAGTCAAGAGAGCAGCTCTGGCTTGTCTGTTTCGTGGCTTCTGCAGTGGCCTCGTCCCCCTAGTGAGAGGCAGATGAAGGTGTAGGAGATGGGGAACCTGGAGGTCTTGGGACAGTGCTCACACCTGCCCCCATAAGCATGACTGCTGCGGAGAAGTGGGCCAACCAGACACCACTCACTGGATTCCGGCACAGTTATCTGTGAACTCTGCTTGGAAGTCTCATCTCTGTTATCTGTCCAGGCAGGGATCAACGGTTACTGTGTGGGAACATCTGCATGAGTTTTACTCAAGTGCCAGGTGCTGTTTTCATGTGCTCATTGTGGAGGTCACAAAGAGCACCCACAATTGTGAGGAGGCGAGGCGTGGGACCCTGCCCACCAGAGGTCGCCACTGCCCGTGGGAGCTGGTGAGATGCACAGGCGGGGCCAGGTGGTAGTCATTTCCATCTGGACAATGAGAAGTTTCTCTGCTTCATGGACTCACAAGCGGCAGACACATTCAGTTTCCGGTGTGTTTGCTGGTGTTTCACTGCACTTACAAATTGTTTTTAAAACCAGTGTTTGGGGTCAGAGGCCCCATCCCACCTCCCTGCCACCAGTCTGCAGAGCACCTACCTGAGGGCTATGGCAGGGCAGCAGGGGTCTGCTGGGATTAATTAAATAAGGTTCCCAAATGTGGGACCAGGTGCAAGAGCTCTGTGCACTGAGGTCGGGATGACAGGTGTGTCTGTAAAAACCCCAATGCCAGCCGCGTGGGTGTCACTGTGCAGGATGCAAGTGTGTGGGGTAGCAAGGCACCAGCCGGGGTGTGAGGATATGAAATATCTGGGACACTGACATGCAAGTGCTCCTGCCTCAGAAGGCCCTGAGAACCCCTCGTTCTCCCTTACCTGTGGCCTCCGCTCACAGACACCAGTTTCTCAGAAGTCTGGAGGGGATTTACAACAGCCACAGACAGGGACATGATGGCAAGAGAGGAGACACCATTGCAAATGACACATGGGCTCCTCCAGTCTCATCATGGAGACCCAGTGTCTCCATGAAAACCTTGGTGCGTGTAGCCCCAGACAGCAGCCTGAAGTGTCCCATTATTATAAACCCAATTTGGGGCTTCGGTTTGGGGTTTTTCTGTTTTTGTTTCTTGCAGCCGTCAAGTGGGGGAAAAACATTACCCACAAGTCTGGAGTTATGGATTAATTTTCATTCGTCTGTATAAACAGACACATTTTCCATACAGCACGAGCGTCCACAGGTTGGTACAGGTGAATCAACCATAGCTATTTAAAAAGCTAATTTTAGGGAGGGAGATACTGGGTGGAGGGGAGTAAAGGGAAAGAAGGTTGGAATTATTGTAACAATATGATCAATAAAATACATTAAAAAAATAATATAGAAAAGGGTGAAGCCAAAGAATGTATATACATGACCCACAGACATGAACTAAGAGGGGTGGGATTGCTGGACGGTAGGGGGTACTGGGCAGAGAGGAGCAAAGGGGGAAAAAATTGGAACTACTGTAACAACATAATCAATAAAATATACTTAAAATAAATAAATAAAAAGCTAATTTTAGCCCTGGCTGCTGTGGCCCAGAGTCTTGAGCGCCAGCCTGTGAACCAGAAGGTTGCTGGTTCAATTCCTGGGTAGGGCACATGCCTAGGTTGCGGGCCAGGTCCCCAACTGGGGGCATGCGGAGGTAATAGATCACATTGATGTTTCTCTCCCTTCCTCCCCTCTCTAAAAATAAATATTTTAAAAAACTTTAAAAAATCATTTTAAAACAGTATGACATACTACAAAATGCACATATTTTTATTATGCCTGGGGTGAGGGTGGGGGGACTCAATTACAAGGCAACCACCAATTTGCTTGATTCTTAAAAATAGTTCCATGAAGGTGAATGCAAAATCACCTGCACAAGCTCCCAAGCTGCCAGAAAGTCCACTTGCTCATCTGGGATGCAGGAAGGAGCAGCAGTGTCCTGCCATGGGGAATGCTGCCAGCCAAGGTCCCACGACCTGCAGGCACCATCACTGCCCCTTTTCCTGGCCCTCCTAAAGGGATCAAGCCACTTCTGTAGGTGGATGCCACGGCAACTGTGTCATGAGCACTATGATGGTTTCTGTGTAAGCCCAGAGAACACACATCCTACCTCCTCGGCAGCGGCCTGTGCATGCGTTTCAGATGGAAACTGCCACCTCCCCGGGCCCTGCTGTCCACGTCTGTGTCCACTTAAGATGCTGGTGCCAATACCAACCCGCCTGTGCCTTCCCTTTGCTCTTGTGGCCTCACTTCCCTCATTTATGGGCCACTGAGGAGCACTTGGCACCTCCCTTGTGGCCACCCTTCCGTTAGGAGCTGTACTCAGCATGGTGAAGCAGAACTCACCATCACACACGCGGCAAGCACGCTGAGGAACAGTTGCTCCCCAAAACCACCCCTTTGAACTTCAGAATGAATAACACAGGAGGGCTCCAACGCTGTACATTCACTCCCGGCTACGTAACAGCAAGGCCTTGCCGCCCTGCACGTTGCAGCTCAAGGCACCGAAGCATGAGGCACCGTGAGAAAAACGCCCAAGTCATCTCAGCAGAGTCCCTTCCATACCAGGAGGGCTCATTCTGGAATCATAAATGAAAGATACAACTGTCCTTTTCTAAGCTTACGTGTGGTTTGGTGGGTTATGCAGAATCACTTCATAACTGGGAAACGTCAGTGGCCCCAAATGTATTCATTTCAACGTGACACTTGTCGATAGCACGGAGGAAAGGAGAGCGGCGGAAGGGCCTTCTCCACAAGTGTCCACCTGGGGCCCCGCCAGCCGCCCATGCTGCAGCCTTGCAGCTGGCGCCGGGCAGGGCGTGCTAGGATGGGTGGTGGTGGTGGTAGTGGTGGTGGTGGTGGTGCTCGTGGTGGTGGTGGTGCTCATGGCGCTGCACCAGGGGTGTGGGGTAGCCCTCCCCGACCAGCAGGGGCGGCAGGTCCCTTACCACCTCGTGCTCCATTACCGAAGGCTGGCCCAGTGTGGCCTTGAGTGGCGAGTGGCCCTCCCTGCCCTTCTGCCGGTACCGCTTGTGGCCGTAGGGCTGCGGCGGGGGCTGTGGTGGGGGCTGTGGGAGGTGGTGGCTGTCCTGAGGGGGCTGGGGCAGGGCAGCTGGTGGGTAGTAGCTGAAGGCCCTCCCAGGCTTGCCTCCACCGGGTGCACCCCCACTGGGCACCCCGGGAGGCCGGCTCGAGCCCTTGGGGGACTTGAGGAACTGCTTTTCCTGCCCCTTCAGCCGGGGCTGCATGTCCAGGGCCCGGGCAGCGGGCTCACCAGCCAGGAGGACGTGGTCAGCCAGCACCTGGGACCTGCGGTTGTGCACAGTGTGTGCGTCCGACTCCTGGGAGCGAGACCTGCTTGGGAGGTGTGAGGCTTTGCCCTGGTGCTCCTGCTTGGCCTGTGTTGGTGGGGATCCTGCACACATGGGATACAGACTGTGAGACCCTCTGGACATCTCACCTTGGATGTGATGCCACAGCACAGCTATTGCAGGAGCCCTAGAACCCTCAGGCCAGGGCTCGTGCTCCTAAGGGAGGTGCCCACATCCTGGGAACTGGTCCTTGGTACCTACCGGGTCCAAATTTAGATGTGTAGTTTTCTATTCCGGCCAGGTCTAGGTAGTGGTTTCTCCGCTCAGTGTTCTCATCCACGCAGTATGGCCCCCTCACAGGGCAGGGGTGGGGATCAGCATTGGGCCTCCTGTGTGGGGCACAGGGCAGAAGGGGCCTGACCTCCACACCAGGCCAGAGCAGACAGTCCTCGGAGACAGAGTGGACACTGGAGCAGATGGTCCTGGGCAGTGGGCTCTGACCAACACCCACCTCCCAGAGAGAAGCATCAGAAAGGGTGGGTGTCCAGGACAGCAAGGTCCCCAGCAGGCCTGGGATCCCGTCAACATCCCAGGATTATTGTTGCAAATTGCCTTAGATGGACCTCTTCTGGTCCATCTAGGACCCTGAGGCAGAAAATGGGTGACTGCTCTGACACCTCCACTATCCCTGTCCCCAGCACAGCCAGTGAGTGGAACCACAGTATGCCAGATTGAGGGTCTCAAGGCTGACCTGCCCTTCAAGCCTCACCCATCTCTCAGACAGACGCTGGTGTTCTCAGCTCCAGCTGGAGTGCCGGGCCATAAGATAGCACCCTCACCCCAACAGGAGGCTGTACCCAAGGCTCCTCCGCACCCAGGTGCTCATCCTGGCAGTTTGCCCTGAGAGGGCAGTCCCTGAGGCCCGCAGAAAGCAGGGGTGTGGGAGGGCTGTTCCTACCTGAGTTGGATACACCTGGAGGGTGGAGCCGGACCCTAGCCCCTCACCTGATGTGAGCAGACAGCCTCCTGTCGGCCACCCTGGGGTCCTCGGAGACCTCGCCTTCTGTCCTGCAGCGCGTGGGCTCCCGGTCTGAAAGTGAATTCACTCACTCATTTGTTCACTCGTTCATTCATTCACTGAACAGACACCTCTGAGCCCTTGCCAGGTGCCAGGCCCTGCTTTCCATGCTCAGGAAACCAGAGATTTTGCCACGGTGTGTGAGGGGCGGATGGAACACTGAACAGTAGACACAGTGAGCAGTAATCCCCACGGCCTGGTGTGTGGAGGTAAGGGCTATGGGGAATTGCAGAGTGCGATGGGGGGCCAGACGGGGTGTCTGCAAGGAGTGGGGGGCTGCCATTTAAAGCAGAATCTTCAGGGCATCTGAGTGGGGGAGCCAGGCCTCTCACCCTGTCCGGCAGGGGGACTCTCCCTCCTCTTGCTGGAGGGCTCAGGGCTGACGGTCAGCTTCACACGGAGGGTCTTGCTGCTGCCAGAGGAGTGATTGACTGAGGCGTCGACGACCTCGTAGATGGTGTGCATCAGGCTGGACATGTCCTGAGGATGGCACCGGCATCACTGACACAAGCATACCGGGCTGGGAACTGCCCATCCCATGCCACCACCTCCAGGCTGCCTGCCTATTTGAGTCACTGCATTCCATACAGACCCTGGCTCAGACAGAATGACCACTACTGAGCAGCCTTTCTTACTCCAAATTTAGCCCCATGTGGCACCAAAGAGCCTGAACAAGCAGCCCTGCTGCTGTTGGAATCACATCTCTTGGATCTTTCAAATTTCACACTGAATCTATATGTGCAAAGGACTTAGCAATCAAATAACTACCAAAGTTTTGCTCTAACCCAGACACTTATTTGTCACCCTACATGTCTGCTTCCTTTTGAGGGGCATATGGCCCATCCTGGACACACAGACCAACAGAGGCGAGTGCCAGCAGCACTCCTGGGACTCTCACCAGCATTCCCAGGGGCTGCTGGCCCCACTAAAGCTCAGGGGATCCAGCACAGACCATGCAGGGCTCTCAGAGCCTAGGGCCACCAGATGCCCAAGGCTCCATCGATTGCCTAGATCCATCGCCCCGGCCCCCATCCCAGGAAAGGTCCAGACTCTCCTCCCACCCTAGAGGGCTCAGCCTGTCTCCCCATCCCAGAGACCATGGTCTGTCTACTGCCAGCCCCCTGCCCTGTGGACCATCTTCCAAAAACTAAAGCACATCACCTCCCTGGTGGCCTTCCCACTATTGTCAAAGCCATAGAGCGTGAAGGTCCACTCCTGGCGGTTGTCCTCCTCCACCGAGACATCACACTGGAGCGCCTGCAGGGCACGTGGGGACAGAGGCAGGTGGGGTCATCACCCTGTGCTGGGACTCCTGAGCCTCCCCCCATCTCTCAGGAGAATGACCCCCCTTATTGCTCCCTCAAGCTCCTGCTCTGGGTGAGCCGGGAGACCAATGGTGGACCTCTGTGTCATTCCCCTGGTGCTAGCGCCATAGCTGGGAAAGTCCCCCAGATTACTTGGTGTGATCAGCCAGTTTTGGCTGGATTTGTGGCCACACCTCCCCCTTTCCCAGAACTTACGGACGCTGGAAACACATGCAAGCTTTGCTATAACCTCTCCAACCTCAGGCAAACTGCCCAGGCAGGAGGCTGTTTTAGGGCCAACATGTGCTTATCCCAGCTGCAGACCATCTTGCACCACGAGGCAGAGCAAAGACCTACGTCAATGTTCAGGTGCTTCTTGCCCTGGCCTCGTGGGCCCTCGCGGTTTGCTGCTCTTTCAACATCATCCACACCGAAGAGCTGTCCAGTACCCTCTCGACCGTCAGCCTTCTCAGAGGGGAGGGCCACTGGAGATACAAGAAGCAGAGAAGAGCTGTTTCCCCTGATCCAGCCCAAGCGGGTAACTCAGGGCAGTGGGGATGTGGGAAGGTGCAGCTAGGGAGCCTGTGATTCTTTCCAGGTATTCCTGAGCTAAGAGCCTGTTCTTCCAGAATGAGAAGGCATCAAGGGGATCTATGCAGAGGGCAGGGAAGCCCTCACCTCAGTTAGCCATGGCCAGGTGTGCCCTCAGCCCTAGCCTGGGATAGCCAGACATAGCCAGGTGTGCCCTCCTGGCTCTGCCCCACCCAGCCAGCAGTGGCTTCGGAGATCAAGGTGAGAAGGAGGCTGCCCTGGGTTGGTCTGGACTTGGTGGGGAAGTTAAGGAGTGTGAAGCATGGGTGGTCCATGTCACCAAGGGCTCATCTTGTCCAGGTGTCCTGAGGGTAGGTTTGGGCATATGCCTGGCCTACAGGGTAGAGTCTATGAGGTTTGGGGAGCAGGACTTACCCTCTAGAGGACACTGGTCCTCCCGGAAAGGTCCCTCCGTGGGGTCCCCGCTGAGAAGCTCCTGCAGAGAGAACAAGGAGCATGTGACCCCATGGTTCAGTGGGGCAGGCCATGGACACCAGCCACCGGGGATGTCACTGCAGAGATACCAACCTGCGCGCACCTCACTAAGCGCCAGACTTTTAGAAAGTAAAACACACACGTTCCATTAGAACCATCTCCAGGACGAGACGCAGCTGCCAGACACAAGAACTGGAAGAGTGACACCCGTAGCTGCCCGAGAATGCAGGTGGCCAGGCTCCGGCTGTGGGGGGAGGTGCCTCCCCCAGGGCAGCCAGGTGAGGCTGAGGGATAGGCTCAGAGAAACCCCTCAGATTCCAGAGCCAATCCCAAAACCAGTCATGGAAACTTCCAACAGAAACTCTGCAGAACACAAGCCCACATGGTCCTCATAAAGAACCCACAAAATAAAGAACATGAGGAAAGGAAGCATGACCAGGGTGATCAGGGAAGCACCGTGAACCAGAGGACCCTGCCTGGCAGAGAGACTTATGCCCACACCAGCCACTCGCCCCAAACAGGAAGGTTTCCTGGGGACTCTGGGGGAGGCAGGTGCCCTCTGCTTCCCAGACACTTCTGTCCTGACTTGATGGCTGCAGAGTGTTGAGGGCCTGGCAGAGGGTGGAAGCAGAGGTGTCTGCATGTGGACAAGGACCCCCGAGGCTACTTGGTGGGACAGCCCGCCCAGCCCCACAGCTTCATCATTCCCCCGACAGGGAGCTGCAGTGCCATGGGAGGCCCCTCACCTCTTCCTTGGCCACAGGCCTGGAATCCAGTGTGACTACTGCCCTAAAGTGCCCAGAAGTTCCTTTTGAAAAAAGCGTTCGTCCACATGTATCCCAACGCCGCTAGAATCTACTGTGTTTATCAACGAACTACATCAGCAATTACCTCTGAGATACAGAGAGGCTCAAATAAGGGGGAAAAACATTTGGGAGAAAAGTAACAATTCTCATCCCTGTGACTGCTGGTTTCAGTCAAATTCGTTCTGGTTACATAAAAGTGTCCTTTAACCTGTGCTGCTCTGGCTAAACAGAAGGGCCAAAAGCTTTAATTGTAACAGATAAACCTACCACAAGGATGCTGGCCAGATGTGCGGCCCCACTGGGATGACCTCCTAGGCATCTAGTCCCAGATCATTGGGACCCTCAAGGGGGACAGGTGTGTAAGCAGACAGCCCATCTCCTGAAGTCCAGCAAGTGCCTGTCTCCCACGGAGCCCAGCCCCCCTCCTGGGGTGCCCCTTATCGGTCTACCCTGATCTGACCACCCTGTGGCAGAGACCCCCGGTTCTGGCACTTTATTCTCCTTTGCCTCCCCCAAAGGAGTCTCAGCCATATGTGTATAAGACTGCCTCTTACCCTGACCAGTGTGGCTCAATGGGTTGTGCATCAGCCTGCAATCCAAAAGGTTGCAGGTTCCATTCCCAGACAGGGCACATGCCTGGGTTGTCAAGGGGCGTATGAGAGGCAATGGATCGATGTTTCTCTCACAAATTGATGCTTCTCTCCCTCTCCCTCCTTTCCCCTCTCTCTTTTCTTAAAAAATATTTTATTTATTTTTAAATAAAAAAGTTTTAAAATATTTTATTTATTTTTAAAGATTTTATTTATTTTTAGAGAGGAAGGGAGAAAGAAAGAGAGGGAGAGAAACATTGACGTGTGAGAGAAATATTGACCTTCTGCCTCTCGTATGCCCCCTAACTGGGGACTGAACCTGCAACCCAGGCATGTGCCCTGACTGGGAATGGAACCTGTGACCTTTCAGTTTGCAGGCCGGTGCCCAACCCACGGAGCCACACCAGTCAGGCAAATAAATAACATACTGAAAAAAAAAAAAAGTCCGTGTCTCATCCAGATCTGGCCCTACCTTCTGCCTAGCCAGGTTTCTGTAGAGGGTCCTTAGCACTATTCTCTACTCCTCTGGCTGAGAGCTCCGTTCCTGCCACTGCGACCCCTCCATTCCTGGGGCTCCCTTACCAAGCAAGCAGGCTGGGCCTGACCTTCTGCTGTCCCCTCAGGCATAGGAGGGTGAGGGTCGGCGGACAATGCTCCACGCTCTCCTCGCTTCCCGCTCCCACCTGCAGCTGCCCCAGTGCATTATCCAATCATCCTCTAGCCTCTGTTGGGCCCTTCAGTGGCCTGGCTCTGCTGGGCCCTGGGACAGGATTTCAGCCTGAGGCATCCTAATGCTTTGTGAATGTCCAGATCCTCCTTTTGCACATCAATGTTAGGTGGCTGTGCATGTGTTGCAGGGTCCCTGTGGTCTGATCCCTACCCCCTCTCACCCTGCAGGTGCTCTCAGAAGAGACCACTCAGGCCTATGAGTCAGCTGCCCCAAGGCTACCATCCACATCTCCTGCCCAGCTCTGACCTGAGCTCAGGCTGTGGAGGACATCTGCTTCACAGGACATAGCACAGGACTGAGCTCCTTGCCCTCCCCAGCAAGCAGCCCTGTCCTGGACGGTCTGTCCTGGAGGGGTCCTAGTGAAAGGCCCAGGACTGACCATCTGCTCACGTGAGACCGTGAGACATTCCCCACAGCTGTCTACAGGTGCAGGGTGTTGGGAAAGTCACCTGGAATCTTGGCTCCTGGCCTCCCTTGAAAGACCAGAAGGTCTGGCCACACTTTCCTGTGGGACAGCACTCAGTAGCCCAGCAGCCACACCCGGGTCCTCACCCCCATCCACCTGAACTGTGGTGACATGGGCTGTTCAGCCAGGTGCCAGGTTGGGGAGACCTCGCACACCTGCTGAGGGAGGGGCAGGAGACCAGCTCCTGTTTATCTCACCCACTGGGGTGAGACAGGAAAGGAGAAACCTTTTGTGATGCAGATAACCACACGCTGAGTGCCTCTGCTTTTCAGATTTCAGTGTTCACCTCCTCCTTCAAAATTTGGTGCATCTGGGACCTTAGCAAACACATTCCTCATTTTCGGGTGCCTCTGTTTCCCTTGGAAACCCCATGCTCATGCATAAAACAAAGGTGGGAACCTTTGGGAAAGATCTCTGAGGAAACCAGTGCAGCGGAGTTACTGCTTCTTTACTGATGACTGAGCGAGACCAAGCATCATGGAAAGAAAGACCTCATAAGAACTGCTTCATGTCCAACCAGCGGCCATTGGGAGTAATTCAGTTGTTTTGCCCCAGGAAGGACAGGTGCCTCCTGTTTTCCAAACAGATAAAACCTGCGTGGGTTTCCCTTGAAAGATCTGTGTTAGCTCAGCCTACAGTTCTTTACAGGAGGTTCATGTGGAGGTCTTGGGGATTTGGGCTTCAATAAACAGTCTGAGGCCCTAGCCAGGTAGCTCAGTTGGTTAAAGCGTTGTCCCCGATATGCCAACGTTGCAGGTTTGATCCCTGGTCAGGGCACATACAAGAATCAACCAATGAATGTGTAAATCAGTGGAACAACACATTGAAGTCTCTCTCTCTCCTTTCCTCTCTAAAAAAAATGTCAATAAATAAAATTTAAAAACAGAGTCTGTCGAGGATAACAGGTTCTGAGGGACAGTGATAGCGTCCTGGAGCAGCCACAGCCAATAGCCACAAATTGGGGGCTTAAACAATAGAATGCACGCTCTCCGTCCTGGGGCCAGAAGTTAGAAATCTAGGTGTCAGGGGCCTGCACTCCCTCTGGAGGTTCCAGGGGAGGGTTCTTTCTGTCTGTTCCAGCTCCTGGTGGCCCTGGGTCTTCTGGCCTTATGGCTACACCTGCAACTTCTGCTCCGCTGTCAATGGCCTTTCCTGTGTCTCTCTTCCAGGTCAAGTCTCTCACTGCCTCCCTCTTAAGCAAAGCCACATGTGCGGGCAGTTAGGGCCCTACTAGGATGAAGAGCACATCTGCAGAGACCCTTTTTCACATCAGGTCACAGCTGTAGGTTCCAGAGAGGAGGACAAGGATCTCTGGGGCCAGTGTTCATTCAGCTCCCACTGTCTGAAGCTGGGTCTCTATTCTGCTACAAGTGGCCAACAATTCTGAATCGGCCACCTAATCACTTGAGCCTCAGTTTCCTTTTGGTGAAACGAGGAATGGGTTCTGAGGAGGGAGCTGGGGCCCTCCAGGTGCCCACTGTGTGCCAGGAGTGTCCCCACATCGCACTGGGGGGGCTTCCCCCCAATGGGGAGACCTGTGCTGTGAGGACAAACAAGGTAACACCGTTGGCTCTGACATTTAGCTTGCTGACTGGCATTCCTCCTCTTAACCTGAACAGGCCAGTGACGAGGCTGAGGGCAGAGGAGATGTAGTTCCTGCTTCAAGAGAGAAGTGTGGTGGACACGCTGCCAGAAACTGGTTTGCTTCTCAAAGTAGACACTTCGCAGACGCCAAGAGGCCTCTTTGGCTTGCGTTCCTGAGAACGTGGTGTTCCCCAGGGGCAAATATTTGCGCAAGACCAGCTCTGTGTGCTGAGTCCCAGGAGCAGGCCCCCCTTCTGTGAAAGGGTCCAGGATGTGTGTGATGAGAATCCAGTGTGACCACCAGGAGGGTAGGCTCCTGGCACCGGGGTGCACCCCACCCACCAGGCAGGAGAGTTGCTCCGATTCCCCTGACGCTCTCAGAACTGCCCCTTCTTTTCCATGAAAACAGACTCAGGTGACCCACTCAATGGGACTGAGAGCTCCTGATGGCTCACGACCTAAAGCACCAGCACCTCTGGCCTTCTGGAAGTACTGCCCTCCTGAATTATGAGGTCAACGCTGCTCCTCGGAGTTCTGGGTGAGTTCCCATGTCTTGTGTCTCCTACTCCCAGGTGTAGTGGGGGGCGGGATGGGACTCCAAGCAGACCAGAGTCCAAGCAGGTGAGAAAGACAGGCTCGTGCTGAAGGTGGCCAAGGCCACTTCAGGGCAGTCTGGAAGGTGCCTGGGGCTGGGTGAGTGTGGAGGGCAGTGTGATATCCAGGCCAGGATGACCTGGGCCCAGGAGGTGCCTGAGCTCCCACTGGAGGCCATTAGGACACTGGTGGGGGAGGGGGTTAGGATCATCATGCACCAGACAGAACTGGACCATGCAGGAATAGGCAAAGGGCAAGGCTAGGTCCCGAGGAACCCCAAGTGCTGGGACACCCCAGAAGGGGAGAGGAAAACTATCAGGGTCAGAAGGGTCCAGGGTCTTGAAGAGAACAAGGAGGCCCACAGCGCAGCTGGCAGGATGGGCACCATGGGAACTGTCACAGGGCAGGTGAGGGTGGGTGGGAGGAAGAAGTGGGATGGGGAAATTGGGGGGGGGCAGGTGGAGGGAGGGGCTGAAAGCCTGTGCTTTGTGCTCCATGGAAACCTCAGGTGGGAGGGGCCCATCACTAGGCACTCCAGCAGAGATGCATGGACGTGGAGGTGGGCAGCAGCTCCCAAGGCTGTTTAAATAAAAGAATCCCATCGTCAGGGCCAGGAATTCAAGGCAGGTTTCCAGATGCCACCAGACTGACGGCTGTGTGGGAACACATCTGCCCCCGAGTGTCTAAGGGAATCAGGCTACTTTCAGAGCTTGTTGTTTGTAAGAAGCGCTTTGTGAGGGGGTGGAGGCTGCTTTCTGCTGGTTGCCAGTGGATGGAATTTGACTTCAAGGTGATCCGCCAGCGTCTGTCTGGAAACACCACGGCAGCTTTGAAGTGGAAGTCTCGGTTTCAACGGCTAAACAGTTTCAGATGTGACAATGTAGTTTTATGGGCTTAATAATTCCGACACATGTGCGGCTGAGGCCCACGGAGGGTCCCATTCAAGGGGCCTCTGTAACTGTTATTCTGAACTTCTGATTTTAAAGCAAAAGATTAGGGATGATGAAACCAAGCCTTCACGGGCAGGGGGCCTTGCAAACAGGCTTCTCAACGAGCTGCAGATGGTTTTAGTTTCTTTCTTTCAAAATTAAAGCAGAGCTTCAAGATCCGAGAGGGGCATTTCTAAATTCTGCCCATCTGTAATCCTGGGATTATTTAATCAGGCTTTGTAATAACCAAATTTGGAATTTACATCTAGAAACTCAGCCATTTGGGATCAAAGGGTCTCCTAAAATAAACACGTGTCTCCTCACATGACAGCAGTGACTTATATCCTGTATGAAGTCTCTATCTTCTTATCCCTGTCCCAGCTTTTCACAGTTTTGCTCATTTTAGTGAGATAAAGTGCATTACACACTCCACTTACCCAGGTTTATGGAGGTTTATTTGTTGGCACTCACCCCCCAAAACACCCTGACCCTGGAGAGGGCTCCCGAGGGCCCCACACTTGGACCTGATGTAGAATGACTGCCAAGCCTGTGCTAAGAGTGGCTGAGGACACATGCCATGAGGACAGGCGCATCCACTGATGACACATGGGGACAGGAGTGTCCACGGATGACACACACTACTAGGGATCCAGCCCAGTGGCCAGCCCACAGTGTGTCATTATGAATAGGGGACCAGGGGTGGACCCCGGCCACCTGCTGCAGGAGCAACTGCCCCATGAACACATGCAGGACAACACTGTCATGAGTAGAGGGTCAGTGAGGAGCTGGGTTTAACAATGTGATGGCCAGGATTCTCCTTCTGCCACACTTGGGAAGAGGGACTCATGTTACCCACATTAACTGACATGATTGGGAAGATAAGCAGTAAGAGCCCCTGGCCCCAAGCCCCAGGCTTGTCACTGGGACCAGAATCCACATCCTCCAGTCTCCACTAGAATCAGGTGTGGCTGAGGGTGAGCAGGCTTCCACAAGCGGGAAATGAAAAGTCTCAGCACAGATACTAAGTGTACAGGAATACAGACACAGGTATATGTACATATGAATACATATGTACATACGTGGGCAACACAGACTATATATTCACACTGTATGTATACAAACAAATACACCATTTTTAGCCTTGATAATTGAGAAGTGACAATAAAATATTCCAAAAAAGCCTAGGGGATCTCCATTCTCAGTATCCTAGAATTCTGCTTTCAGTTCAACACTACATGTTTCATTATAGAATAACCTTGCGGCTACTCAGCAGACCTCACTTTCTCCTCCCTGTTGTGTTGCTACTGTTTTTGTCTTCAGAGCTCATGACTCAAGAGTTTCACAGAAAAAGGAAAATCAAGGGTGATCGATCTTCCAAATACAGCTGCTGTCCTCTGAGCATACTGACTAAAGGTCACAAAACACACACAATAAAAACAAGACCCGCGTCTCCAAACCCCTGACCCCTTCCTCCTCTCCGCCACCCTCATTCAGACGAGGTCCCCACCACTGGGTTTCAACTGCAGAATTCACCTCGCCCCAGCCTGGATTCTTGCACAGGAAGCGCCACTGGACTTTCCATTTTCTTTCATTAGTATTAAAGCCTCATGTTTCCTACTTTGAAGGAAGATTATGACAAAGATGGAAAGGAACCGTAGGCACTTAAAGTTTTTAACTTAGAAGGCACCACGTTGCCTACTGTGCATGTCAGAGCCCTTAGCAGAGATGACCAGACTGGAAATGTGGACGGGCTACTATCTGATTACAGCACCAGGATCACCGGGCTGAGCTACTCTGAGAAAAGGAATGAGTATGTTTTCTTCTTTAGAAAGCACCTCTGCAGCGTCATGTGGAAACACACCCTGCATAGGACGACAACGTAACAACCTCAGCCTGGCTCTGTTGTTGTTGGCTGAGGCTCCCGAGATCAAAGGAAGGAGGCTGAGGCCCAAGGCACACCCCTCCCTCAGCTCTGGTATCTGGCAGCCGTGGCAGCTGGATCTTAAAGGAGCAGAGACAAAACCTAAACTGCTTTTACAAACACCAACCAAAATCTACCCTTGAAGAAATTCAGCTGAGACCCCACATATGAAAGATAAAACGTGTTCAGAGGGAACCTGCACGTATGTTTGGTAAGAGACAATCTCATCCTGAACCCAGGAAGCTGCAGGGTTTGGAAAACGGGGGGCAGGGTGCAGGATGAGCCCAAGTGTAGGACACTTGCCCTGGCAGCTCCTCCGTGGGTTGTTACCAACACTACAGGGCAGGAAAGATGGCCCAGCGCGGGGTTCTTTGGATGAAGATAGATCTGGCACTGTGATGTGTGAGGCCAGCCGGCCAGCCAAGGACCCATTGTCTGAACCCTCAGGGGAGCAGCCTGGTCACGCAGTCCTTTGACTAACCCAAGACTTGCCTGCTGGGGCTCTGAACCCCCTAGACAAGCCATGACTGATGTGGTCAAGGTCCACTGCCCCAGCCTGCTGACCCTGAAAAATCTAAAAGCAGGAACTATGCTCCCTCTGTCCTTGCATCCAGAGGAGGAGCAGATTCCTTCTCCATCTGGGCCACGTCCTCTCCATGACAAGCCAAAAGGAAGGGGAACTAAGGAGGGGGGAGGCTCCCTGAACTTCAACCAGGCCCAGGACCTTCCAAGCAGCTTCCCCTCAATGCAGCCAGAAGGCCAGCGCCACCCTGAGCTCCCTGGTCACTAGGACAGAACGCTGAACAGCACTGAGCACTGGACAGCCACAATGGAGAGGCCTGAGCCAGGCTGATGCAGGTCCTTCTGACCACAGGCTGGAAGCACTGGGACCATTCTGGCGTTCCAACCGAGGCCCTTTCTGCTGGGCAGCTGTCAGCTCCTGTAGCCTTTCCCCACTCACCTCAGGGACAAGGCGGCCATGGTGTCACCACCTCGACACAAGGACCACAGAAGTGGTTGATTCATCACCCCAAGCACTCCCCAAGCTCCTGAAGAAAGCAGAGCTGCTCTCTGCTTAAAATACATCTCAGGCCTCTGGGGAAACCTCATGGGATAGCATAAGCACCGCATTTCCTGAGGGCTAAAGACAGTTTTGTTTTAAAGAAACCTAAAGCACTTAAATCAATGGAAAGAGATGAGAAAAGGCAAGATGCTCCCCCTCCCGCCCCCTTCTCGGCTCCAGCCTGCTTTTCCAAAATTGGGAAGATGGAGGGTCTGGGAACCCCGAGAATGCCAACTCAGTGGATGTGGGGCCCAAGGACCACTTGGCACTTCTCCTAACAGGAGCTACTTGTCATAGACAAAATGTCCAGCCTCCCAAAGCGGCAGCAAAGTTTGGGAGGTAACCATGTTGACATGTAGCGCATTTAGCGTAGCTGCTTCTGGGAGGTGGGACCGGGGTGTAGGTCATGATTATTCTCTCCACTCCCTTTTTTCACAACAGTCCTCTGCACACACAGCCTCAGTGGCAAATATGGCAAAGCCCAGGCAGCACCCTGCCCGACCCTGTCCTACTGGCTCCCTGAGCCTGGAGTTGCAGGGATGGCTACACAGACTTGTCAGACCTTTCGTCAATGCCATGTCCCCACATCCATGGCAGCCCCCACCCCCACCTTGTTTCTCGTGCACCCGTGCTTTAGTTCTCCAGGCACCAAAGGAACTAGGGGACACCTGTTCTGTCACCTGCTGTCTGGCTGCCCCACAGTCTGTGAGCAGCACAGTGCCTGGAGCAGGCAGGGAAGCCTGCTGGTCAGAGCACAGGCTGGGGGCACTGTCTGGGTTGGGGTCCTGGCTGCACGACTCCACCCAGCGTGCCTTTGGGCAAATGGCCTAACCCCACAGTGCCTTGGATTCCTGTCTCTGAAAGGGGAAATGACTGTTATGAAGGGTAACCAGTAACTGTGTGGAGTACTGTGAACGCATCATACTCCTGAGTTAACCAGTGAAGACCTATGGGTGTCACCTCAGAGAGCCAGGTATACACAGAGCTTCAGGGGGTGGGGGGCTGGTGGGAAGGTACTGAGAGGCCTGGACGTTGACCTTGGCAGGTTGGACTATCCAGGTCCTCGGGTATGATGGCAAGGGCCACCAGGATTGGTGCACCACCTCTAGGGAGGTCCTTCTTGAGCACTAGGATCAGGTAGGATTTTTTTTTTCTCCCAGAAGACAAACAGACTCTACCTGGGCCTCATCTGCCCCTAAGCTTATGTGTCCCAGAGGGTTGTCCACTTAAGACCTGAGATACACGAGGTTACAGGGAGGACACAGCCTGGGGAGGGTCCTGCCACTGCTGACTGGCTGCCCAGGACGGAGGCTGGCAGCCTCACATTAGCGAACACTGACGGCAGGAAAGCGCCAACCCCCTCCCCGCCCTACGCCCCACTCCACTAGAATTAAGAGCTCAATCCTGGCCTACTGAGGGCTCTGCCACAGCAGCACACCAAAATCAAACCCGCCAAGACACTTCGAAGGCTGTGTGAAAAATAATCTCTGGCTTGAATTTTTGTATTAAAATACTTTTTTGTTTTTGTTTTTTTGTTCCTCTCATTTTAGAGCTCAAAACTTGTTACAATTTCCTTGGGAGACATTGCAGAACAAAAGGAAGTCCTTCCCCTCCGGCTGCTGAGGGCTGGCCGTCATCATGAGCAAATTCCAGCTGGCACAGCAAACAGGATCGAACAGACCCAATTTGTTTCATTCTGGCATGAAAAGGGCTGCTGGCGGTGCCTGCCACATATCCATCGACATGAAAGTGGGCGAGGAGCTCACAGGCTAGCAGGGATGTAGTTCATGGTGAGGCAGATGGTGTCCCTGCAATGTTCCGAGTCCTCACTGGAAAGGCAGCCCGGTATGGCACTCAGACCAGAGAGGTGGTCAGTGCAGAGAACTGGTCAGTCCAGCAAGGCTGGCAGTCCCCAGAGAGGCAGTCCTGACCAAAGCCAACACTGTATTTTGTTGTTTTGTTTCCAGGACTGCGTGATGAACTCCACCCAAATGAGTGACTGTTTAATGTCTGGTGAGACATCCAGTTTGTGGGTGGGATCGCTCTCACCTCATGTGGAAATTAAACAATGGCTGTCCCTCCTATTTAAGGAGGACAACCCCAAGCGCCAGGCATTGTGGCAGAACTGAGCCTGCGAACGCCCCTCAGTCTCTCTGGAGAGCAGCTGATCACCAGGTCTGCAGGCACCAGCCTAGCACTATGAAGAGAAATGAGAGGGGAGGTATGGAGGGTGCCAGGCAGGAGTCCTAAAAGGCCTCTAGAGGACGTGTGAACAGACACCTGAAGGCAGGAGGCAGTGAGCCGAGCTGTTAGGGATGGGCCTCTAGGCAGAGGGGCAGCATGTGCAAGGGCCCTGGGGAAGAATCAGCAAGGAGGCCAGAGCAGAGTGGGCACTCTCTGAGGAGGTTCAGAGGCAAGACACAGGGTGAGGGGTGTCATCTTCCTGGGCTTTCACTCCAAGGAGGTGCTGGTATTGCCCGTCCTTATGTTCAAACACCCTCTTGGCTCACAGAGATGGAGGGGAAAAGTGGAGGTCTGGTTAGAGGGGAGGAAGGGGGAAATGGGGCACAGCAGAAGGGAAGATGGTGGAAATGGCCAATTCTGAGAGGCGAAGTTGATGGGTTTCCTGAGGAATGGGACCTGGGTGTGACAGACAGGGGATGAAGGACCACTTTGCTGAGATGGAGGAACCAACCAGTTATATCGTGTCCTGCCTTATTCCCACAGGGTGCAGGCAGATTCCTCCTACCTCAACTGCACTATGAAGAGGAAAATTGCAAGACGGTAAGTCTCCTTAACATCTGGGGACACTGCTGTGCATGGAGTGACGTGTAGCCTCTGTCAACATCTGTCTGGTCTAGGGGGCTGCCTCAGTCTAACATGGCTCCCTGAGGTGTTTCTGCTGAAGCCAGATCATTCTCTGTGCTTATATTGTCCCTAAACTAATTAAAAACTGTTCCACATGTAGAGACAACCATGCCCACAATCCTGCTTCTAAAAGGGCCAGATGTGGAGCTGAGTTGGACTGCTGGGAGGGGCCCACCCTGCCAGCTGCCCTCCCTTCCAGGCTGGGCTACCAAAAAATCATAGAGCTGACGCATATGGGGACCAAATGGTGATGTGCAGAGAACGGCCCTTGAGTTCACTGTGGCTAAAACAGAACTCGTCATTACACCAGAGGTTTGTCCACACTCATGGTTTGGCAACTTTAGTTTTCCTGAGCATAGAGCTCAAATCTGGATACATTATTAAATCAATAAATGCCAAAATGGAGCAATGTTCATTGTTGCTCAATGTGGACATGGAAGGGGTGACCTGAAAAGAAGGATTTAGAATTGAAATATTAATGTGAAGACTACACCAATGTGGAAAGAACTTTGCCAAACAAAGTAGAAGGTGGCAGGCATTCAGACATTATGTTTTCATGGGTGATATACTGGGTTAAACAGTACCCCCAAAACCCACGTCCACCCGGAACCTCAGAATGTGACTGAATTTGAAAGTACTTGCAGATGTGATTAGTTAAAATGAGGTCATGCTGGATTCAGGGTCAGTCCTGATCCAATGACTAGTGTCTCTATAAGAGGAGAGGACACACACACACAGGCAGGAGTCCAATTGAAAATGGAGGCAGAAACTGGAGCCATTCGGCTGGAAGCCCACGGGACCCTGGAGCCCCCAGAAGTTGGAAGAGACAAGAAAGGACCTTCCTCTAGAGTCCGCAGAGAGTGCAGCCCTGCCGACAGCTTGATCTCAGACTTTGGCCTCTAGAACCACGAGAGAATAAATGTCTGTTGGTTTAGGCCATCCAGTTTGTGCAACTTGGTCACAGGAGCCCCAGGAAACCAGCATGCAGAGGTTCAGGCTGCTTTTTCATGATTTAAAATATTTCACCCTAAGGTCCTCCCAGCATGTGCTTATACTGGTTGGCTATCAAAGTCCAATAATTCCTGAATGATCTACCATCAGATATCACTGCGGAACACGTAACAAGACCATGTGTCTGGCTTCTTTCAGAAAGAATTACCCAAACAGTCCTCGTGGGATCGGGGGTGCTACTGCACCAAACTCCTCCTGAGCATTCAGGGACCCTATGGCCCTCTTGGGGTAGGACACATGTGTGGACATCTGTAACCCTGCAGGCTGGGAAGGCTTGTCCTCCTCAGGGAGCAGGATCACAGAGAAGCAGATGTCCCTGCAGACCAGGGGGACAGCAACACGCCCCAGATGGTCAGGGTCTGCTGGGCTTCCGGACAGGAAGAAAAGAGGAGGGGGGAGAGAAGAAGGAGGAGCAGAAAGAGGGGGAGGAGGAGGTGGTGAGGGGAAGGAATAGGAGGAGGAAGGGAGGAGGGGAGAAGGGGGGAGGTGAAGGGGGAGGGGGAGAGCAGTGCCCACTCCTGAGAGGAGAGTGGGGCAGGGGTAAGGTGGGCCTCTGCCTCACCATGAGCTGTGAGCCATGTCCAGCAGGCACACCGACAGCAGGATGGGCTTCGCGGTGTGGCCTGCGTGAGAAACCCCAGCCCCAGCCCTTGCAGAGGGCCTTTATGTCTGTAGCAGAGAAAGGAAATGAGTGCTTAAAGAGGGAGGAGCGTTTCAATGCATTTTCTTCTCAAGATGAGAACAGGGAAACACTTTCTTACAAGAGCTAAAGTGGGGAGAGTTGAACCACAGAAAAATATCCACCCTTCCTTCTTCCAACCAAAACAACCCGCAGGAGTTACAGGAATTGGCTCCAGAAACAAGAAATAGAAAATGCAGCTCACAGTTCCCCTCCCCAGACCCACCTCCCCTGGAACTCTTTGTGGGGTGGGGAACTTACCGGTGGCAGCAGGGGACGCTCATGGAGGAGCAGTGATGCCTGAGACCTTCCCAAAGCCAGGGTGCAGGCAACCACCTGGCTGGGACATGAGCAGCTCCGGTGCTAGGAGGCACTGGTCTGCGATGTCAGGGCTAGAGACCCTATCTATGTTGCCTGCCCATCATCTGCCACCTGAGTCAGGCCTTGCAAAACAGGCTATGGCCAGTGGTCACTGTGTTCTCGGGAGCGGTGGCCTGCAAGTGACGCAGGACCTGAGCGACCGCCTGTGCTGAAACAGAGGGTCTGCATCGCCGGCCATGCACCGGATCACAAGGCTCCCCATTAACAGAGGTGACTAAGGCATAGCTGCTGCATCCTGCTGAGAACTAATTACACCCCCATGGCCCCTTCTCCTCTCCCTTACTCATTTCCCAGGAACAAGAACCATAAGTCTCCTGACAGCCATCGCTAATCAGGGAATATTGTTCTTCACAAACACCTCTATACCCTGGACCCTGGAGCCAACCAGCAGCGTGACCTATCCCCCTGAGGGTGTTTGCTCCAAGCCCTTAAAAATCGCTCTATCCCTTCCCTTGGTGCTGCAGCCTGCTCAGACTCAGCTGCCTGCTTGAACATCCCTCAATAAAGGCTTTGAACTGGTCCACCCAACTCCTCCCTTCTTCCAGACACTAACCTAACATGCGACAGGTTGGAGGAAGAGACCACAGGAGTCTCCCCTGTTTGAGGACCACACACCCCTTGGATCTGCTCTCCCAAATGACAAGTCGCAGGTCAGGTGACAGCAGAACGAAGAAAACCCTCTTATAATGGGGTGAGCAATGCAGAGGCCATCTCAGGATGGACAAGCAACACTTCCAGCCCTAAGTACCTGAGGGGCTCAAAACACATGAGGGGGCTGTGGAGGGTGCCGATGATGGGGATGCAGAGTCAGCGTACAGCAAAAAGCCTCAGTTTAGGAAATAAAACCATGGGACAAGGGGTCCAGGGGCTGAGGCTAAGAGTGGCCTACGTCCTCCGGCTGGGAGAGACTGCTTCCTTCCACTCATCATCGCAGACAGTCCAGCAGCCAGCCGAGGTGGATGGATGTAAGGGGAGGACAAGGTTGGGGGGAAGGGAGCTGAGGAAACCTGGTGGCCTATTAGGGGCTGAACTGTGTCCCATCCCACACTCACATGTTGAAGTCCTGCTCCCAGTGCCTGTAGATGTGAACTTATTTGGGGTTAGGGTCATTGCAGATGTTATTAGTAACACCAGGGTGGAGCCTAAGCCAACATGACCAGTGTCCTGACAGAAAGAACATCACATGAAGAGGAGGACACACAGAGGGATGGCCATGTGAGGGTGTGGATAGGGGACGGTCTATAGTCCCAGGAGAGAGGCCTCAGGAGAAACCACCTTGATCTTAGACTTCCAGCCTCCAGGACAGAGAAAGACAACAAATTCTTGCGCTTAAGCTGCCGCTGTCTGCTACAGCTGCCCCAGGTAACCTATACCCAGCCAGCCACCTAGGCCCACCCTCGGCCTGTGCGGGGCTGGGGGGCACCTTCTCTTCTGACACCAGGTGGGTTTTCTGCTGTGCCCCTGTCAGCTCCTTGCTCCACACATGTGGAATCATCAGAAAAGCACCTTGCTAGGTGAAACATCTGGGGCCAAGAGCATGTCCCCACATGAGGCAGAGAGCAGACAGACCCTGCTTGCACACTTCTCTCTGCTCTCCTGGAACATCAGCATTAACCTAACAACATGAAAGATGTTTTACCCTGTCCTACCTCCCAGGTCCTCATAGGTAAAGGAGACAAAAAATACAGGGGGTATAGGCAAGGCGGCCAGGAAAAGCCGGTGAGGCTGTGATGGGGTCTCTCATGGCCCAGAAGAGGGGCCTGGGTCAAGGGGTGTGGCAGGCTGCCCCCTGAACAGGCCTTTGCCTGCAATTCCTCACAGAGACCAGCTCTGCAGGGATCTGGGGTCTGTCCCCAGCTGGGCCTGCCTACAGGGTGCCTCAGGCCTCAGAGGCTGCCCTGAGAACTTCCAGGGACAACACAGGCCTTTCCTTCCAAATCCAGACACTTTCTGAGGCAGGTGTCTATCAGGGAGAGGTTCCGCTCCACACCTGCAAGAACAGCTGAGGGCGATGACATCGTAGTGACTCAGCCAGTGGCTTTCCTCATATCCCACCTATCAGACAACTCAATTCACAAGATGAACTGTCTGAGGAGACTTCCAGCCAAGATGGAGGCCTAAACTGACACGCTCCATCTCCCTCCACATCTAAGAAGGACTACAACTACCGCAAAACCAGAAATAACCAGAAGTTTCAGAAAATAAATGGAAGTCCAACGTATGAAGTTATAAAGAAGTGGTGCTCATCCGGATGAGTAGGAGGGGCGAATCCGGGGCGGAGAGGTCAAGCTGAGCTGGTGGCAGTGGCAGCGGCAATAGTGGCAGGACAGCAGTAAGCACAGACACCCGTATTTAAGAGGAGGCGAGAAGCACCTGGGGAGCACCCCTGGCTGCAGACCAGACCCATCAGCTTATGATTCCAATGCTAGGGAAGGAAGACCCCCATTGCCTTGGACTGTGAGGCCCAGAGAGGGGGGGACGGAGGAGGAGATTCCCAGTCTCTCAGTGGAGAGTGAACGGCAGGAATCCATCTTGGACCCCCATCCCCACAGAAAACGCCACGACGTGGTGAGAAGGGTCGCCTGGTTGTGAGGAGTGCACGGGGCTCCACCTCCTATAGCGTAGGAGGTGTGATAGCCCCGCCAAGGAAGCAAAAGTAAACACAAAACTGTCAGAATGGCACAGATCATGATAGAGATCCCGGTGACGCAGCTGACCATACAACAAATATCTAATCTAACGAAGCAGCAGATAGGAAATCTTTCTGAGGCACAGTTCAGAGTTTTGGTTATAAAAATGCTTACAGACCTAACAGCAGATCTTAAACAAGACGGGGAAGGAATGAAGGCTAGTCCTGCTGAAATGAACAAAAACGCATATGAAACTAGTGGTGAGGGAAAGAAAACCAGGGGTCAAATCAACAAATTGGAACATACGGAAGGAACAAACAGTCAACCAGTGCAGAAAGAGGAAATGAAAAGTGAGGAAAATGAGAAGAGACTCAGAAACCTATGGGACAGCTATAAGCGGGCCAACATCCAAATCATAGGGCTGCCAGAAGGTGAAGAAGAAGAACTAGGAATTGAAAAATTATGTGAATAAATAATGAAGCAGAACTTCCCAAACTTGGGGAAGGAAATAAGACTTACAGGTCCAGGAAGCACAGAGAGTTCCAAAAAAACTAGACACAGTGAGAACCACACCGACACATTATAATCAAAATGTCAAAAATCAAGGATAAAGAGAGAATCTTAAAAGCAGCAAGAGAGAAGAAGAGAATTACGTACAAAGGGGTCCCAATAAGACTATCAGCTGACTTCTCAAAAGAAACTCTGCAGGCAAGAAGGGACTGGCAGGAAATATTCAAAATAATGAAAAGCAAAAACCTACAACCATGATTACTCTATCCGGCAAAGCTGTCATTCAGAATAGAAGGGCAGAGAAAGTGTTTCCAGGACAAAGTAAAACTGATGGAGTTCATCAGATCCAAACCACTGTTATATGAAATGTTAAAGGGACTTGTTTAGGAAAAAGAGGATCAAAACTATGAACATTAAAATGAAAACTGTATCACAACAACCAGCAACAGAAGCTAGGGAACGGAAACAAAGGCAAACTAAGCAGGTAACAAGAGTGGGAAAAGAATTATAGATATGGGGAACATTATGGGGGGAGGCCAGCAGGAAGAGGGAAGGGGGGAAAGGAAGGAAGAGGGTTGGTACAGGAATTAAGAAGCATAGTAGGAGGGAGTGGAATAGACAGGAAGATGTTGAGAAGAACTATATGCACAATCAATGGGCATAGGCTAAGGGGTGGGGGGCAACTGGAGGGAGGAGGGTCATTGGGCAGTGGGTGGAGGGGAACAAAGGGAAAAGAAATTGGGACAATTGTAGCAGCATAATCAATAAAGCATATTTAAAAAAAAAGAAGATGAACTGTCTGGATCAGGCCCAAACTGCTGCTTCCATAAACCAAGCCTCTGCTAGTTCGCAGACAGTGGCACAGGCTTCCTTTCTTGGTAAGAGAAGAGTCAGGGCCGCATGACCCCATGTCCCCCACACCTGCTCAGTGCACCTGGCCACACAGCATGACGCTTCTGCATAAGGAGGATGACCCCACAGGTATAGCCCACCAGTCCTAGTGTGAATGCACAGCCTCATGCCCTCCATCCCAGAAGCACTTGGTGCCAGAGCTCAAGAAGGTCGAGAATGGCACCTGATATTGGTGTTTATTGACCACATGGGCTGCGGTCCAGCAGGGCACCCTCACAGCACCACCCGTGGCAGAGGATGCAGAACCGCTCCTGCCCAGCAGTGCCAGAGCCAGCTCCTATTCCAGACTCTTCATATCTGTCACTTCAACTTTCCTCACAGGACTCCAAGCAGAAGCACACAGCCTGTGAGCCATGGACGACAAGCTGTGACCTTGAGACACAAAGGTGAGCAGCAGCTCCAGGCCTGGAGCTGGGTCTGGGTGGCTCAGAGTTACCACACAGGCCACCTCTCACTAATAATCACATAAGCGAAACCTCAGGTGGGTGAACCTGCCACATTTTAAGATGACCATCTCATGGGGTTCCCAGATGTTATCTGCGAGCCAAATTCTTCAACAATCTCTCCTGGGGCTGGCCGGTTGGTGCTCCTTGGCTATATAGTCGGGGGTGGAGGACAGGGGACATGGACCTTGACCTCTCACCTCTTGAGGGAAAAAATAACCAAACCCCTGGCCCTGAGGAGACACAATGGAGATTGGTAGGGCAATGCCATCCAATTCCCACACCCAGGGAAGGTCTGTGGCCTGGCACAGCCAGGGATGTGCTGCCCTACTCCAGGCAGGTCGGGACAAGTACTAGCCCCCCAGACGACAGTGGATGAAAGAGAACCAGGTCGTGTTTAAAAGAAAGATGATTCTAAGGATCCTTAAACGTCAATTCAAAAGAACCTATGCACCCCTATGTTCATAGCAACACTATTTACAATGCTGGAAACAGCCTAAGTGCCCATCAGTAGGTGAGTGGATCAAAAACTGTGGTACATTAACACAATGGAATACTACATGGCAGAAAGAAAGAAGGAAGTCCTAGTTTTCAGAACAGCATAAATAGAACTGGAGAGTATTATGCTAAGTGAAATAAGCCAGGTGGTGAAAGCCAAGTACCATATGATCTCACCTATAAGAAGAATCTAATGAACAAAATAAACTAATGAGCAAAACAGAACCAGAGGCACGGAAACATGGAACAGACTGACAATGGCCAGAGGGGAGGGATGAGGGAGATAATGGTGGAAAGAAGGGGAAGTGGCTAGTCAAATAACATGTATGAATGACCCACAGACACGGACAATGGTGTGAGGGTTGACTGTGGGAGCAGGGGATGGGCTGAGTGGAGGAAGGCAAAGGGGGAAAAATTGGGACAACTGTAATAGAACAATAAAAAAATTTTTTTTAAAGAAAGAAGATTTAAAATACAGAGTTCATTTGTCACTTTGCTGCTCAAATAAACAAGATTAGTCTGTTCCTTGCCTGCACAGCAGGGTCACAGTGCTTAGGAAGATGATCAGGAGGCTAGGTGTCCTGTGTGCATGGTGGGGCCATGGTGACAAGGACACAGCATTTGCCGACAGCCTGTGTTCATTACCTTGAGCTCACCACAGACCCTGCAGTATTAGAGTCAGAAGGACCAGGCTCGCCCCTCACCAGGGCTCTGTCCAGCTTACACTGATGCTGGGCCAGGGTCGGGGCCGGGAGTTGCCATCTGGCCACCCCACATCTCTATGGCTTCCCTGCACCCGCAGCAGCTCTCCACCCACACTCAAGAGTGAACATGTCTTGATCTGTGCTCTCATCCTCTTTGAAAGTCAGATAGGTACCAGGGCTGAGCACTGATTTTTGAAGACTGCAAAGTAGCATGGATTTTTAAAGAAAAGGTAAGATGTAAGCTCTTCAACAGCAAACACCCTCAAAGTTACTCAAACGACTTAGCCACAGTAAAAATGTAGGAGAAATAAGTGACAGGAGTGACTTAGGTGCAGCATGGTGTTTTCCTGTGGCAGCTAATCCTCACCCCCTGATGAGGGCAGTGTGACTTTGGGTCTGTTCTTTCCCATTTGGGCAGCTGAAATTTCAGCTCATTCCACAGCACATGAGCTGTTTGTGCCCGAGAAAGCTGTCACAGAGATCTCCTGCAGCCTGTGGGCTCCTTCACTCTGTCTGTGTGGTCCCCCGACTCCAGAACTGCACTGATGCTCCTCGTTCTCCCCGAATTCTCCATCTAAGTCCTGGCCTTGTCTGCGTGTGGGGCCCCAAGTGTACCTGTGGACTTGGAGGGTCAATGTTCTCTGAAGCCACTGCCTAGTGGGAACATATCTTCACAGGCCAGCTGCCATGTCCCCTGGGCAGGCCAGTAGCACATGCTGCGTCCCCAACAGCTTTGTGGGAGCTTCTCTCTAAACCAGCATCTCAGGGGAAGTGCCTCTGCTGACCAGTGTCCTAGCATGGGGGAGAGGCTCCACAGCGGGCCTCTGACCCCACTGTGGCCATCACAGATCTGCTGGCCTAGCCTCAAGGCTCATCTTATGGACATCAGAGTCCTTGACACACAACATGAGGGTACCCACATCCAAGCTAATGAGAAGTGGGCACATATACTGTCCCTTGGTGGTTGAACTACCATCCACAGCAGCCCCTCCACGGGCACCTGGTTGGGGCAGGGCAGGGGCACGGCATCCAGCCAACCATACAGCCCTCATCCCCTCCTGAGTGTCTGATGCTGTAGACTACATGCCCAGATGACCCCAGCACCTCCTGCAATCCCACAGGGGACAGCCAGGTGAGTACAGTGGATCCCCGTCCCCTCTGAGAGTCCTGCCTGCAGACAGCACCAGTCCACAATTCCACGTGAGGAAAGGAGGCAAACCTCAGCTATTTACTCTGGAAAAACACTCAGAGCAGCAAGCTCCCTCACAGGGTCCTTAGGGCAGTCCCATCAACCCTTTCTAGGAGGCGTTTCCCACAGAGTGGCCTGGTGGCTCCTCGGGTATGAATTTGTTGGGACCACTCGGCCCATCCTTATGTAGAGCGGGGTCTAGGAGGGCCATTTGCAATTTCAGAAGCACAGTGGGGGTGAGGAGCTATGCAGCTGACCTTGGGAAGAGGGCCCAGGTGCTTGGGAGGTCTGGACCCCCAGGACCGTTGTCAGTGCTTCTGCATCCATGTGACCCTTCAGGCTTCTGTGCATATCTGTGCCAGCCTTGCACACAGCAGGGTCACGTCTGAGGGCAGAGACAGGGGCACAGCTGCTAGTATTAAAGGTTCCCACAGGGGACGCCAAAAGAAAGTGAAGAGCCCCCAGCCCTGATGCCCAGACACACCACAAAGGCTGGCACTCTGTGAGGTTAATGTCCCAGAGCCCAGGTCACAGAAGACCGAAGGTCATCCCAAGGAGTTGCACTGTGGCTGGAGGACCTGCCACCTGTCTCACTGAAAGTCTCCATTCATGAGGCCTGTGGGCAGATACTCTAGGAGGCATTCACACCTCCTCATCTCAGAACAGACACCGTCCCTCTTGGGTGTCTCCTGCAAACACATGGTTCACTCCCCAACCCGCACCACAGCTCTCAGTGTTGAGTGCAGATGTGGTGGTGTCCAGACTTTGTGCAAAGCCAAGGGACTTTCCCAGAGGTTTCAACAAGAAGCCACAAAGTTAACATTTCAAGCACTCTTAACTAAGATGTGTAAATCCTGCTGCTGCCACGTGTTCTGGTGGTATGGTGGGCAGGTGGGCAGGTGGGCGCAGGCTCCTGGGCTGCCAGGCGAGCAGGAGGAGCAGCCCTGTCCCACCACAGTGGGATGAAAGCCTGCTGCCAGGACAACAGGGGTCTGATGTTCTGGTGACTGGCTTCAGGGAGCTCTAACCAGGGGGAAGACATCAAACCATGCCATGGGGCTGAGCTCCCAGATTCCAAAAGCAGTGAGAGGTCACCTGTGGACAAGACCACGTGGAGGGCAGATGGCGTTTGCTGAAAGCCAGAGGCCTGTCCAGAGGTGAGCCTCTTTGTGGGGTTTCATGGCTCACCACTTCGACTCCCTGCAAGGCTGCCTCCATCAGGGACAAGTGCAAAATGTCAGCACACACAGAACTGCCATAGGAGCATCTGTGGAACTGGTGTGTAGATCCTTAAAGCTGAGATCCATCCAAAATAGTACAGGCAGAGCCCTTCCCAGCTGCCTGTCACAAAGCCTTGGGAGCTGAGAAGTGACATCCTTCAAGGACAGCTGAGAGTCCCACCATGCAGCACACCTCAGTCAAGGCCCTAGTGGCCGCCTGGACTCATGCACTTCTGCCTCAAGTCTATTAAAATGCCACCTCCAAAGTTGCCAAAATAACCCTTTTTCAGGCTTATTTAATGGAAATCTGTGTTTCATCCACAACAAAATTTCAATTGTTAGTGGTGATTCTTATCTTCTGAACAATATATTACTGCCAGCCTGAGGGAGCGCTGGAGAAATTACAGAGAAGCAGACAGATGGTGAGCAACTGTGTGCAGGGAAGGGCATGTTTCCAGGATAGGGACAACCATGTCTCCAGAGAGCCTCGCCCTGATTCCTGCTGTTCGGTGGCTGGCCCTACCTGGAACCATGATCCCTGCTGCTCTGTGGTTGGCTCCACCTTCAGAAATAGCACTGCCAAGTGCTGCTGGTGCTACTGCCTGTCACTTCTCATAATTTTAACACATGTATGACCTCAGTTACCCACCTTTTAGATGCCCTATGCTGCACTTGCCTAAACCCCACATCACCCTGGCACAGCCCGGCCTTCAGGGATACTCAGCAATGAATTGATGCAGGTCCTGCAGCATTTCTCAGAACCAACAAGGAACACTATTTTAAACTGTGAAGAAGGGAGTGCACCTGCCTGGAAAATGCTTTTATAAAAATTTTTTAGTTGTGCACTAAGTAGGTACTGGGAGCCAACATAGCTCACTAACAATTAATGGGCAAAATAAACTTCATTTCCTTTATTTTGGAGGGTGAGGAGGGCAGGTAATAGTTGGATGCACTTTATTACCATGTGGTCATTTGCCACAGTTCTTGGGCAACATGGTGCACTGGGGTTGACCTGAATGGACATACAGGGCAAACTTCAGGAAAAGGAAGAGTGTGTCAGACTCACTGGGTGTGCTGCCTGATCCAGGCTGGCTTTCCTTGGAGGGGGGGGGGGCGTGGAATCACCCGGGAGGGCAGAGATGAAGGATGGAGTTCTGGGCACCACACGAAGGGAAGGGCACAGGACACTGGGCTGGAAACAGGAGACTTGTAGGATTTGACATGAAAACGTCCTGAGCGAGCAACTTCGAGGGGCAGAACCAGGAACAGGGATGGTTAGGCACAGTTCACACTGAACCTGGCCTAGAGCCACTCCAGTGTATATACAGTTTTGCCTGGCAATCAAGGGAGCAGTGACGTGGTGGCGGTGAAGATACCTGTGCATCTGTGGCAGCGTGTGCCTAGTCCAGGAGGTCTAAACTTCCTGCTGGTGCTTAGCCAGGGGCTTGCAGCACCATGGCCAAACAAAGAAAAGATGGAAAAAGCAGAACCACTGTCTTAAAGCTAAAATGTATTTAATTTAAAGGACCATCTTCTATTCTGAGATTTTGCTCTTTCTACATCTTGGTGTTAAAAGGAACTTATTTTTGTGAAATGAGTGTGTCTTAATCCGTTTAGGCTGCTACAACAAATACCACAGACTGGGGTGGCTTATAAACAGCAGGAATTTTATTTTTCACAGTTCTGGAGGCTGGATGTCAAAATCAAGGTGCCAGTGGATTCAGTATCTGCTGAGAGCCCTATTCTGACTCAGAGACAGCCCCTTCCTGCTATGTCCTCAAATGGCAGACCTGACAGGGAGCTCTCTGGGGCAGTAATCCCACCATCAGGCCTCCACCTGGTGACCTATTCACCTCTCTATTGCTTCACCTCCTAACACTGTCACTTTGGGGGTCAGAGGTCAACATATGAATTTGGGGGAGGGGCACAAACATTCAGACCATAGCAGAGGGAAAAATGAAAAGGGAACAAGCCAAGCCAACTCCCACGCCACTCTTTCAAAAAATGTCCTGGAAGCATGAAGTCCATTACCAGTTCCGACCCCAGCTCTGACCATCTCACAGCGACACCACAGTGTTTTCATTTTCAAGAACATATTTCCAGTGAGCTCCTCAGCCCAGAAGAAGCACTGCCTGGTGCTGCTGGAACTGCCCTCTTTATTGCCGTCACCTTCTGAACAAATGAGAGCAAGTGCCCAGAGTCTAAGGACTGAGTGAGCACTGCCAGGTCCAGCATGCCCATGCCCCTGGGGGAAGGGCCCAAGGCAGTACAGCCTGTGGAACCAGGCCAAGCCGAAACCCTTGACCATGAAGCTAATGCCACACAGCTTCCTGCCTGCCCCATTTATATGCAACACACAGGAGAGCCATCCCATTATCAACACGCCCATCTCTCTCCCATCTCTCTCGGAGAGAGAGACAGGCCTGGGCTGCTCCCTGGGTACCCACCCTTATCCTTCGGTACCAAGAAGCACAGGTCCATCTAACATTACCATCCAACGTTACTATGATGTACCCAGAAAATACCTTAAACGTACTTCCTGCCTTCACAGGTGTAGGGTTAAACCTTCACTTCCAGAAAGCAGGAACTCTAACTCCAGAATGGGTCTGATTTCAGGGCAAATCTGGGCCCTTCCTAGCGTGAGCTGCAGTGTTTTCAAATACACTCAGAACTTTTCATTTATACACTGGTGGGAAGAATGTCGTTCCAAAAACAGAGATGACTTCCCATGAGCAGTGGAACAGGGTGTTGGGGGGTGGGGCAAGCAGTAGGGGAATAGGGGTCTCAGCCATCTGCTGTGGCCATTACACAAACCCAGTTCACACTAATGCCCATCTAACGTCCACTTCCTCCTGCTTGGCAAACATGTGCAGGTCTAGTTTATCCAAGGCCCCTCTGGTGCTTCCCCACAACCCTCTGGCTAATAGTTCTCTGCTTCTGGATGCAACACCTTCCAAATCCACCTGAGTAGGACCCATGCAGCCCCTGGCAGCACCTGCAGTTGGGTGGCCCCTCTCCCCAGTACATATGGAGCCTGGCTTTCCCATGAGTCTCGCTGTAGGCCAGTGGTCACCCACCCTGCGGGTGGGAGGCCTCTAATTCTGGCCATCTTTGCTGAGCAAGTAACAGATTCTAAAGCAAATCGTGCCTGCCCCCCCGCACCCCCCCACCCTCCGCAAGCCTCCAGCCTGGGATTTTAAGGGCTCACCCTCAGGATCCCCACCCAGCCTGCCCTGTGGAGGCCGGGAGGGACGGTTCTCTCTGCCCAGCTGGCATCACTCCCGCCCCGCCACCTCAGCCTGCGCTTTCTAGGTCTGGGTCCTGGCGAGGGAGCAAAACTCTGATACTGGCGTCCCCTGGCCACGCGGAGCCGAGCGCCCCACTCTTCCCGCTTCATCCCGCCACGCCTACCTGCTTGTCCCGCGCGCGGTGCTCCGTGCCGCCGCGCCGCTCTGCTTCCACCATGCCTTTGCGGCTACTCGAGTACGAAGACACAACGAAGCTGTCCCCTGCGGCCCGGCGAGAGGAAGTGCGGGAACCGGGCACCAAGGAGGGAAGGAGACGCGCGGTGAGCCCCGCGGGCGCTTTGCCTTAAAGGGGTCCCGCCGCCCAGCGCGCCCACCCCATTTCCTTGAGGCCTGGGGCGCAGGACTCCAGCTGGGTAGTTGGGGCCGGGGGCGGGGGTGAAGTGAGGGCCTACGCGGGGCTCCTGGAAACCCCGTGGCAATGTCCCCCCACCCTAGGGCACGAGGGCAGAACGCACGTCTGGCTCTAAACTCGGGGTCCCGGCCGGGTGGCCGCGCCACCCGGCCCGCTCACCTTCAGGGCTCTCTCTCCGCTTGAAGACTGCGGCGGCTGCGGCGCGCAAGAAGGAGGGCGCGGGAGAGGGAAGGGTCAGTGAGTGGCCGGCGCGCGCCCCTCTCTCCCGCCCCCCACCCCAGGCCCGCGTCTCACCGTGCTTGGACTGAAATTTCCCCATCCTGCCCCAGCCCCCGGCTGCTGCCCGCGTTCCGGGAGCGCGCTCAGGTGCGGGTCTGAGGTCCGTTGCCCGGGCTAGGCGTGCTCGGGGGCCGCATGGACCGGGCGCCTGACCTCCGCGCCAAGTCGGGGGACTGGGGTTCCGGCGGCCAGTGCAGCCCGGGAGCTGGGGTGACCGGGTAGGCAGGCGCGGCGACAGCAGCTACAGAAGCGGCCGGGCTCCCTCTGAGCGCGCACGCCCGCGCTCCGGCTTTAACGTCGGCCCCCGCAGCGCCCCCCGCGGCCACCGCCCGCAGCGCACCGCCCCCCGGACCTCGACCCCCACCCACCTCCAGGCCCCAAACCGCCTGGTCCGGGCCTGGCCCGGCTGAGGTGTGTGCCAATTCCAGGACTTCGTGGGGAAGGTGCCCGTCAGCGACGAGGATCCAGGACAATCCGCCTACGACAGTGGTCAGGGGCTGCAGTGGACCCTTCGGTTCTGTGCTGACCTTTTTCGGGAAAGCCCCTGACTAGGACATCTTAGGTCATGAGGTCTCCAATACTAGAGGAGTGGCGAGTCCCTCCTTTCACAGGAGAGGACCCTGGGGCAACGCCCTGAACTTTAGAAACGCAACCTGCATCCTTGTGGCTGATGGTGTGGTGGCTGGGGAAGTAAGCTTGGCGGGGAGGATTCAGAGGAGAGAAGGCCTATGGTGAAGGAACCTTGGAGAGGCGGTCGGAGAGAGGGAGTCGGGGTCTCTCCACAGGACTAACTCCCAGCCTTGGCCTGGCTGGTATGGACTAGCTGACTTCTTTCCAGAGGTCCAGTTCCAGCCTCTTTCTGTCCCACAGTAATCCAGGTCAGGAAAGGACTAGCATTGGGCTGTGGCCTGGATACACCCTGCGCCCTCACCCCAACTGTGGCCTTGGCTGGGGCAGGGCCTTTGCTGGGCATCTGGGCCATGGGGGAGCCTGTCAGCTGCTTCTCAGAGTCCTGGGCGTGGCCACCTGTGCTCATCGTCGTCGTCGGCAACCGTCCGTCTCCAGAGACGATGGTGTAGCTTCTTAAGAGTCTATCTGCACCGCCGAGAATGGCTGTGCAGTCCGACTCGGGAGTGACACGGTATCTGTCTCCTCCCGTGTTGAATTGACATCTTGCGATGACGCTGGAGTGTCCTCTCCAGTGAAGCTGAAGCTACAGAGCCTGGGCAGGGTGATATGTAGGGTCTGCTGTTGCCCATGCAGCAGACCCTACCTGTGCTCAACCCCCTCTACATAAGGGACAGGTTGCCAGCACACCTTTCCTTCCCTCTGCATTCTTCCACAGCCTATCCAGCTGCCCTGGTGACGCCTTCCTCAGAATCCTCTCTGTTCCTTCCCCTGCATCCTTTACTTTGTGGGGACCCCTTGCCCTCTTCTGTATTTTCCTTTGGAGGAACTATCCTTTCTCACCTCCCTGGGCCCCAGCTTGCCACTCCTCAATTTCTCCCCTTGCCTGCCCTGAACTTCCCTTGCCCACCAAGCACCTGTGTCTCCCACATTGATTTCAACTCTGCAGGTGCTGTAATGTGTGGTCACTCCCACATCTCCAGTCATGGATGACCCCACCATGGCCTGATGTCAGCTTCAATCCCTGGAGGTGGATTGCCATGGTGCGGTTACTTATCTGCCTAGGTGCCCACCTTCGCTTCCCTGATGAGCTGGGCCTCTCCAGCTTACCAATGCAGCTAGCCCCCACCATCCCTAGGACCCTCCCTACCTTCTGTCCTTGGGATACAGGCATCAAAGTATTGATGTCCAGCCAAGCCCAGAGGACAATTCACATGTATCATCTTGTCCAATTCTCAGACCGTCAAGAGGCAGATGCTGTCATCAACAACTTTACAGAGGCTCAGAGTGCCATGTGATTTCCCCAAACACACAACTGCTCAATGACAAAACCAGTCCTGCCACCCCTGCAGACCCCTGTGATGAGGGTCAGCCTGGAACCAAGCTGCACGCAGGGTGTGAATACGGGACATGTGAACTGTGCAGTGGGCACACTCACCTGCAAGCCATCCCCACCAGCCCTCCTGAAGGACCCCAGCTGGAGGTCTGGCCACAGAGTGGGCCACTTCATGCAAGTAGACATCCCAGCACCAGGAGGCAGGGGCCTCTGCTGGCCCTGCACCTGGCCCAGGCTCTCGCCCTGAAGAGGGGCAGGCACCTTCCAGCTCCAGGACCTGGGTCCAGGACCTCTCTCTCTGGGCAATCCTCCCAGATTCTTCCAGTCCCTTTCTCTGTCTCCCAGAAACTTATATAGATCTTTAACCCTCAATTTAGAACATAATGGTTTGCCATCTTCAGTGGTTTCATGTGTCCTATTAACGTGTTTGTGACAATAGTAATAGTACTATTGTGGGTTATGCAAAGTAACAGCTTAGAGATTGAAGGCCTTCCAAATGCCTTGTGTCTCTATCCATCACCCTGTACCAACTTGAACTTGGGCGTGCATCCGTGTGTAGATAAGATACAGTCTTGTGTGGAGCCCTGCGATGATGCTTGCAGATGCTGGGAAGCCGCCACCACACACTGTGATGGGGGAGGTTGGCTGGGACACCTGGCCAGGTGTGTTGGCAGGCACCATTGAGCCTCATTCCTGAGGCTCTGGTCTTTGTTAAATGTAGGTGACTCGAGGGCTGGAGAGGGCCAGGATGGTGCCTGAGTGCCCTAGGAACCAATCCCCACTCTGTCATGCCCTCCAGGCGGGCCCGCTCTGGGCAGGCCAGTGTCTGGGGTCAGTCACATCTACCTTGTCACACACAGCTAGGCAGCAGAAAGTTCTTATGTGTTCCACACTGACCTGGATTACCTGGAAAATATTTTAAATTTACTCTTGCCAGCTTTATAGATATGTAATTCATATACTCTCTAGTTTACCCACTTAAAGTGTACAATTCAGTAGTTTTTAGTATCTCTGTAGATTTGTTCAGCCATCGCCAGTCTTTTAGAACATTTGTTGCCTCACCCTTAATCTTCCCGTGAACCCCAGCCCCAGGGAACCACAGTCTGTTCCCTGTCTTATGGATTTCCCTGTTCTGGACATTTTATGTGAATGGAATCATGTGATGTGTGGCCTTTTGTGTCTGGCTTTTTTCACAAGCGTAGTATTTCCAGGGGTCACCACCCATGATGTGGCACATGTCAGAACGCCTTTCCTTCTCGTGGCTTCATAAAATCCAGTGTATGGACAGACCATGCTTTTTATCTGTCCATCTGCTGATGGACATTTGGGTTATTTCCACTTTTCGGCTCCTGTGAACAGTGCTGCACAAACCTTGTGCACAAGCTTTGTGTGGACACAATTGCATTTCTTTCCAGTATGACCTGGGGAGGGGACTTGCTGGGTCACATGGTAGCTCCCTGTTTAACTCTGTGAGGAACCACTTCTCTGTGGGCCCAAGCGTTTTCCACCGTGGTGGCCTTCACAGTCCCACCAACCGTGAGGCAGGGCCCTATTTCTACATCTTCTCATGCACTTGTTACTATCTGACTTTTTCAGTGTGGCCATCCTGGTGGGTGGGACGTGGTGTCTCACTTGTTTGATTTGCATTTCCCTAATATCTTATGATGTCAGATAGCTTTTCATGTGTTTACTAGTCATTTGTTGGGATGTGAAGTCCTTTTTATATTATAGGTACAAGTTCCTCATCATACGCATATATATGATTTGCAAATTTATTTTCCCATTCCATGGGTTGTCTTTTCACATTCTTGATTGTGTCCTTTGAAGCACAGAAGTTTTCAGTTTTGAAGCTCAACTTATCTGTGTTATCTTTCATTGTTTCTGCTTTAGGTGGCATACCTCTGAATTCTTTCAGTCTTAATTTTTGACTTTATGTCCACTCGCTAAGCCTCCAAAAGGGTCATGTAATAGAGCCACAGATGGGCAGGGGTGGGACTAACCTGGGGCAACTGGGCAGGTGACCCACCAACCAGGACATGCTGGGGATCTCTTAGCCAGATGACTATGGACTTCCTCCTCGGGTGTAGACATGGCCATGCAGCTCCAGAGAGCCCTGTTCACACCAGAAACTGGAGAAGAAGCAAGGACAGCCCATCAGCTTTGGCTGGGATGGTCCTGTGGAAGGGCCTGTGCAGGGCAGGATGGTGAGGCAGAGGTGGCCATCCTGGTCAATGTCCATGCCCGTGCCTGGGGGGATGATGGACTGATGCAGACAACTCCTGGAAGGGCCGAAGGCAGCTAACAGGGCTGGGCCCAGCCCATAAGCTTTACTTATTGCTCCTGTATCCTGGTCACTCTCTGTCTGGTGGTGTCATCACCTCAGCCAGCGACCACCATCTGCTCCTTGAAGAGTTGTCCAGGACTCCAGGGGGTCTGTTCCTTGTTCCCACAGCTGTTTCATCTGCCTGAGCCCAGACCCCTCCTCAGCCTCATGCTGACTTTGAGGAAAGAGCATAGGCTTTGCTCCTCCTCTGGGCACCCCAATCAGGAAGTGTCTACGAAAAGCTTGTCCACATGCCCTGACGCATGGAAACTGCAGATTCCCCACATACGTGTCCTTCAGAGGGGAAGTTCATCTGGGAGCGGGGTGCACCGTGTGGTGCTCAGGCTTCAGGGATCCCAGGAGGGCTCACCTGGCTGGGACACAAGGCCTCTGCACTGAGCAAGGCGGTGGCTGTGTCCCTGCTCCCTGGGCACACAGCTCTGTCCACCTGCCCAGTGAGATACCAGTCCCTGCTCTGTTCAGCTCCCTGGACTCTGTCTGAGAGGAGCTTGAAGTGGGCACATTGGTGTCTCAAGGAGTACAAGAAGCCTCCAGATCTCCCTCAGCTCAGGCCTCCAGGCCTGGTGTCTTAGCCACTTCTCACTGTATGCCTCCCAGAAGCACAAGGAGTCGACCCCACCACAATGTACATGCCTTGGTGATGCACACGTTCCTCTGTACAGCCCACGCGAGTTTGTAAGCATCGTTCTTACAGGATCACAGGGCGTCCCAAGTGTCTTGCCAACCTCCCGGGCAGCAGCAATAGGCTTCCCCACATCTCCAGTTCCATGGGAGCTGGGAAGGTGAAAGGAGCTTGAGCATGTGGCCCTTGCTGCAGACCCCCAACTCTCAGATTTTGGGGTGCACTCACTGCTTGAGCTCAGGAAGGAGGGGCTGGAATGCTGGCTTGGAAAATTATATGTGCACTTGCTCATTGCGCAAGGCCCTCCCGTTGGCAGGCACCCATCTGGCTGTCTTGCTCCCTGGCCCAGAACAGGGGTCTGCAGGGCCTTGGGGGACCCGTGGGCCCCATGCACTTTGGCCTTCAGAGGCTTTATTCTTCATAAAAATACTAAAAACTATAGCTTAGAACTGCACCTCCCCTTGTCATCTGCTTGGTTCATGTTTGCAATGGTGACAACATGAAGGCTACAAGGTGCCGTTGGCTTTCCCAGAGTTGTTTTCAGGCACCCTCCTTTCGTGATACTGACCAGCATGTCATTGCTGAGGTCTTTTTGTGGGTCAGCCATCTGCCCCCTTTGCCTGTGAGGTGTGATCGAGGCTAAGAGGAAGGCCCTACTGGCTTACAAGGTCACGCCCACTCCCAGTACACTTCAAGCTCTACGGGCTGCCAGGAACAAAGTCCAGAAGACCGCCCGCCACTGTGCCAATACCTATTGGCTAAACCTGTGCAGAAGCATTCAGGAAGCCGCCGATATAGGCAACGCACGAGGAATGTATGAGGGTATCAAGAAGGCAACAGGCCCAATCCCCTCCAAGATCGCCCCCCTTAAGTCCAAGACAGGTGAGGTCATCACTGACCAGGAACAGCAAATGCGGCGGTGGACCGAGCACTACCTCGAGCTGTACGCAACGAAGAACACCGTAACAGACACTGCTCTTAACGCCATCCCAGACCTACCAGTCATGGAGGAGCTAGACACCCCACCTACTGCGGCAGAGCTCAGCAAAGCCATCGACCGCCTCGCTTGCGGGAAAGCACCAGGAAGCGACGGAATCCCTCCAGAAATCCTAAAGAGTGGGAAACCAGTCCTGCTACAGCCGCTCCACCATCTACTCTGTCGCTGCTGGAAGGAGGGTTACATCCCCCAGGATATGAGAGATGCCAACATTATCACCATGTACAAGAACAAAGGAGACCGCAGCGACTGCAACAACTACCGGGGCATCTCTCTCCTCAGCGTCGTCGGCAAAGTATTCGCCCGGGTCGCCCTTGCCCGCCTGCAGACCCTTGCTTCCCGCGTCTACCCAGAGTCCCAGTGTGGCTTCAGAGCTGGCCGTTCAACAGTGGACATGATCTTCTCCCTACGCCAGCTGCAGGAGAAGTGTCACAAGCAGCATAAACCACTCTACCTCGCGTTTATCGACCTCACGAAGGCGTTTGATCTGGTCAGTCGAAGCGGTCTCTTCAGCTTGCTACGGAAGATTGGCTGTCCACCACATCTGCTTGCTGTGGTCATGTCCTTTCACGACAACATGCACAGCACGGTGTCCTACAACGGCGCAACCTCTGAGGCCTTCCCAGTCAGCAGCGGAGTAAAGCAGGGCTGCGTCCTCGCGCCTACGCTGTTCGGAATCTTCTTCTCCATGCTCCTCCAATACGCCTTTAAGGACTGCAGCGAGGGTGTCTTCATTCACACCAGATCCGATGGCAAGCTCTACAACCTGGCCCGTCTACGAGCCAAGACCAAAGTCAAAGAGGTGCTCATCCGTGAGATGCTCTTCGCCGACGACGCAGCTTTGACATCACACTCCGAAGAGGGACTCCAGCAGCTAGTCACTTGCCTTTCCCACGCATGCAAGGAGTTCGGACTAGCCATCAGCCTGACGAAGACGAACGTTATGGCTCAAGGCACGGGGACTCCCCCATGCATCACCATCGACGGATACACCCTGGAGGTTGTCAACGACTTCACTTACCTTGGGTCCACCATCTCGAGCTCTCTGTCAGTCGACCTGGAGGTCAACCGGAGAATCGCCAGGGCAGCCACAGTTATGGCCAGACTGAACCGGCGAGCGTGGAACAATTCCAGCCTCACTGAGAAAACCAGACTGCGCATCTACCAAGCCTGCGTACTCAGCACTCTCCTCTATGGCAGCGAGACGTGGACCACCTACGCAAGGCACGAAAGGAAACTCAACAGCTTCCACATGAGGTGCCTGCGACGCGTCCTGCATGTCGCCTGGCAGGATAAGGTCCCCAACACCGAGGTGCTGAAGCGAGCCAATATGAGCAGTTTGCATGCAGTTCTTAGCGAGAGACGCCTCAGGTGGCTCGGCCATGTCAAAAGAATGGATGCAGGCCGTATCCCCAAAGACCTCCTCTACGGCGAGCTAGCAGAAGGCAAGAGGATGACAGGGCGCCCAAAACTGCGGTTCAAAGACATCTGCAAAAAGGACATGACACAATGCTCCATCAATCTCAACACATGGGAAGTTCAAGCAGACGACCGCCTAGCCTGGAGGCTCGCGGTCAGGCAAGGTACGTCACGTGCAGAGGCTGCGCGCAACGAGGAGGCGGTCCAGAAAAGATCGAGGCGGAAGCAGCATCAACAGCAGCAACAACGGCCATCTGCCTTCACCTGTAACAAGTGTGGCAGGGATTGTCACTCCCGAGTCGGACTGCACAGCCATTCTCGGCGGTGCAGATAGACTCTCGGGAAGCTACGCCATCGTCTCTCGAGACGGACGGCTGCCGACGACGACGGTGACTCTGGACACACTGATCTGTCCTCCCCTGATCTTGGGCCCCTGAGTGTCCTCATCCCCCAGCAATGGCCAGTGTGGACAAGGATATTTGCAGCATTCCACCCACTGAAGAAGGGATAACGGGGAACACCACATGCACCAGGAGCTGAGACCAGCTCAAGCCTGGCCCAGATGACTGCCATGCACCATCCAGGTCCCTGGGCAGCTCTCAGGAAGGCAGAGCAGGGTGGGGGCCTCGCCCGTGTCCTGCATTCTCCCTTCTGCATCATGGAGCCTCCAGGACAGTTTTGCATGTTGATAAGAATCGGTTCTCAGTACCTTCAAAGAGAAGGGTTATGCTGCAGCCATATCTTCAGTCACTAATCTGCATTCTTGCAGGTTTTCAAAGCCTTCTCATTATCACATCAGTGCCTCCAAAAACCCGGAGGTGGGGGTGGGCAGGATGGGGCACCTTGTCTCTAAGAGGAGGAGATGCTTCCTGAAGGGTGGACAGCCCAGTCTCCCCAGGCCTGAAGGATGTGCCCAAAAGGTGAATCGCCTGATTCCCATGTCTGTTCCCACAGCTGCATTGTCTGTGCCATATGTGCCAGACTCCCTGGTGCAGCCTCAGGTTGGGATGGTCCAGGAGTCCTTAATCTAAGCAGGGATGTGGCTGTGGGGATCCTCCCCTAGGAGCTTGAGTGTTCCTGCTGTGGCCTGGTGCTTGCAGCAGGGAGGGGTAACACTGGACCAGGCTTTTGGAGATGAATGTCCAGCGGGACACCTCTGCACTCATGAAGGCTTTGAAAGTGAAGCACAGGTGTGTTCTTTATTACATCAGGACAAAACACATCAAATGTGGGGTCCTCACCTGAAAGGGGCCACTGGCCCACCACGTGTCATTGGAGCACAAGACATCGAGAGCAGGGGCCTGTCCTATTTCTGTGGCTTTTACCATCACCCTCTGCTCCCTTTTAAGGAGAAGCAAATGATGCTCTTCTCTGTGGTCTGCCCAGCTCATAGCCTGCACCGTGGACCAGGGGTGTCCTATCTCAAACTGAAACCACACAATGAAAACACAGTTTTGTCAGGTACGACCAGGGGCCCTTTGGATCCCAGGTGGTCATTCGAAGCCCTGCACGTGGCCTAGAGAATGCAGCCTCCATCCACACAACAACCATCTTCTGTTTATTGACGTAGAAGGTGCTGCCTGTGAAGTGCACACTTGATAGAGACGTGTTCGTGTCCACGTGGTGGGCCACCTCCAGATCAGCCCGCTGACCCCCAGTGACCTCAGCCCCTTGTCCCTCCAGCCACATTTCCCCTCCAGGTCAGCAACAGGAGAGATGAGGTGGGACGTGGGGCTAGCACGACTTCCAGAGCTCTCATCTCTAAGGAAAGCAAGCCCAAAGGAACTATTGCCACCTCTATCTGGTTGCTTCTTGCTTGCACAAAATCGTTAGGAAAAAACCACAATTGAGATGGCCTGGCTGACTGTGGGTGGATGGGTGGGAGGGTGGGTGGGGAATTGTGTGGGTGAATTCTGGCCTCCTCCCCACTGCCCACTCAGTGCTCCTCCCATAAGCAGTTCTTACAAGAACAGAAGGGCTGGTCTGGGATGCAGGCGAGGACCCTATGCAGGTCCAGCTGTTAACAACAGCTTCTCAGCCATCTGGTGTCTGAGATCATTTTCTTCTTCTGCAAACGAGGTCCCTAACCCCAATTCTCTTGCAGTGGGGGTCCAGGCACAAGACAAAGGATGCTCTGGCTGTCTGTCCCCGTGCCTCTCAGAGCAGGTCTGGGCAGTGGAAGGGTAGCCTGTGAAGGGGTAGACCCCAAGTGGCCACTGCCCGTGGGAGGCAGGGACTCAGACAGGGATGTGACTCAACCTGTTTTCAGTGCCTTAGAACCCCAGGCCCCCAACTAGCCTTTCAGTAACTTAGAATTAGTGAGGGTGTCATGTCGTCCCGGAGGGCAGAGGCCCTGTCTTACTCAGGGCACACAGTAGGTGCTTAATAATTGTGCTGCTCTGTCAAACTGAACTGCCTTCTCTTTTCCCTGGGATTTTCAAGTGTCCTGGGTTTCTCAAGTTAGGAACACTGCCTGAGTGTCTCCCTTGGTCCCAGACCCCCTGGTTGATGCCCCCAGGTGAGGGCCAGTGGTTCTGAAGCTCCGGGGCTCTGGGTGGTCTCTCCGGCTTCCGAGCTCTCAGGGCACCTTCTCCCTATATACTGACACTTGGCATTAAACATTTATTTCCTGGTAGAAGTTGTCTCTTTAATTTGAATGCTTGTAGCTTTCAAGAGCATCATTAAATTCTCACCCTGAACGAACTCGAGTTCCCTGCTTTCAGCCTTTGCTGACCATCACCAGGCACCTTAGGACACTTTCTCCTTGGCCACCAGAGCTGACTGACCAGCTCCCAGCAACCCTTGTGGCCTCGGCGAGGAATCAGACATTCAGCTTATTTTGTGGGAGCGAGATGTGGACCCAAACACCCTGCTTCTGAAGGGTGAAGAACAACGAAGCACAGCACACCCACCCCAGCAGCGGTCCATCATCTTCACACCCAGCTCATCTAATTCTCTCCCCCAGGCTCAGCGCAGCTACAATTCTCCTGAGGCAACCAGAGCAGGAGGAGCCTCCTTGAAGGGTTCCCCACGGGGACTGTCCTGAGCCTGTAGGTTTTATCTCTCTGCTGAACCCCGAGGGCCTACAGACACAGCCTTGCTTATTCTACCCTCCTCAGACATGGGAAATGGGGTAACAAAAGGAAATCCATGACAGCCAGCAGAGAGAGAAGGAGCACTTACGGCAGGCTTTGTGCCCAGGCCCCCTGGTGGGTGCCCTCTGGCTCAGCCCCATCAGTCACCCGTGGGACAGAGCTAGGAAGCAGCTGGACTAGTCTCCTGACCTTCAGGGCCAACCCAGGGTCAGGCACTCCCGCTGGCCCCATTGCTGGGGAAGACATTGATGTCTAGGATGCTGAGAAGTGGTGTCAGGTAGAGACGGGCGGGGAGCAGGCCCAGGTGACTGAGGCTGTGGTGTGCAACAGGCGGGAGCCTGGGGAACTGTGCGCCAGGTGGGAGCTGCTGATGGCCCCTGCGGGGAGAGGGCATGATCTGGGTTTTTCTCTGGTCATCAGATGGGTTGATGTGTAGGAGAGCTCTGCCAACCAGAGGCTCTCTCTCCAAGGCCCTAAGGGAGCTGGTGCCTTCTCCTGGTCATGGGGCCTGGGAGGAAGAACGCGGTCCCCCACCAGGTGTGTGAGGTGGAGAAGGCCTGCTGGAATTTGGAAAGCCTCTGCCCAGAGAGGCGAGGAGGGGTGGCTGAGCTGGGGCTCTGTTGACCCTGCAGGAGGCAGGCCTGGCCGGGGAAGGGACACAGGGCAGTGACTCAGCTGTGGTGAGAAACCCTTCATGTCCAGTGGGGTGGGGGTTGGGTGCGGTTACTGCCGGGTAGCCCAGAGGGTCCAGAGGTGTGGTCAGCCCTACTCCTGAAGGTTCTTGGGACTCCAGGTGACTGAAGGCCACAGAGGGTCTCTTATTTCCTGGAGCGCACCTTGTGGGGAGCAGGGACCTCAGGCAAGGACTCCAGCCTTCCCAAGCTTCACCATAAGTATCGTATCAATATGACGTTAGGTGGGGAAATGCCTGCCAGTCCTGGAACAGCACCAGCCAGGGCAGTGCTCCCTGATGCCGCCAGGATGCCTGTCCTGAGGCCTACGTGCACCTGCTCCCTCCTCAGCCTAGTGGGGGCAGGGGCTGGGTTACCAGGTGAGGGTGGGCGGGTCTTTCACTGAAGTCTTCTCTGCCTTGGCTGCCAGCAAGGCCCCTGGCTGGATTCCCAGGACTCTGAGTCCTGGGTCGGTGGGGACCCCACACATTCACGTTTCTCAGCCCCTTGGGTGCTGGTGCTGGGACTCTGTTTAGTTGTATGATGATGGGCAGATCCCTCCACCTTTTCATCTTCATAATGAGTGTAATTATGGTGGCCATCAGCCAAAAATGGACAGAAGATAAAACAAGATAATCATCGGCAAGCTGGACGAAGGAAGCCAGACGCTGCCTCACTCCAGCTTATCTAGCCCCTGAGAACACCTGGCTTTGCACATCGCCCACACCTGTGTGAGGGGGTTGGCTCAGGCTTTCACAACTGAGAGGGGATGGACACCGCTCAAGTCTCCTGCCAGGGGTGTCTAAGTCTCTCAGTGAGAATCCAGTAGAAGGTGGGGCTCTCTTCTAACCCAGCCCCCAGTTAGGCAGAGCCCCTCCTGCTGTGCTCAGCTCTTTGAGACCTTCAGAACTGCCCTATACCTTCCAGGTTCTAGGGGAGGGGCTGGGTCACCTTTGGTTTGCAGACAGAGTCCCTAGGGAGCCCTCCATGTGAGAGGTGCACAGGCAGGCTGTTGTCATTCCTCTTGGGCAGAGTGGTGAGCACCTTCTCAGAATGAAGGGCAGCCTTCTTCGTGAACTCCCGTTAGCCTTACCGAAAGAACCATCCTCTGGCACTGTTCTTGTTTTTACCACAGATGGAGGGAAACCTCATTATGGGCTCTCACTGGCTGGGGACCAGTTTCTGGGAACCACTGATCAAGCGCCTCCTAGAAGAATTTGCAAATAAAGGAGAAAAGAGACTGAAATATGACCACAGGGCTGGCGCTAAAGGGGCCATTCCTCTGTGGCCAGAACAGCCTGACAAAGAGGCCAGAGTGACTGTCCCTCCTTTCTGCTGACAGCAGGGAACAAAAATGACACTCAGGTCAAAGTGCACATGAGCCGCCAAGTCCCCAGCTTTTCCCTTGGGGAAGGGACTTTGCTGCGTCCTCAAGGGGACTTGGAGCTCCTGAGGCCAGCAGAGCCCTGGGTAGGGGACCCTCCTGTCATGAGGCCAACCAGGCCCCCCGCAAGTGGGGGCTTCTCTGCCCAGCCACCTGTTAGAATCAACGTGACACTTTGCCTCCCAGTGCCCGGGGTCCCTCGAAAGGGGCCTGAGTGTCCCTGTCTTTCAAAGACCTCGTGATCCTGCTGTGCAGCCAGAAAAACACTTTAGACCTACCTGTTGACAGTCCCTGGGGTCACAGCAGTGTGATGTGGGAGCCACCCCAGGAATGAGGGAGACTGAGTTTGATTCTGTTCATAACATAGATTGATGTGGGATGACTGGAGTGGCAACATCAGTTCAGTTCTCGTTTGTGGAGCACTGTGAGTGACCGCACAGACACTGGGCATCCGTGGCCTCTCAGAGGTCCAGTGTCCTCAGCTCAACTGTGGTCTCACTGAGGACTGCTGGCAGCCGGCACTCGAGGGCTGTGTGCAGACCCCTGAGTTGTTTTGTTGATCATGGCATGAGCTAGTCTCTGTCATAGGGCTCGTGTCTTGGGCTCACCCTGGATGAAATTGTGAAGGAGGAGGAAAGGCTTCTGGCCTCAGGGACTGCTGGTCTCAGTGGACTCGTCTGTTCTGGGTGGAATGTTGGAGAAGAGAATGTGGTAAGTTAGTCATGCTGAGGAGTTCCACCCCGAGAAACATGTGCTTGTCTTTTGGGTCAGGGCACCGACCATGGGAATTTTTCCTACAGACATGCTTGTGTGTGTAGGAACATGAGTGGAATTATCACATCTACATGATGGAATACTACACAGCCTTTAAAAATGGTCAAGCTCTGAGCAGACTCAAGTGAAAGAATGTCCAAAACTTATTGTTAAATGAAAAACAGCCATTCTCAGAGCATATTTTTGCTATGATTCCATGTGTACAAAAACAGTCCTATCTGTAGATGCGTGGGAAATGTCTGCATGATGCACATTAAATTGGTAACAGAAGTGGCTTCTATTAGAAGGAAGATGGGAGACCTTTGTTTCAGTTCTGAACTTTTATTTTTACAATAAACACATGTTTTTAAATAGATGGGGAAAAAATCTTTAAAAATTACAAGTGTAAAGAGAGACAGATGTCAGAGAGTGCACCATGTGAACCCAGAAGCGCTCGTCCTGAGAAATGTGTGTGGAGTCGATTTTGAACAAGGATCCTTCTGCAGCCCTCACTCCAAGGACTGGTTAATCAGTTAACTGGTTAACTGATTAACTAGTCCTCAAGCAGTCCACTCTGGATCTAAGGTCACTCACTAACTTTTGCAGCCTCAAGCCAGCAGGCTCCACAGAGAAGTCTGAGGAAAATGGAAATTAGAGGAAGAGAACTTTAAGGACTAGGATGCTTCTAGACAAGATTTGTTTTCTGTAGAGACTCGTTCATGGGGACCAACTAGCTTTAATGGCTTGGGTTAGTACTGTTTTATCATTTGTTTTGCTCTAAAGATATAATGGTCCAAAGTCTGTGTTGAAAACTAATGAAAATGTCTCGGTACAAGAAGGGTTCTGTTGGAAAAACAGAGAACACGTCTGATCCAAGCAGCTGGGTTTCAGGCTGTGCCAGTCTGGAGACTGGCACCCGAGGAATCTGCTGCTTGTCTAACTGTCAGGGGCTGGAACCCTAACTCCCCTTGCTGCCTCCCTGCGATAAATGTGGAGAGGGGGAGAGGGGCCTGCTAGGGGCCGATCTGGAGCAGATCTTTTGCTTTTGAGGTGGTTTTCTACATCAACCAGCACAAAGCCATGCGCTTTTCCAGGAAAGGCTTGCTGTGAAAAGTGTTAGCTCTTCTTTCAATCAGAAGAGGAAAAACAGAGCTTCTCTCTGTCTCTGAAGATGGGAATGGTTCAGACTCAAGACAAGTTGAAGGAGATGAATATATATTATTCTTTTGTTCCTTTACCCCAGCCTTCCCTGAGGTGAATGACTGCTTAGAGACAGCGCGTAAATGGTGAGGTCATCACCAGAAGCCTGACCCACAGGACCAAGCCCCACACACCACAGGGCCCCCACTTTGCTTTGAAGGGACATTATATAGGGAGGAGGGGAGCGTGTTTTGGTTCCCCACAGCTCCCGCCAGTCTCCAGAGAAAAGGCAGCTTTCTTCTCTGGAAAATTGGCAGAACAAAGAAGAAAGTTGGCTTGCAAAACACCAGCAACAAAACATCATTCTTATCTTTCTGGGGTGGTCCCTTTGGAGGCTCTATAAAAGGCTACTTTTGGCTTAGAGGACATAGGGGGAGCCCAAGGTGTTCGGGGCTCCTCTGCCCAGTAGGCACCTGGTGGGCTTCTCTTTTATGTTCCCGTGTCCCCCCACCTGAGAAAAGAGCTGCTGGAGGCCTTACCACAACCCTCCTCTCCAGACTGGAAGAGACATACTTCTTTAAAAAAATTTTTTTTAAAGATTTTATTTATTTATTTTCAGCGAGAGGGGAAAGGAGAGAGGAAGAGAAGAAGAGAAATATCCATGTACAGGGGAAACATCAATCAGTTGCCTTTCACACACCCCCAGCTGGGGACCTGTCCCACAACCCAGGCATGCACCATGACAGAATTGAGCCAGACACCTTTCGGTTCACAAGCTGGTATTAATTCACTGAGCCACACCAGCCAGGGTGAGGAAAAGACACATATCTTATTTGGCCATAGTGGAAGGGGGCCAGACACTTACTTCCAACCACCCCACGTTGTTCCAGGATGATGACACTAACTGCATTCACCCACCTCTGCAGGAGATGGTGCAGTCCAGCCAGCCCAGTCATTGGGAGTGGAGGCTGAGTGAGGCACATGGGCTGAACCAGTAGGTGCAGGTGGAAGAGGAGGAAGGGCCAGGCAGGATGGCTGGTGAAGGTTTCCAGGAGCCCGGTCTGCTGGCATGGGGGTTCCCTGTCATCCCTGCCTTGACTGAAAACATTTGGAAATTGCTGGTGAGCATCCCTGCAAACTTTGGATAAAGACCTGAAAACCATGAGAGACAGAAGAAGAAGAGAGGTGACATTTCATCTTGGGGGCACAGAGTGAGGTGTCTCTGGGTTGACCAAGAGTATTCCCCAGGCCTGCAGAGCACAGGGACCCCAAATTTAATAGGAAGAGAGCTGTGGCCATGTGTGGTGGGTGGGTGGAGGGTCTGCATCTCCTCCTGACTTCAGGACCACAGGGTAAGACAGACCCCAGGGCATTTGCATTTACTGCTAGAAGGATTTCATGCTCTAATATAGTTTCTGCAAAATGTCCCATTTCTCCAAGAGGGTAACCAGCCACCCTCCATAATGAGAGAAGGAGGTATCTCCAGTGAGACTCTTCACTGGGTTGTTTTGTCCAAAGTATAGCTAAGTTGCTGAAGAAAACACCAGCCTGCAACACCCGTCCTTCCAGGCCTTCTTGGGGAGTCCCCCCTGGGTTTTCAACTATAGGGACTGTGTCCTCTCCCTCCACATCAGCCCAGGACCCTGGCCCTTCCTCAATGCCCCTTCCTGTGACTGGTCCACCTCTTCCTCCTGGGCTGTGACAGTCCCAGCACATCCCACCTTCATACCTGTTCAGGCCTCCAGAATCATTCACCTCTGTACCCTGTGCTTCCAAACCTCCTGCCTCACGGGGACTCTCCCCGGTTCCCACTGCTGCATGATCCCAACATTGTGGACAAGGTTCATCTCAGGGCCTAGCACTGGCTCTTCCCTCTGCCTTCTTGCTCTTCCCCCCCCCCCCCCCCCCCAGGTAACATGGCCCCTCACCCACCATCACTCTGCAGCTGTCCACCCTGCTTTTCAGGCTTCCTTCCCAACAGGAATCTATTGTCTATCCCTCACCTCCAGGCTCCAGGAGGCCAGGAAGTGTGGCCTGACCTGGGGGTCTAGAAGCAGTGTGACCAGGAGGACATGCCAGGGGTTGCTCTGTACATGCCACACACATACACATGTACCCACATATGCATGCATACCCTGCACACACAGGCACACACAGGCTCTCACATACATCCACATGTGCACAGTATTGCTCCTTGCTGGCCTGGCAGCTCGGCCTGGAGGCAGCAGAGACCACCCAGGACACCTGAGTCAGGAGGGCCTGTGCCCAGAGAGAGGGCTATTCAGAGTCAGAGAGAGACAGAAACACAGAGAGACAGAGAGACAGAGAGACAGAGCCTGAGAGGGAGAGAGAGACAGAGAAACAGACTCAGATAGAAACAGAGAGGGAGAGTCAGCGGTTGCTGCCCCCATGGCTGGCTTGTGGGGTGAGCCATCTTCCTGGTGAAATGCTCCTTCCCACACAGGCTCAGGTGAGGCTCTAGGGCATCTGAGCTTTGGCACCCAGCAGAGCAGGCAGTTACCGGTGGCCTTGGAAGCCCAGGTTCACTGCTGTCATCACATTTGAAAACCAGCGGTTGATGAAATGTTCCCTGAGAAAGTTTTCACTTTGTATTTTTATTTCCCAATCACTTTGACCCGAGGGAAGAAACCGGAGTCAGGGCTCTCCGGTGGGGTGGTGGGGCGCCTGCCAGAACCCTCCCCCTCACCCCAGCGGCACTGGCCACACCCAGACACACCTGTGGTTTCCCAGGAATGGATGTGCCGTCACCTGGGAGCAGGACCAGCAAACACTGTGCACTTGTGTATCCTTTAAACCGAGGGAGCTCAGGTCCAGAAGTGCACGCAGCTCCTAACTGCAGAGTTTGATGAAACTATATATATACATAGGGTAGGGCAAAAGTGGGTTTACAGTTATTGGTGTGAAATGTAATATAATAATTAATAAATAATGATACAAGAACAAATTGTCTCGCATATTCTACAACTGTAAACCTGATTTTGCAATACCCTGTATATACATATTCATCTTTCCAAATCAGGACAGACAGACGTGCCCTCACCCCAGGAGGCCCCTCCCAGTCAGTGCCTGGCCCAAACATCCCACCATCCCCATTCCTGTCACCTGGGCTATTGCCTGCTGTTCCTCAGTTTCCAGAGAGAGCCACCCTGGCCTCCTTCCACCTCACAACTCGGGGAGGCTGCCTCCTTCATGTGACATTCTCCATCCTGTGGCTGACCGACCTACAGGCCTTTCCACCCGGGGCTGCAGTTGATGCAGCATCGGGGACATGTGTGCTGGCCTATTGGCCTCTCACACATTTACTCTGGGTGCCAGCCTTGGGTGGACGTGGGCCCAGGAATTGGCATGTGTCCAGCTTTGGTAGACGTGCCCAGCAGATTACCTCATCCTTGATTCACTGTGTTTGACCCCTGTCCTCTCCCCAGCCCCCGCCTGGTTCTTGGCCCTCCTTCCTTGGCCCCTGTTCTTGGCACTCCCCCCCACTCCTGGCCTCCTCAGCCCTCCTCACACCAGCTGTCCAGCATCTGCAGAGTTGGCTTGTTGTGGTTTTAATTTACATTTCCCTGATTATTAGTGTTACTGAGCACCTTCTTACATGCTTAATGGTCACTTAGAAGTCCTCCCGTGGGACGTGCCACGTCAGTCCTTTGACCATTTTAAGTCTCCTTGGTCCAGGCTCTGGACGTCTCCTGTCAGTTCTAACATCTCCCCAGACTGGACTGGACTCCTCCTGCCAGTGGTGCTTTCAGATGAACAGACGTTTTTAATTTTAATAAAGTCCCATTTATCCTGATTTTTCTTTTATGATTAGTGCTTTCTCTGTCCTCTTTGAGAAATCTGCCCCCGAGTCATGAGCGTATTTTCCTATTTCCTTTCAGAAGTTTTATGTTTTTCACATTCCCGTTAGGGTCTATGATCCATTTTAAGTTTATTTTTGTGTTTGATGTGAAGTGTGGGTCACAGCTCATTCCTCCCTCCCATGCAGATACTCAGTTCAGTTGTTGAAAAGATAACCCTGCCCCCACTTATTTGCAATGGTGTCTTTGTCACGAGCAGCTCTGTTCTGTCTCACTGCCTTTGCCATCCCTGCACCAATGCCACATTCTCGGGGAGCAAGGGCCAGCACCGCTTCCTCTGCTCCAGCCCCGAGCGGGACGCTGAGCAAAGGTGCCGGGGTCCTGAACAGGCTGCCCTGTGGGTCTACCTCACTCGGTGGGGGATGTCAGCTCCACGGTGCCCCAACAGGCTCCACAGAGGGAGGGCTCCTTATGAGCCATGGGGGTGTCCACAGTGCCTGCGGAAAGAAGAATGCATTGTTTTCCAGGAAAGCATTTAACGAGACTCACCAGCCAAGACAGTATAAGAGAAATAAATAAGGCACAATCGAATCCTTTATTCCACAACATTCCCGGCTCCACTGTTTTTACAGACTATGCTCTGGCATGCTTTTCCTGCTCGACTCCCCGTTTGCCTCACGCCTCTTCAGCTCTCACGGTGAGCAGCCTGGTATTTCCCTTTGACCATAGTGTTTATTAAATATCGATTGCAGTAATAAGAAACGATTTTTACCAAAGTCAAAAGGAAAAGAAAACATATCAAGTAAACCAGAACGTTTTCGACTTGCTCCTGTTTTAAAAGGCAGTGCCCATGAAAACAAAGCAGACATTTGATGTGCAGGCCCTGGAACCATGACTTCTCAGCAAATGGCCATTTGGGGGGTGGGGGAAGAGTGAACGGTAGTTCGAAAACTGCTTTTGTCATACTTGTCATAAGTGAGGCATGCCTTGGCAGTTCTTTGATAACTGCATGAAAAATAAGAAAGTCAAAAGCAAGTGCCTGAAAGAAAATTGGGTTCTCCGAGAGAAGCCACAAAACTTTATGAGGAGCCATCTGCTGCCCCGCTCCCTGCAGCAGCCCCACGGATGGGCCAGACATGGTGGGTCCTGGGCCATCTGAGCCACTCGACTTGTTAGCTGAATCTGTGTTGTAGTCAGCAGGGTGAGGGGTGACCATTGGCAGACCCAGGTCGAATGCTGGATGGACCTCGTTCCTGGCCTAGAAATCATAGTCTTGCTGAAATCATTTATCAGTTAACAGTTGTTTGCAGATTCCTTTATATTTTGTACATGTTGTCAATAAAGATAGTATTATTTCCTCCTTTCGGTTTCTTTTACTTGTTTTGCTGCACTGGAAGAGGCCTCTAGTAAATTGTTTATATAAGTGGTAAAAATTGGTATCCGTGGCCCTCTGTGTGTTATCTGTCAACATTTCAGCAATCTGTATGATGTTTGTAGAAACTGTTCATTATATAAAGGAATTTACTTGCTTTTCTTTCATTTCTTAGAGTTGTAATGAATGGGAGTTGAATTTTTAAGAGCTTTTTACCTGCATCTGTTGAGAGGATTATTTTTTATTTTATTTGGTTACTTGTGACATATTGATTTATTTTTAATGTTTTACCATTCTTGCATACCTGCATTACACCTCACTTAGCTGCACTGCAGTTTGTATTCTGTTGACTGTGATTTGTTAATTTTTAGAGCATATTTGTGTCCATGTTTTTAACAGGACTCTTCATACTTTAAAATTTTCCTTGCCTCTGTTTTATTGTGTTTTTCAGAATTTGTTTAATTGATCTAAATTTTAGAAATTATTGGCATAAGTTATTCAGCACACTTTTTTATTGTTTAATAGCTGTGAGATCTTTAGTGAAGTTTTCATTCTCACCTTTGATATTGTTGATTTGTAACTCATTTGTTCCTTGATCGAACTTTCTAGGATTTTATCATTTTGCTTTTAACTAGCCTATTTTAAGCAAACAACACTTGGCTGTTATTTTTTTTTCTTGTGTAATGTTTTCTATTTCATTAATTACTGATGTTATCATAATTGTTTTCTTTCTTCGAATTCATTGACTGTAATAATATAATTTTGTGTTTTCTTTCCAAGTTCTGGAAAAAATACTAGTTCTTTGATTTTCAGCATTTTTCCTAACATATGCATTGAAAGCTGTACATTTTCTTCTCAGTACAACTTTTCTTGTCAGTACATCACAAAAGTTTTTATACTTTACGTTTTCATTATCATCCAATTCAAAGTTGTTGTTTTTTTTACTTTTTTGGTTTTATTTATTTTTTTAAAGTATATTTTATTGATTATGTTGTTACAGTTGTCCCAATTTTTTTCTCCCTTGCTCCCCTCCGCCTGGTACCTCCCTTCCTCCAGCAATCCCACCCCCCTTACTTTCATGTCCATGGGCCATGCATATAAGTTCCTTGGCTTCACCCTTTTCCATATCATTCTCAACTTCCCCCTGTCTATCTTTACCAACAAATTATGCTTCTTAATCCCTGCACCATTTCCCCATTTCTCCCCCTTCCCCCTCACAGCTGATAACCTTCCAAATGATCCCTATGCTTATGATTCTGTTCTTGCTCTGGTTTGCTTAGTTGGATTTTGTTTTTATCTTTTAGATTCTTTTGTTGATAGTTGTGAGTTTGTTGTCATTTTAGTGTTCATAGTTTTGATCTTTTTTTTCTTAAATAAGTTCCTTTAACATTTCATATAATAATGGCTTGGTGATAATAAACTCTTTTAGCTTTACCTTGTCTGGGAAACACTTCATCTGCCCTTCCATTCTAAACGATAGCTTGGTTGTAGATCCTTGCCTTTCATCACATTGAATATTTCTTGCCAGTCCCTTCTTGCCTGCAAAGTTTCTATTGAGAAATCAGCTGATAGTCTTATAGGCACTCCTTTGTAGGCAACTCTCTGATTTTCTCTTGCTGCTTATAAGATTCTCTCTTTATCTTTCACCTTTGGCATTTTAATTATGATGTGCCATGGTGTGGTCCTCTTTGGGTCTAGCTTCTTAGGGACTCTTTGTGCTTCCTGGACTTGTATGTCTATTTCCTTCACCAAATTTGGGAAGTTTTCCTTCATTATTGTTTCACATAAGCTTTCAATTTCTTGCTCTTCCTTTTCTCCTTCTGGCACCCCTATGATTTGGGTGTTGGCATGTTTAAAGTTGTCCCAGAGGTTCCTAAGCCTCTCAATCTTTTTTTCAATTATTGTTTCCTCATTTTGTACCAGTTGACTGTTTTTTTCTTCTTTATATTACAAATCATTGACTTGAACCCTGGTTTCCTTCCCTTCATGATTGGTTTTGTGTGGATTTTCCTTCATTTCACTTAGCATAGCCTTCACTTCTTCTCTTATGAGTTTGCCATACTCAAACATATCTGCAAGCCTGTGAGCATCTTTATCACCAGTGTTTTGAATTCTGTATCTGTTAGGTTGGCTATCTCCTCATCTGTTAAGTTGGCTATCTCCTCATCACTTAGTTCTCGCACTGAAACCTTGATTCGTTCCATCTTTTGGGCCATACTTCTCTGTCTCCTCATTCTGACAGGCTCCTGTGTTTGTTTGCCTCTGTATCTTAGGTAGAGCTGTCACTCCTGTTATGTTGTAAAGGGTGGAGTTTTAGGTATTCATCAGTACAGGGCGACCTGTTTCACCACGTTGTGGCGCTGTATGTGGGGGATGGGTCTGAGAGGGAACAATGCCGCTTGCTCAGCACTCACCCCTTTTCCAGGAATCTCTCCCACTTCCACCCCAGATTTGCGCCCCTCCTGCTGTTGCCCTGGCTGTTGTTCCCAGAGTGGGTGGGTCTGTGGGCATTCTAGGACCGTGGGGGCCCTTTAAACAAGCAGACTCTGCTGAGAGACTGGCAGTTTCTTCCTCCGCCCCAACTCCCACTGGTTTGCATAGTCAGAAGCAATGAGGCTTGATTTTCCCTGGTGCTGGGACTGCGAGCTGTGGGGTCTGGTGAGGAGCTGGGAATGCTCCCCACTTTTTAAAATGTGTGACTGTGCTTTCCACCAGCCTGCTACTACCACTGCTGCTGCTGCTGCTGCTACTGCTGCCGCCTCCATTGCCGCTGCCACCGCCACCACTCCATGTCCTCTCCACCCAGGCTCCGCCCCTCCTACCTGTCTGGATGAGTATTTCTGCTTTATATCTGTTTGTTGGACTTTCATGCAGCTTGGTTTTCTGGAACTTCTGGTTGTCTCTAGTTTTAAGGTAGTTGTATTCCTTCTTAGTTGTGGAGGGAGACCCAGCCTGTCTGTCTAGGCCTCCATCTTGGCTGGAAGTCTCAAAGTATTTCTTAACTTCCATTGGAACCTCTTTGATTGATTATTTAGATGTTTATCACTTTATATTCAAACAGGATTTCCCCATGTATCTTTTTCTTTTTTTAAATAAAATGTGTTGAGGTGACATTGATTAATAAAATTATGTAGGTACCATTCTGTGATACGGCATCTGTATATTGCATTTTGTGTTTGCCGCCCAAAGTCAAATCTCCTTCCATCACCATATATTTGACCCTCTTTACCCTTTGCTACCCCCTAACCCCCCTCTCCCTCTGGTAACAACCATATTGGGGTCAATGCCTAGTTTTTTTGTTTGTCTTATTTATCTTGTTTGTTCATTTGTTGCTTTCAGTTTACTATGTATTTGGTGTTACTGATTTCACTGTGGTTGTAGACTCTTCTCCCTGTGTTCTCAACATTTAACAATCAGTTGAGGCTTTTTACTGGCCCAACATGTCATCAATTTGGGTTTATGTTCCTTATGCACTTGAAGAAAAAGTTGTATATTGTGGTAATCTATTAAATTCAGGGTTCTGTGCATGTCAACCAGGTCAAATTTGTTTACCATGCTTTTCAAATCTTCAATATTTCTACTGATTTTTGTCTGTTTACATGGTATACCTTCTCCCACCCTTATGTGTTTCCGTACTTACATTTATGTGTTATCTGAATAAATGAAGCATGTTTTGTTTTATTTTTGTAATTAAACCTGACAATCTTTGTCTTTTAATTAGAGCATTATATAATTTAATGATGTGATGAAATAATGATTACATTATTTTATTGTATTGGTGGTGTTTAAATTTGCCACATGACAGTTTGCTTTGTAGTAGTCTCCTCTGTTCCTTTTTTAGTCCTTCTCTGCCAGTTTCTGACTAATCAAATATGTCTTATTATTTCCTCCATATTAGATTTTTATTATTCTTTTAATGACTTCCCCATGCATCCTTGTAAAAAATGTTGTTGAATTTACAGAGGTGACATATGTTAATAAAATTATATGAGTTTCAGGTGTACACTACTATAACACATCATCTGTATGTTGTTTTGTGTGTTTACCACCCCAAGTCAAGTCTCTTTTCATTTACTATTTATCCCCCCCATACCTGCTTCTTTCTCCCCCCACGCCCCCAGTTTTCCCTCTGGTAATCCCCATACGGTTGTCTGTGTCTATGAGTTATCCTTCTTGCTTAATTGCTTTCTCTTTTCACCCAGCCTTTTAACTCTATTCCCTTCTGACAGCTGTCAGTCTGTTCTCTGTATCTAGGAGTCAGTTGCTATTTTGTTTGATAGTTTATTTTGGTCATTACATTCCACAGATAAATGAAATCATATGGTACTTGTCTTTCTCTGGCTGGCTTATTTCACTTAGCATAATACTCTCCAGGTCCATCCATGCTGACGCAAAAGGTAAGAGGTTTGCTTCTTTTTTGTCCACTCATCTACTGATGGGCACTTGGGCTACTTCCAAATCTTGGCTATTATAAATAATGCTGCAATGAACAAAGGGGTACATATATTCTTTCAAATCAGTGTTTTGCATTTCTTTGGATATATTCCCAGAAGTGGGATCGCTGGGTCATAAGGCAGCTCCTTTTTAAATTTTTTGAGGAAACTCCATACTGTTTCCCATAGTGGCTGTTCTAATCTGCATTCCCAACAACAGTGCACAAGGGTTCTCTTTTCTCCACATCCTCTCCAGCACTTGTTTGTTGACTTATTGACGATAGTCATTCTGGCAGATGTGAGGTGATATCTCATTCTAGTTTTAATTTGCATTTCTCTGATGACTGGTAACATTAAGCATCTTTTCACATGTCTATTGGCCATCTGTATGTCCTTTTTTGAGAAGTGTCTATTCAGGTTCTTTTCCAATTTTTAATTGGATTGTTAGTTTGTTTTTGGTGTTGAGCTGTATGAGTTCTTAATAAATTTTGGATTTTAACCCCTTACCAGATGTATTATTGGAGGATATATTTGCCATTAAGTGGGCTGTCTTTTAGTTTTGTTGATGGTTTCCTTTGCTGTGCAAAACCTTTTTAGTTTTATGTAGTCCATATGTATCCTTGATATTAGAGTTGGCACTGTTAGCCCTCCTGGACAATGCAAACTCATTATAGTCCTTTAATCCCATTTATCTATCCCAGCCTTTTTACTACTATCTGTATCCTAACTTTATGAATATTTAAATTCTACAAAAGATTATTGTTGTTGCATTCAGTCAATAGTCATCTGGATTTTGCCACAAATTGACTTTTTCTGTTGTTTTCCACAATTTCCTCTATTTTCTTGGTTAAAAAACGACAACAAGATTTGGGGGTGTGGGATAATTCCCCTTTTGCCTGAATATCTTTATTATTTATTTTAGTAAAGATCACTGTTTACAAATTTTTTCAATTTTTGTTCATTTAAATATATCTCAACTTCCTTTTTCTTTTCTTTTTTAAAACGTTTTAATTTAATTTATTGGTGTGACATTGGTTAAAATATATATATGTATATATATATATATATATATATATATATATATATGTCTCAGATGTACAATTCTATAATGCATCATCTCTATAATGTATTGTGTGTTCATTACCCCAAGTCAACTCTTCTTCCATCACCATTTATACCTCTATACCCTCTTCTACCTCCCTCCACCCTCCCTTTCACTCTGGTAAACACTATACTGTTGTCTGTATTTATGAGAGTTTTTTTGTTTTTTTTGGCTTAATCCCTTCACCTGTCTCCTGTTTATTTTTTGATAGTATTTTAACTGGATGTAACAATCTAAGTGAGCTGTTTCTCCCACAATTTAAAAATACACTATTCAATTGTCTTCCAGCCTTCATAACTTGTGTTGAGAAGTCAGCTGTCCATCAACATGTTTTCTTTTACAATTTTCCTCTTTCTTTTTATTTCCAACAGTTTGACTGTGTTGTGCCTGGTGTTGTCTTCTCTGTGTTCATTTTGCTTCATGTTTTCAGAGCTTCATAAATATATGGTTTGACATCTTTCATTTTTTTCAATGCACCAAATATTTTTTACTTTTTAACACTGGTTTGGAAATTTCTTGACCAGCATTTCTTCAAATATTTCTTCTCCCTTATTCTCTCCCCTCTCCTTCTGGGACCCTGATCCATGCATGTTATGTCTTTTCATTGCATATATTTTATGCTCTTTGTTCTATTTAATCCTTCTAACTTTTGTTTCTTTGTTCTTGATATTCTCTACTGACCCATCTTCCATTTTATGGACCTTAATTATGCTGTCCAACCCACTGCTGAATTCATCGTTAAGTACTTAATTTCAGTTAAAAGTAGATTTTAGTTCCAGTATTTTCATTTGATTTTCAAAAATAAAAATATTTTAGTTGTCCTGTGAAACTGTCTGTCTTGTTACAGTTCTGTATATATATAAACAAAGTTAATTTAAAATATGTACTTGGTAAACCCAATATTTGATCACATTTGATTCTGTTTATATTGTCTTTTTACTCTTTGTTTTTGGCCATTTGGTCCTTGGTATAGCTAGAAATTGTGAGTGCATTTTGGATGTCATGCATAGAAATAGAGGTTTTGGATGATGTGTTTTCTTTCAGAGGCTTTTAACTCACTTATAGAGGAAGGTGAGCTCTGAGTCAAGGAAAATAAACACCCAAGAAATTTAAAAATCACAAAAGAAAAACTCCAAGCTTATAACATTTGAAGCAGAAGTATTAAGACAGACAATTTAAAATAAGTGTTACAAATATCCTTTAAAATATAAGGGAAGAAGTTAGCAATATTTAAAAAATAATATTTTGAAAAAACAACAGATATAGTAGGTATAAAATATAATAGTTGTAAGAACAAACAATTTTGAGGGCATAATAAAAATATTCTCATAAGATTTTAAAAATATGCTAACAGAACTCATAATGAAAATATTTTTGGAGGAAACCTCAAAATAAAAAGAGAAACAAACCCAGAGAAAGCTGAAAGAGATATGAGGAGAAAAAAGAAAGATTAAAGCTATTCCTTTACAAAGTTTGTTGTTGGCTTATGAAAAAGCTAAGACCAAAGAAAGGAAACATAAACACGAATTTCAGGACTAAAACTTTCAATAATATCAACAATGACAAAAAGAAATAAGACCACTTATATCATATATAAGAATAAACTCAAAATGGATTAAAGGCTTAAATCTAAGACTTGAAATGATAAAAATCTTAGAAAACACAAGCAGTAAAATCTCAGAAATACCTTGTAAAAGTATTTTTTCTGATATGTCTCCTTGGGTAAGAGAAACAAAAGAAAAAATAATCAAATGGGACTACATCAAGTTAGAAAGGTTTTGCACAGCAAAGGAAACCATCGACAAAATGAAAAGACAATCCCCTAAAAGGAAAAAACATTTGCCAATGATAAATCTGATAAAGTTTAATATCCAAAATTTATAAAGAATATATACAACTCAACACCAAAAGCAAACAATCCAATTAATAATTGGCAAAGGACCTGAATAGACACTTCTCAAAAAAGGACATATGGATGGCCAACAGACATATGAAAAGATGCTTACTGTCACTAGTCATCAGAGAAATGTAAATTAAAACTAGAATGAGATACCACCTCGCAACTGCCAGAGTGGCTATCATCAGTAAGCCAGCAAACAACAAGTGCTGGCGAGGGGGTAGAGAAGAGAGAACCCTCATGTACCATTGTTGGGAATGCAGCAACTATGGAAAACAGTATGGAGTTTCCGCCAAAAATTAAAAATGGAATTGCCTTATGACCCAATGATTCCACTTCTGGGAATATATGCAAAGAAATGCAAAACACTGATTTGAAAGAATATATGCACCTCCTTGTTCATTGCAGCATTATTTATAATAGCCAAGATTTGGAAGTAGCCCAAGTGCCCATCAGTAGATGGGTGGACAAAGAAGAAGCAAACCTCTTACCTTTTGCGTCAGCATGGATGGACCTGGAGAGTATTATGCTAAGTGAAATAAGCCAGCCAGAGAAAGACAAGTACCATATGATTTCATTTATCTGTGGAATGTAATGACCAAAATAAACTATCAAACAAAATAGAAACCGACTCCTAGATACAGAGAACAGACTGACAGCTGTCAGAAGGGAGGGAGCATTGGAGGGCTGGATGCAAAGAGGAAGGGATTAAGCAAAGAAGAAAGCAAGTTATATATGACAATATGGTGATTACCAGAGAGAAAAGAGGGTGGAGGGAGGTAGAAGAGGGTAAAGGAGCTAAATGACAGTGGAAGAAGACTTGACTTGGGGTGGTCAACACACAATAGAATTGTATACCTGAACCTATATAATTTTATTAAGAAATGTCCCCCCAGTAAATTCACTATTTTTTCTTTTTTTAACGAGGGACCAGAAGGTTGAGACTGAATGCTGTAAGAGACCACTAAGACCCTAATCTGGTCAGGGAGAATATTTGTTATCAATTTAAATAAAGGTAAAAAATGAGAAAAAGAAAACAGGAAAGACAGAGCAAAGAAATGTGTAAGAGTTGACAGGATATGTCCAAATACATCGGTAGTCACTGAAAATCTCAGTGGGGTGACACGTCCTGCTGAGGCCTCACACATCTGAGTGTGCTAGACATCCCTTCTTCTCAGTCTCCTCACCTCACTGACCTGGTTCTTCCCCTCCCCATTGGTTCCTCCCATCCTTGACCCCAGCCTCAGAGTGTCCACATGCCCAGGACTCTGCACTTGGGTGGCATGAGTGTGGGTCTGGAGAGAGGTATCATCATTGTGGCTCATGGGCCACATGTCCCTCACACTGACACCCTTGGCTTCTCTCCATGGGACCCCAGATTGAATTTCCAACCACTCCCATGACATCTGCTAGGTGCCCCTCCATCATGTTCACTACACATGTCCCTCCATGGCTCCTTCCTTCAGGAGCCAGCAGTTGCCTCCTGCAGGGGATGTATCTTGGCCTTCCCCTCACCTCAGCCTAACCTATCAGCAGATGTTCTCAGCTCTGCCTTCAAACCTTCATGGCTCACCCTCACCCCACCCATCCAGGTCTCACTAGCTCCCCAAGAGCTGACCTCAGCCTTCTGGCTGGTTTTAAACTCATGCCCTGCATGGTACATCTTCCACGGATTACCAAAGGCACCTTTCAAACTGAAGGCAAGGCTCAGTCACCCCATAACCAAACCCCCATCCTCCCCACCTCCCCAGTAGGAGCAGGGGGCCTCAAATTGCCTGCAGTCCTGCATCATCACCTACCCCACCTTGGCTTCCTCCAGCACACTGGACTCAAGCAGCTCAGTCCCTGTCCCCAACGACAGGGAGTTCTCTGACCAAGATGTCCACAGGCTCAGTTTCTCAGTCCCTTCAGGTTCCTGCTCAGAGGCTGCACTATCAGCCCCACCCTGGGCCCTGGCTTTCACTGGTCACTGGGTGGACACTGGATGTGAGAAGACACTCACAGCTTCCCACTCTTCACCAGATGGCTTTATCCCAGGCCCCAGGACAGGGTGGCCCCACAGTGTGGGAGTTTAGTGCCCCCAGGACAGAGGTGAGTAGAGAACATCTCTGTTCTCCTGTCCACTGTTGGGGCAATACAGACCACCTCTGCTTTCTGGGACCACATCCCAGTATGCTCCTGTATCTCAGGTTCTGTCCTGGGATCTGCTGCGGGTCACTCCCCCTTGGGCTTTACATAAAGCAGTAGCCCCTGCTTCCCTTCTCTGCATGCATGTGGGCCTCTGCCATTGCGATCATCTGTGTGCTTACCACGCCCCCTGAGACGACAGGTCCTCTTTATCTCACTGTTGGACCCCAGAGCCTGGAAGACACCCCTCCCATAGCATGTGCTCCAGAAATTTCTGGTAAAGGGAACGAAGAAAGAAAGAAAGAAGAGATGAACAACTAAGTGAAGGAGCCCTGGTTGTTCCATGTAGGCATAGGAGGCATCTGCTGGGACAGACAGTAAATGGCGACCGAAGCTCCCCTCTAGCCAGGCCTGTGGGAGTTGCCACCCAACAGGGACCCAGGGTGAAGGTGTGCTCTGCACACGCCCATGGCGGGACCTCAGCTGAAGAGAACACATAAATAGAGTGTTGTCATGGCTCCCAGCAGGGCCCCAGGGGAACCGTCCAGACTCACTGCTCCATTCTAAGCACTTTCTTTCCAGCTCTGTTCCTCATATGGAAATAATATTGGGCCTCATAAAAGATCCAGGTTCTTGTTTCAAATTATGAAACAAACATTCTCCTCGGATAATACCATGTCAAGCCACGAGTGAGGTTTTGAATTCCAACTTCAAGGGGAAGTTGAGATTAGCTCTAAACCAGAGCATGTAAGTTTGTAATAAACTGGAGGCCACGTTCTGCTGCCAATTAGAAGTAACTGTGGGATCTGTTCCTTTGAATTATTTAAATCTATGCACATGTTAGGCCCTTTGCAAAGCCTTAAGATTGTGCACAAAAGTATAAATTAAAAAATAATTAATGCAGTTTAATGTCAATGAGTACACTTCAAAGCCCTGCAAAACAGCAGAAACTCATCAAAGCAGAAAAAACAAATATGTTTCCAGTTCAGATCTGAAATCCTCCCAGCGGCCCAGCATTTAATCTTGTGGGAAGGCTTGCGAAACCCTCTGGACCAAGGGTGTGCGCTTGCTCCCTGCCCTTTCCTCGCGACACTGAGACGCAGTCACGTGTGTAGCCTGCGCATCCCAGAAAAAAATTTAACTGCTTCTAATATTGTAAAGAGAGAGTGCTTCACGGAACAAGCAGACAGGGCTAAATCTTGAGACACATCCCAAAGTTTAGCAAAATGGTGTTTAAACTTGTGCTTTAATTAAACATTACTTTTAAAAGCAACCAACTTCTCCACTTTGGGCATTTTCTAGTTAACTTCATTCAGCTCAGGGCTTTGCGAACAAAATGAGTGTTAACTAAAAGTTAGTGTTAAGAAGAGGAGCGTTCATGAGCTCTGTGCTAAATGCATGAAGATTAATCTTAAGCATGCATCATTTAGAACTATTTAAGAATTAACAATGGGCTCCATCATGAGACTGCATGCCTTGTTTTACAACTCGCTGCTACTTTGGAAAGCACACAAAGATCACTTAAAATGTGTGTATAAATGTGAGCACTGAAGCCTTTCTTTCAGTGACTCTGGTGGCCCAGAAGGGTCAAAGTCATCCAACTTCAAAGGCCCTCATGACGTCTTCCCAAGTCTTTCTCTGCCCAGAATTGAACCAAACACCTTCCCATGAGCCTCCAGAGAGGAGAATAATGCAGTCTTTCTTGGAAATCTGTTCTTATGTTTAAGCTCCTGTCAGGAAGTTATTCCTCATCTGCGTCTCCATGACACCAATACATTAAGTCAATTAGGGCAAAAATTGAGTCACTTGCCCACATGTTTTGTCTGCATAGGGCTCAACAGTGGGGGACTGAGTTGACAGGAGGTTTTGACATCACTGTAACCCAGACACTGTCTCTCAACAAACATTCCTTTGATACAGTGTAGACCAGTGTTTCTTTCCTGTGTTCATTAGAACATTTTTTCTCCTAGAAACCTCATTGAGTCAACCCACAGAGTCACAAGCTTCTCTGTGTCTTTGAGGAAATTGGATGTATACTCATGGTCACATCATCCGTGGCCTGGGCACAAGAACCAGTGACATCCCCTGGCCAGGTGGGTCAGGCCCAGCCCTCACCTGCCCCTCAGCTCCTGAGGGAAGGAGTGTGAGCAGCGGGCCACCTGGCCAGGCCAAGCCCACACTGTGCCAGCTGTGGCTGGGAGAACTCAGCAAGGCCCTGAATCTCCCTTCTGCTCCTCTTTCCTTACTGTTCATCCATCAGTTTATTGAGTGCCTACTGTGTGCCAGGCACTGAGGTGGACATGAGGACATCAGGGAATCTTGCTTTAAAAGAACTGGAAGCTGAGAGAGAAGGAAACAGCACTAAACTAGAAACAGTGGGGTCCCTCCCTCGGTTGGCCCCATCCAACAGCCCCTCCATCAATCCAGCAGTCTCCTCCGATGATAGGGACCCCTGTGTGCATCAGTGCCACAGCTGCTGAGCCCTGTCTGCTCCCTGGGGCTTCTCACAGTCCACCATCTTTGTTGGGTATAGTACAGATGTTGGGGTTTTTGTCATTCTCTGGAGCCCTTGCTCCAGGAGATCTGGGCCCAGAGCTGCCTGAACCTGGCTCACTGCCATCTTGGTAGGAACCAGCGCTCCTCTTACCCCAATCTGAGTCATAAAAACAGGGTTTGGATGCAAATCAGCAAGTGCTACCCAACCCAAAGGGAATACTGGCTTGAAACAGCTGAAGAAGCAGTGTCCTCTCACCCAGTGCACATCTGGAGGGAGCCGTGGACTCCTGAGGATGGAGCCCTGTCTTCTCCCATTGGCTCTCTGGAAAAGGTGGGGTGTCACTGGACACACACAGCGGTGCACCTGCACCAACACGCCAGAGGGACCAAAGAGCTTAGGGACTCACAGCTGCCCACCTGACTGCCTTCTGACAGAATGGAAAGTGAGGTTTCTGTCATGTGTGCAGGCGTATGAGTGTGATCCTCATGGCAGTGAGCTGTGCATCTACTCTTGTTTCATTGTCACCGGCTTTTCCTTCACCACGAAGGTGCCAGCGAGGACACGTGATATTTCACTAGAGGAAGACAACTACATGTAGACATTTGAAGGTTGAAGTTCTTGTGTGCATGTGTGAGTGTGTGTGCATGTGCATGTGTGGGTGTGGGCGTGCGCATGCGTGTGAGTGTGGGTGTGGGTATGTGTACAATCTCCTAGTGAGCCTCAGGCAGGTGTGGCCGTGGGGTTCCGAGGTGTGGGCAGTTTTCCACCAAGAGAAGCAGGCCCTTCTCCAAGGCTGGAGTTACTGCAGGGGCCCGTGGCTGCTCTCCTGGACCGTCATGGGAGGAACTGCCCCTCGTTCCCAACCGTAAGCATGCTGGATCCACCTGGCCATGAGAGCTCACCCTAGAGCTCTTGTCTAGCCAATGCAGTCCTAGGGCCTTAGCAAAGAGGCTGTCCTCAGTGCTGGCAGCAGGAGGACATGCAGAAGAACCTGTGGAGATTCAGGAATATGAGCTTGTCCATGGTCCTGGAGCCCCAGCATGGTCACCACACCCTGGTCCCAAGGGAGGGGCTGACATTCCAACATTTCCTCAGCAATGACAGCTCCAGGGCTGGGTCCTCAGAAGGCTGAGCCTCAGGTCACAAATTACACGGGCTAAACCATCACGAACAAAGTGAAACCTGTTACAGTGGCCCAGAGAGCAGTACCACAGGTGTGGCCATTTCTCATGCTGCCTGGGACCCTCACTGTAACAGTGGAAAATTGTAACGGTGGGAAATTGTAACTCACCCCACCATTCTTTTAATATTGTTTCTGTAAGTACTATTTCTGACAAATATGTAGCTTGTAGATGAACAACATATTCGTGTAAGAATCCTAGAACTAACTTCAAAAGATACAGACTCAAACCTTCAGGCAGGCATCCCAGCTCTGGGAGATTTCTGACCTTCAAAAATGGAGCCAGGATGACTAAACCAGGATGACGCATGGTGGACCATCACTCGCCTTATCAGAATGGACTCTGCTCATCTGCACATAGAGAACTTTTTAACCCCCTTCCTTGCTCTCTTTGTTCTGTTCTATTCCCCTTCCCTCCTTATAAACACCTGTGCCTCCATTGAGATGGGCTTTGAGAAGTGACTCCCCCATCTTACCAGGTGATGGGCTTTGTGACATGAGTTCCCCATCTTGCAGATGGACAGCATCTGAATAATCCACCTTCCTTTACATCAGCACCTGCCTCTTGAGTATTGGCTTTGGTAGCGGCAGGCAGACAGACCTGCTTTTAGTTACATCACCATGCCGGAGGCTGGGGGCTGCCCGGGAGGGCAAGTAAAAGGCTTTTCAAAGTGAGAGGCCACAAGCATTTATTGAGATCAGTGAGGAGAGCAGAGGCCCAAATACTGTTCTGACTGGTAGACAAAGGTAAGGGGTATTCATGAGAAAGGGAAAGGGAACAATTTTATCAGCAGCAGTCATCATTATTGATGCAGACAACATAGTATCACTAATTCTAAACATTGTTTTTAATCTTCAGTCTCTTAGTCGTAATATCTGCTTTCTTGTTATCTTTGCAAACAGATAGTTGGGACGCAATGTTGCCCTAGGCCCAGTTCAAATGTTATTTTGCCCTGTTTTTAACATTCCAGGGTTTGAGGTATGAGACATTCAAGGAAGTTCCTCTGGGATGGCAGCTCTTGCTCTATTTTAAATTGACTCTTCTAAAAATTATTGTTTACACCAGCTTGCAGGAGGGGTCACAGCTGTTGTCTGCGTTAGGGGCACCTGAGACCTAGTCCCTGAAGGCCCATCAGTGTCACAAAAGTACTATAGGTACAATGGGATGGGTGTGAGGGCTCTATCATTGTGTTTTGTTAACCATTGTCTTCATATCTAGAAATGGGAGTGGTATTACCAAAGAGCCTTTCACACCTGGCAAATGCAGTCCCAGCGCAGGTGGCTTCTGGCATTTTTAACCCTCTCAAGTACATCTTGTCTTTTCAATAATTCAGTGGAGAGCAGCCTTCTCCTGCAATCACAGTCTGAAACCTCCCTACCTTCCACCTCTGCCCGAGCACTGCCAGGTGAGTTTGGACCCCAGGCCTCTGTGGCCGCCTCCCACTCCCATTGGTATAGGCTTGAGCCCCCGTGAGGCCCCAAACCATCAGGAGCTGTGGGGCTGGTGACCTTAACCCCCAGGGGACCTCCACTCCCTCATGAGCAAAGTCAGAATAATGTCTCTGACCTCAGAGATTGTTTAAGGTGACTGTGCCTAGCCTATCACAGAGGGGCCTCTTCTCTCTACCCACTGGGTGGGGCCAAGGAAACTGCACTGAGAGGAGGATCTGGAACTGGCTCAGAGAGGCCAATGCTGAGGCAGTTTGGGACAAGGGGGTATCTACCCTTCAGGTCTTGCCGACACCTCAGGAGCACACAGCATGCCCAGCCTCCATGCTGAGCAGGCAGGCAGGGAGAGGGTGAACAGGGAGCTCCCACTAAGGCCATCACCGCACACAGAGATGCCTACAATCAGGGAGAGAGGCCAGCTTCCTTCATACCATTTACTCAGCTGCAGGGAGAGAAGAGGGAATGCTGGTCTGTCATAAATGTCCCCAGCTCAGATCCCTTGGAGGCAGAGCCTATGACAAGTACAGAGAAGTGCAGGCCTAGGGCAGTGAGCCTGAAGGACAGGGGAGCAAGGGGCATTGTTAGGTATCACCACTCTGGTAACCCTCTTTTCCATGAGCCACAGCAGATGGGACTTCTCCAGAAGGGCTGCAAAGAGGAGCTGTAGGTCCTAATGTCCTGAGGGTGGGGATGGAGGGGACCTTGGAACATGCTACAGGTTTCCTCCACAGGGAGTGAGGTGGCAGTAGCCAAGGGCATGGGGACGGAAGTGGGGACTGAAGAAGCCTCACCTTACAAAGACCCTCATTGGCTGGAGATAAAAACAGAAGCGGGGGTGGGGCAGGGCTTGACAGACCCATTGGTCCTTTCCTGCTGTGCTGGGAGCCACATCCCTCCTCTCTTCCTTCTAAGTCCCACAGCATATCTCTCATTCGTGCATGGCCCAGGTGACCTTCCAACCTTCCTGAGGCTGGAGGGAACAGTAGAGTCAGACATCTACCTGCCTCATGGGGGAGGGGAGTCAAAGGTTTAAAAGTCATCAGCACCAGGTGCATCCAAAGCCATGGGCTTAAGGCAGAGCCCAGAGAAGTCCTCTCGTGGTGGAGAGGAGGCCAGCGACTGAGAAAGGGCAGGGATCAGGGCATTACATTGCAGGCTCTGCTTGTGTCCCCAGACTCCTCCTGAAAACCAACATGGACAATCGGATAATAACACCAAGACCCATGGACAATCTGCTCCAGGATCGGCCACAATGCTCCAGCATACCACAGCCAACAAATGGTCAGTGCATCCCAGGGGAGTGAGGAATCAAAGGGGCCCAGGATGGTTCTGGGCTGTGCTCCTTGAATCACAATGCCACTCACTCCAAAAGGAGAGGACCACTAGAATTGGAGCAGGACATTGGACTGGGCAGAGGAAGGCCAGGTCAGAGGGGTCACAAAAACAGCTAGGACAGAGTAAGGTCAACACCACACAGCTGGGCTGAGGACATGGCTCTGCAAACAAGGTTGTTGAATGTTCCTGAAGACATCGTGGAGAGCAAGGCTGTGTTCCATGAGGAGGACCATCTGAGTCCAGTAAGAACCTAGAGAAACTCATCTTAGAGGCCACTACCTTCCCTGCCATGTCCTAGGAGCTGCCTGATCAGTGTGCACAGGAGGACACATCATACACACAGATGCATGCATGCACACACACCTCACACACACACTGCACACCACACACACCCAAACATTGTATACATGTGCATACATGTGCACTGCAGAAGACATGCATATGCGTCACACCCAGATACACATGCAGGCACACCCATACAGACATGCACACACAGATACATACACACATCACACATCCAGACACATACACACTCACATAAATGCACACATACACACACATCATACACAGACATATGCTGTACACCATACACTCAAAGATACACAAACACAGGCAGGCAGACATACAACACATACATCCTGCACACACACTCACAGTCACCTTTTTCTGCCTCTGAAACATGACTTTCTCATAGACCTTTACATTTTTTTCTGTTTCTGTTTAATTCTCTTCACTTCTATCACTTTCAGTTCCTTTTTCTTTGACTGCTTTCCATAGTGGCCATTATCCTTAGATTATTTTAATTTCTGAAATTACCTTTACTTTTTTTTCCACAGTATTTCATGATTTCTTTTTTTTTTAATTTATTTTTATTTTTATTTTCTTTTAATGTTTTTATCTTTTTTTAAAGTTTATTTTATTGATTATATTGTTACAATAGTTCCAATTTTTTCCCCTTTGCTCCCCTCCACCCAGCACCCCCCCTTCCCCAACAATCCCCTCCCCAAGTCCATGCCCATGGCTCACCCTTTCATATATTCTTCTTCTTTTTTTTTTTTTAATAATTAATTAGTTAAATATTTTAACAATAAAAAATAACAATCCCTCCCTCTCAGACTTAAGACCCTTCACAATCTTATAAAGGACAATGGATGAAAGTCTCAAGCTCCTCTAGCTGCTTCAAGATGGACATGGTCGTCGTCTTACCTACCCTTGGGTCAAGAAATCCCTAATAAGAGTGGGGGTGTGGAGGGGAGGGTGGCCTTCCCACAAGGGGAAGGATCGTGGAGACTCCAGGTTGGTTGGCTGTCTCTGCACAACGGCGTGCTTGGTTTAACAGGCTGGCATCCTTGTTGTATTCTGGGGGCAACAGGGTTAAAGGACATCATTCAATCCGTAACCACTAGATGACAAAAGACAGGTATTAATTTTTCAATGTCCCACATTAGGGAAAAGAAGGGTTTCTTTGGAGGAAGGTATGCCAGATACATCTCACCTGTCCAAAACCCTTTTGCCCATTATACTTAGTTTGGACTGAGGGAAATATTTTAGGTTTCCCCCCTCTCAGGCCTCTGGGCTCTTTCTGTCCAAGCCATTAGGATAGAAAAGAGAAACCAGTTTTAAAGTGAAGCCCACAGACCACCCCGTTCTTCATCAACCCAGCCACTTAGTTCAGCCAAACCATTGAGTCTCAGGAGGCAGCAATGCAGACAGGATTAAGTGAGGCCTATACGTACAGACAGTCATTCAGGTAATGAGATCATAGGCTTATGCCCTTTGAAAACAGAAAACACATGTTAATTTATGTAACATAACCCACATACAAGTCTCTAAATCTGTAGGACTGTCTTATCGGAAAGACATCCAGTTGCAAGGCATTTGACATTCTTCTCGCCTGTAAATTAAACATCTTTGATAACACCACAGACATAGTTTAACTTCCAAATGAAAACAAATTTGAAATGAAAAGAAACTTTTAAGACGGTTAGCTGCACTACTTTATAGTCTACCACTGGGCATTGTGATCTTCCTTGAATCTTGATTTTTCTCCCTAAGATTACCCTCCTTGTCATTAAAGGAACTGCATTAAGTTCATTTTTAATTTATCCTGTTCATTTGCATAAACACAACAAGAGCAGCAAATGATCACTTATGATCTTTAGTTCTGCTTTGCTGGAACTTACGCAAGGAACATTTAGGGTGACCTTCAGTCTGCCCTTCAGGGCACAGAAGTTGAGCCACATACCTGGCATTCAGCCTTGCCTGTAAACACCTGTCTTTTCCAGGTCCTCCTGGTTTTCCATTGTGCCTTAAGGTCCCTTCTAGCCATCTTTCAGGAAAACAACCTTCGTTCCTTCCCTGGAAAGATTGCTATGGACCGCTCATCCATCCAAGGTACCAGGCCTTTTATCTCGTGGACTTTTATTACCTTTGAAAGTCAGTCCCAGTTGCTCAGGGCTTTTTGGTAACAATCAAAGCCCAATCATGTCTCCTTTAGGCATGACATTCCAGCCAAAGTCTTAGTAAAAAAATCATTATTAACAACTGGTCTTATTAGTTTTATGCAAAGAAACTTAGGTCATTACTTACTTCTTTAGAATGCCAAATTCTGGAGGGATCAGATAGGGAGAAAATATATACAGTGTGAAGGAAAATCCTTGTCCTTCTAATATTCACTGAACTTGCATTTCTATTCTTTATATTTTTATTTTTCCCCCCACTAAAAATTTTTCTGTTTGTTTGTTTTTCCATTACAGTTGTCTCACTTTTTTCCCCCTCTTGCTTCTCTGCACCCTGTCCCTCCCTTCTCCCACATTCAGTCCCCACCCAGTTGTCCATGTCCATGGGTCATTTATACATATTCTTTGACTAGACCCTTCCCCTTCTTACCCCTTCTCTCCCTCCCATCTCCCCCTTTGTTACTGTTAGTTTATTCCTCGTTTACATACCTCTGGTTCAATTTTGCTCATTTGTTTGTGTTGTTCATTAGTTTCCTTTAACAGGTGATAGCATAAGGTAATTTTCTTTTGTTGCCTGGCTTATTTCGCTAAGCATAATTCTCTCTAGTTCCAATCATGTTGTTGCAAATGGTAGAAGTTCCTTCTTTCTTTCAGTACTTATTCGTTGTCATTTTCCCCCTTTGTACTCGTGTTCCTCTCTGTCTCTCTCTGTTTCTTCATCTTCTTAAAGCAGACCCTTTAGCATCTCTTGCAATACTGGTTTGGTGGAGATGTATTCTTTTAACCTTCTTTTGTCTTGGAAACTCCTTATTTCATCTTCCATTTTGAATGAGAGCCTTGCTGGGTAGAGTATTCTTGGTTGTAGGCCTTTGTTTTTCATTACTTGGAATATATTTTGCCATTCCCTTCTGGCTTGTAGTGTTTCTGCTGAGAAATCTGATGATAGCCTTATTGGAGCTCCCTTGTATGTTATTAGTTGTTTCTCTCTTGCTGTTTTTAGGATTCTCTCTTTGTCTTTGAATGTTGGCATTTTAATTATGATGTGTCTTGAAGTGGACCTGTTGGGGTTCATCTTCATTGGGACCCTCTGTGCTTCCTGGACTTGCATGATTCTTTCTCTCTTCATGTTAGGGAAGTTTTCTGTCATTAGTTTTTCAAAGAGGTTTTCTATTCCTTGCTCTTCTTCTTCTCCTTCTGGAATTCCTATGATACGGATATTATTATGTTTCATGTTGTCCTGCAGCTGTCTTAGAGCCTCTTCAATCTTGTTCAGCCTTTTTTCATTTTGTTGCACTGTCTGTGAGTTTTTGTCTACATTGTCCTCCAGCTCGCTGATCCGATCTTCTGCTTCCTCTAGCCTGTTTTTAATTCCTTCTACTATGTTCTTCAATTCAGAGATCGTATTCTTCATTTCCTCCTGGCTCTTACTGATAGCTTCCATGTCCTTTTTGATGCTGGTATAATTCTCAGTAAGTTCCTTATAGTTCTTCTGGAGTTCACTGTAGTTTTTCTGGAGTTCTTTGTAGTTTCCGCTGAGCTCATTGAGCTTCTCCATAATCCATGCTTTCAATTCCATATCTGAGAGTTTGCTCCCCTCTATTTCATTTAGCACTCTTTCTGGGGACTCTGCCTTTCCTTTTGATGGGGGGTTGTTTCTCTGTCTCCCCATTTTTGTGACTCCTATTGTTTGTTGGTGCTTCTTAGAATGATCTGCACTTCCTGGGTCTGCCCCTGGTGGCGTCAGATCCTGTACCAGTCTGGGCCTAGGCAGCCTGTTGGAGACTTCCAGGGATCTACTGCCTTTGTCTGTCTCCTTTAGTTGTTAATCTATTCAATCTGTGATTAGCCATCAGGTTTAAGGACCGTGGGTGTGGCAGCTTAATTCCTGTAGGCAGGGCCTTTGCTTCCCCTCAGGCTGACACCACTTGGCCGGGAATGGTCTGCCTGCAGTACTGGGGATGAGTCAGCACTGGGACCCAGCCGGCCGCTTCCCCAGCTCTCCCCTCAAAGCCACCACACCAAACTCTCCCCAAGCATCTCCAGTCCTCTCTGCCTTTCCTCCGCTTGTGCCCAGGGTAAGTGGGGGCCAAAATATTTTTGTATGTGATCCGTTTAAGAGCTCTTTTTCTCCAGCTGTTTCTCTCCGGCTAGCAAGAAACCCTGTGGCTTTTCGCTTTTCTCAGCTGGATACTATTTTACTTTCCACTCTGTTGCTGTAGGCTGGGGAGCCCAGCTGGGGGTTTAGACACTGCCCTTCTCAGGGGGAATCCCCGGCTGCTGAGCTGTTTCTCAGCCCCTTCAGCTGCCACCTGTGTGATGCCAGCCAGCCCTTCCGCGTCTCCGCACTCCCTGCAGGTCATGTTGTGATGTAGCGGCCTTTTCTGTCTCTCCGTGGTTATAAGTCTTCTCTCCAGCTAGTGTTCGGTTGGTTATTCCAGATGATTTCTCCAAAATTACGTTGTAAATCCAGACTAGTTCTGGGAGGAAGTTAGTGTAGCTTCCACTTACTCCTCCGCCATCTTGTTTCTTCCTCATGATTTCTTTAGTTGTTTTATACATGCCCGTTTTCTGGCTATATTGCTACTAGCTTTTCCATTTCGGACATACACTCTTGTCTCAAATCTTATATATTCCCTTAATTTCTTTAATTCATTTTGAGATACTAGAATACAATTTTTATATGCTTTTCATTCATATCTTTCTGATATGTTTTTGTTGTCTGTTGGAATATTATTTAATTCTTTTTTATTGTACCAACTTTTATGGGGTAGGTTGCAGTCTGGGTGTTTATGTGTGTGGTGTGTGTGTCTCGAACAGCATGAAGATATATCCTAACAAACTGTTGGACTCTATAAAGATAAGGGGAAAATCCTTTGGCCATTCAAACAAAAAGAGTCCAAATTTGTTTACAAAGGAAAGAACATAAGATTGACATTAAATGTCTCAATAGCAACTCTTTGCTAGAAAACAATGAAGCAACATTTTAAAAATACTCTAGGGAAGAAAATGTGAGCCAGGAAGGCTGAATCCAGCCAAGCAGCTCTGCAAGAACAAAGGCAGAAGAAGCCATAAATTTGCAAGCACTCAGGGAGTATCATCCCCATGAGCCCTTCTTGAAAAATTCACTGAAGAACCACCTTCCAACAACCACAAAATAACTGGAGGAGCTTCAGCACCAACTCTGAGGACGGGCCTGGGTTGTATGTTCTTGCAGAGCTCAGACAAAGGATCCAAAGGGTGACCAGAGAGAATGCACATGTTACATGTTGAAATATAGAAATAGTGCAGCTAACATGAATAAAATCAACTTTGTAATTGACACACAGTGTCCCTTCACCCCACTTCCTGATGTGTGCAGCGCTTGGGAGAGGAAGCTGAGACCTCTTGGCCATGGGGCCTGCTCTTGGGGGCTCACCTCCTCGGGCCCTCTTAGCAAGGCCTCTGTGCTCAGCAGCACTGTGGACCCTGACCTCTAATTGCCCCTGGATGGCATCACATGAGAACATGTGTGCTGTATGTCATCCATCCCATGGTTGCCTCAATGTTAACTTCTTACATAAGACAATGCCATGTTTATCTTTCAGGGAACTAGTACCATGAGCCTGTCCAGGCAGGACCACAAAACTTTCATGCTTTCTTCCTTCGAATCCCTTTATTGGTAAATCAGAGGGGTCAGGATTTATCGCCCTGATGGTCCTCTGTCTGGACCAGCATCGTCCAACAGAACACACTGCAAATGCATATGCAAATGTAGATTTTCTAGTAGTCATGTTAAAATACCCAAAAGAAAGAGATGATAATAATTTTAATGTTATTTAACCCCAAGTATTATTATTTCAGCATGGAATCCAAATTTAAAGCCGTTTGGCATTCTTTCTCAGTACTGCGTTTTCCTAGTCTGAGTCTCACACATGTGGCACAGTTCTCTGGGGGGGAGCGGGTTTCCTGTCAGTAGCCGCCAAACTGAACACTCAGGCCTAGACTTGTCCCTTCACCTTCAGATGCTGCCAAGCCCACCACAGAGGGGCTAAGTCAGCTTTGAAGCTAAACCTGGTTTATACAGCCTGGGGGTGGTGTGTGGGGAGCCAGTGTGAGCCCTGCCCCGTCCCATGTGGCCCCAGGCTAGGGGATATGTGGGGTCCATGGTAGGGGACACATGGTCAGGACAGGTAAGGATCCCAGAGGACCTGCCTTGCCCTCCACGCTCTGCTCCCCATGCACAGACTGTGAGCCCTGCAAGGGCGGCTGGCATTCAGCTCTGAGGCCAGCACCCAGGGATGTGCACACCCCATCTACAGAGGCCCCATAGGAGCTGTCCAGGGCTCGCGGTATCTCTGCCCCTGCCCCTCTGGATCATCCCCCACACCCAGGGCTGCAGACTGTCCTCCCAGAGGGTCCCCATGTACCTGCCCGTGATGTGCAGGACACTTTCTTTCTGGCCCAGTGCCTGTGTTTCCCAAAAAGAACTGATGGCCAGTGAGGCCTGTCAGCTCCCCAGCATGTCTCACTGGCCTCAGATGCACTCATTGTTCCTTAGTGCCAGCAGTGCCCTCTGACCCTGGCTCGTAGTTGGAGGGGAGGCAACAAGGGGGGAATGGCAGGTAGAAGGAATGGCCTTGAGGAGAAAGTGACCACTGAGAGTGGGGCAAAGCCTCAGTGGGTGGCCTCGACCCCTGGATAATGGTGGAACTGGCCCTGGTTTCTCTGAGCTGCAGCGGGGTGACAACAAGGGGGCCATTATCGGTGTCCTCCCAGCCCTCTGCAGACTCGAGCACTGGCGGGGGTGCTCTGCAGCCCCTTGTCCTTGCCTGTGATCCGACTCTGGTTTCAAAGCCCTGATTTTGAGGAGCAGGTGCTTTTCACACATCTCTTCATGCCTGAAAAAGCTCTCACAGCCACCTCCTGGGTGTGTTGCCCCAGACACCATTCAGCCTTTCTGGGTCTCCAGTTCCACCAGCAAAGCAGTGTTTGAAAAAGATGGACCCGTGGTTTATCCCTATTTTAATACTCTGTGGTTCCTACTGGGTTTGAACAGTCTCTCACCTCTGCCCCTTGGGACCAAACTGCTACATTTGGGAAGTGTGTTCACTGTGATGACCTTAGGGTCATATTAAATCTCTGGATAGGACCTGGGGCCCTCCCCACAAGGCAGGAGGTGTGACAGAGAGTGTATGCAAGGTCATAGAACTCAGCGAGCCTGGGATGTCTGGGCCAGGTCCACAATGTCCTGGTTGCAAGACCACAAGCACACTACTTAGCTCTGCAGGCCCCATGGCCGCATCTGCAAGACGATTATAACGCTGGCCCAGGGGATGGGGTTCTGGAGATGGTGGGAGCTCAGAGCAGGTGCTGGCCCAGGGTCAGTGCTCAAGAAATGGTTGCCTTCTTTACAAAAAGACAGCTGCCCAGGGATGTTATGTGAGCTCCAGAGCTCATAGAGCTGGTCGATATCGAGACCCAAACTCATGCCTCGTCCCCAGTCCTGACTCTGTGCCCCTACCCAGCCTCAGCCCATGTCACTTAACTCCTCCATCTTCCCTGCTGCCCTATGGGCCACTCACCACACCTGGCTTCCCCTGACAGTGCCCAAATTGGTCTGCAGAACTGAGGTTGCCAGAGACCTGAGGCTGTGGGTGTCCTTGAATCTGATTGGGGTGCAAACCCCACATGGGCTGGTCACTTGCCCTTGGGGGCCTGAAATGCAGAGCGCTGGGCTGACAGGTAACTGTAGGGGCAGCCAGAAAACCCCATGTAAGGAGGACACAGCCCAAAGGCAGACCTCCATAGTGAACTCAGAGGTGTCCCATGGACCCCGCACTTCATGCTGACGCTGAATCTGAGCCAAAAGAACTGAGTCTTCTATGGTGCTGAGGGCCATTCGACCTAAAAGACCCTCCTATGGGTGTGCGATTCAAGGAAGAGGTTTTAAAACCATATAATTGGATGCAGAAGTTTGTTTTCATTAAAATAATTTCGAGGACATAGCACAGAATCCTTACAGCTCTGGGATTATGAAACTACATGGGAACAAAAGGGACATGCTTCAGATTGGGTACTTATAGCGAGGAGGGCACTCGGACTGTTCTGTATGCATCCATGTTTACCACCCAAAAGCAGTACATTTCAGAACAAAAACTGGTGCTCATTAGATGAGGCAGCATCTGTCAGCTGTGGCTATTTCCTGCCCAGAACTGCCTGGGGGGAGAACTAGGAGAATGGCCCCCCTTTCCGCACCCCACCCCAAGGACCCACCTTTTGTTGAACTACAAAGGGAAAATGAATGAGGCCATACTTGATTTAGAGCTGAGTCTGTTGTGTCTAGCACTGGATTCATCTCCAGCCAGCCAGATGTGGCCAGACTCCGCCCTGAGAGCTCCAGTGTGGCTGGGTGTGTTTCTAGCAGGGAGTTGTGGGTTTGGGGTCACATTTCTTCAATGAACAATTTTTTCCCTGCTGCAATCTTGGAGATCATCATTTTTACAGGTGTCCTGGGGGTGGGCAGTTGGTGGCAGGTTCGCCATCCAGCATTTTTCATTTTGAAGTCTGGACAGGAGATGGGCAGACGTGACAGAGTGAGGCTGGGGGCATCTGCCCCCTGCTTCTGGGCAGTGCTGGGCTCCACATCTCATGCATTCGCAAAGAGGAACTGTGTGCTCAGCTGACATACAGTGGGACAGATAGTGCCATTTTCTTTCCCAAGAGATGGAACTGGAGCTAAGGAGGCCGGTGCTCCTGACCACACTGCACAGGCCCAGGTGAGGTGCGCTTTGCCAGGCCTCTCGTATCTGAGGGCCACATATCCAGGTGAGGTCCAGCCTCAACTTTCAGCCACCCAGGCCCCACCTTGGACTACTTTCTGGACTCTAATCTCTGAGGCAAATCTTTTTTTTTTTTATTATATTTTATTGATTATGCTATTACAGTTGTCCCAATTTTTCTCCCATTGCCCTCCTACATCCAGTGCCCCCCACTCCCTCAGGCAACCCCCACACAATTGTTCATGTCCACGGGTCATACATATAAGTTCTTTGGCTACTCCATTTCATATACTGTACTTTACATCCCCATGGCTATTCTGTAACTACCTGTTTGTACTACTATACTAATCCCCTCACTTCTTCACCCATTCTCTCATGGAATCTTCCCATCTGGCCATCATCAAAACATACTCCATATCCATCATTCTGTCTCTCTTCTTGATTGCTTAGTTTGTTTTTAGATTCAATTGTTGATAGATATGTATTTATTGTCAGTTTATTGCTCATTGTTTTGATCCCATTCTTTTTCTTAAATAAGTTCCTTTAACATTTAATATAATGATGGTTTGGTAATGATGAACTCCTTTAGTTTTTTCTTGTCTGAAAAGCTCTTTATCTGCCCTTTGATTCTAAATGATAGCTTTGCTGGGTAGAGCAATTTTGGCTGTAGGTCCCTGCTTTTCATCACTTTGAATATTTCTTGCCAACACCTTCTAGTCTGCAAAGTTTCTATTGAGAAATCAGCTGATAGTCTTATGGGAACTCCCCTGTTGGTAACTAACTTCTTTTCTCTTGCTGCTTTTAAGATTCTCTCTTTATCTTGAATCTTTAGCATTTTAATTATGATGCGTCTTGGAGTGGGCCTCTTTGGGTCCATCTTGTTCGAAACTCTTTGTGCTTCCTGGACTTCCATGCCTATTTCCTTCCCCATATTAAGGAAGTTTCCTTTCATTATTCTTTCAAATAGATCTCCAATTTCTTGCTCTCTCTCTTCTCCTGCTGGCACCAAATGATGTGAAAGTTGGACCTCTTGAGGTTGTCCCAGAGGCTGCTGATAGTATCCTCATTTTTTAAGTATATTTTATTGATCATGTTGTTACAATAGTCCCAAATTTTTTCCCCTTTGCTCCCCTCTGCCCAGTACCCCACTTCCCTCCAGCAATCCCACCCCCCTTAGTTCATGTCCATGGGTCGTGCATATAAGTTCTTTGGCTTCACCCTTTCCTATATAATTTTTAACTTGCCTCCGTCCATTTTGTACCAACCAATTATGCTTCTTAATGCCTGTACCATTTCCCCATTTCTCCCCCTTTCCTCTCCCAGCTGATAACCCTCCAAATGATCCCCATACCTATGATTCTGTTCCTATTCCGGTTTGCTTAGTTGGATTTTGTTTTTATTTTTTGATTCATTTGTTGATAGTTGTGAAGTTTTTATCATTTTAGTGTTCATAGTTTTGATCTTCTTTTTCTTAAATAAGTTCCTTTAACATTTCATATAAAAATGGCTTGGTGATAATAAACTCTTTCACTTTACCTTGTCTGTGAAGCACTTTATCTGCCCTTCCATTCTAAATGATAGCTTTGCTGGATGGAATAGTTTTGGTTGTAGGTCCTTGCTTTTCATCACATTGAATACTTCTTGACAGTCTCTTCTTGCTTGCAAAATTTCTTTTGAGAAATCACCTGATAGTCTTATAGATACCCCTTTGTAGGCAATGCACTGCTTTTCTCTTGCTGCTTTTAAGATTCTCTCTTTATCTTTCACCTTTGGCATTTTAATTATGATGTGTTGTGGTGTGGTCCTCTTTGGGTGTAGCTTCTTAGGGACTCTCTGTGCTTCCTGGACTTGTATGTCTATTTCCTTTGCCAAATTTGGGAAGTTCTCCTTCATTATTTTTTCACATAAGCTTTCAATGTCTTGCTCTTCCTCTTCTCCTTCTGGCACTCCTATGATTCCGGATGTTGGCATGTTTAAAGTTGTCCCAGAGGTTCCTAAGCTTATCCTCATTTTTTTTCAATTCTTGTTTCCTCATTCTGTATTGGTTGACTGTTTTTTTTTTCTTCCTTATGTTCCAAATCATTAATTTGAACCCCAGTTTCCTTTCCTTCACCATTGGTTTTGCGTGGCTTTTCCTTTATTTCATTTAGCATATCCTTCACTTCTTCCCTTATGCGTTTGCCATACTCAAGCATATGTGTCAAGCTGGTGAGCATCTTTGTCACCAGTGTTTTGAATTCTGTATCTGTTAGGTTGGCTATTTCCTCGTCACTTAGTTCTCACACTGGAACCTTGCTCTGTTCCCTCTTTTTGGCTATACTTCTCTGTCTCCTCACCTTGACAGGCTCCTGTGTTTGTTGGCCTCTGTGTCTTAGGTAGAGCTGTCGCACCTTTACTGAGGTGAATCTTGGTGGTGGATTTAATCAATGAAGTCATGACCTCACCGCCAACCTTACACTGTGTCAGGTTGAAGGGAGGGTAGATGCTTCCCACTTTTGGAGGCTGACAGGGGACTGAAGAATACTTTATAGTCATATTCTGTGCCTGAACAACACCTGATGAAGTTGTTGGGGTGAGGGTGGGGGTCTATGCTAGAACCAGTGGATCAGCTTCAGCAGAGCCAGAGTGTGTGGATCCTATGTCAGTGCCCAGACACCTGTTCCAGAACACGTTTCCTAATAGTTTGAGATCATGTTGCAGCCTTGCATGTGACCCTTTGAATTTGTTCATATGGGGCCAGGTATTTAAGCAAAACCATACAAGGACAGAGTCTGTAGACCCACAGGCCTTGGGAAGACCTTGTAATGCACTTATACAATCAGTTCTCAGTAAAATCTGCAAAGGAAAGATATTCTGTCAGTCAAGACCACTGCCTCTCAGCAAGAACCCCAGGCCCAGTGTGAGAAAACCTAGCCTGGCTGAGTCGATGGCTTTTGGGAACCTGCTGTTTCAGCTGTCTGAACTCCTATAGCTTTTCTGCAGCAATGCCCTTGCTGGGGGGCTCAGTGCTATGGAACGTGTGGTCTGGGATCTCGGCAGCTGAACCATAGAAACTCTCCAGCAGGTCCCAGGTTGAGCAGGACACAGGGTCACTGGCCCAGCAATCTCAACCCACCATCTTCTCTTTTTCCTTCAATGTGATGAAGAGATCGCATGGCTCCATGAGAGCTCACAGGTAAGCCTCTCTGGGAACCAGTGACTGAATGCTCCCCTGGAACCAGTGCCCAGCACTGGTCTCTCCCAGCCCATTCTCCCCTTTGTCGTGTTTTTTCCACCACAAACAGA